>NC_051184.2:89320609-89620609 GCF_013339695.2 Rhipicephalus sanguineus | reverse complement strand
CCGTATAAAGTCCAAACCGATAACATCGCACCGCGCGTCCTATGTGCGAGCGAAAGCTTGCTAAGGCTGCAGACGGGCGCGGCAAAGCAGAGATAAAATGCGCCAGCCGGCTCTCTCGGGCAAGAGAGCATGAAGGGGTGCCGGTGAGGGGGCTGCGTCGCTCGCACAGCAACTGCGAACTTTGATCTCAACTGAGATCAGTAGACGACTCATGCCCGCGTACGTGCTGTGCTCTCTACCGCTCACATCCCGTGGAAGGGACAAAAACCTGCGTCGCTCCCTGGAGCGGCCGTATATCCCTTATGCCGGCGTTTTGTAGAGTCACGCCAGATCGGATCCTAATGAAGTTAACTGCTAGTTTTACTTCGTATAACATTCCAATTTGTTGCTATCGCATTCATTTCATCGCTGTTGTGGAGAAACTGGACTTTTTCCACTTTTATCAACAGGCGAGCAAACCGCAGAATAGTAAACTAAACTGTAGAATGTTGATATATCCACTTTAATATGAGTAAATATTTTATATTACATGAATTGTGTAACAGTTTTCTCTACCTCTCGAACTAGCAATCTACGCCTTTCCAGCTATATATTATTAGGTAATTCATAACAAGAATTCCCCCCGAAATTTACAACTGTGGGACCTCTTCGTGTGTAATCTTTGCTGTATACTCGTATCAACTATGAAAAACAATAAACCCTGAAGTTGAACATGAACTATAGGCCGTGCATTACTAGGAAAACACAGGAAGTTAATTCATGATAACAACAACACTCGTATAGGTTTACGGCTTGCACTACCTCCACAGGTGCACTGGTTGCTCGGTGCGTCCTTCGTACAAATGCGTAGTTTTAGCGACCACGTATCGAGTGAAAACTTGTCGTCAGTTTGGATCGGCAGAAAAACAATCGACACAATTGCACTCACTCATGATGAGCACAAGAACTAGCGGTGTCGCTTTTATTGAGACCGGTTGCTTCTTGCTCTGGCCACGTGAGGCATTATCGGGCCGGCAAAAAGGTTCCGATTTCCGCACAGCAAATGGCACTGCAGCACTATCGGTGTTGTTGATGCGTTGGCGAACGCTAGGTCTAAATATTCAGTGCCTCGCTAATGTGATTCTACACGGCGCTCGAGGACGGTAAGCGACAAAATATTGATCTCTCGGCGCGTCCCTCGCAGATCCTCGCAAGAAGGCGGAGCGCGTGAAGAGGCACCGACGCATCACGTTAACGAGACGTATACTCCGAGAAATATCGCTGCAGTCAGCATTTGGACACGAAGACTTGTCTCTGCTAGGGCAGCAGTTGCAGCAGACTAGAGTGCACTTCGCCTGTCTAGTTTTTGCCTTCGTCCTTCGTTGTACAAATAGAAGACTAGATGGACTGGACTGAAAGGACGAAGACGTCTAGCCTCCTTTGTTGTTGAGATAGATGACTGCAGGTCTATACTAGACGCACAAAGTAGAAGTTTAGTCTTCTACGTCGTCCTTTGTTGTAAAAATAGGTGACTATAGATAACTAGGCTAGGACAAAGTAGTAATTTGGCGTTCTACTTGTTCTTTTGATGTACGAGCAGATGACTCGAAGGACTGCGATAGGACAAAGTGAAAGTCTAGCCTTCTGCTTCGTTCTTTGTTGCAGAAATAGATTAGAAGGAATATACTAGAAGGACAAATAGAATTCTAGGCCTCTACTTCGTTTTTAACAGCGAAGCCGTTCTAGCTCGGCGTAAAATGTCGTCACCCAAAATTATCATCATCATGCACCGGCACGCGTTCTCTTCGTCCCCTTCTTCATCTTGTGCTTCACTTCCGGAACACGTGCGCCGATTTGTCCGGGATATCATCATCATCATCAGCCTGTCTACGCCCACTGCAGGGCAAAGGCCTCTCCCATGTTCCACCAATCAAGCCGGTGCTGTGCTTTCTGCTGCCACGTTATACCTACCGGGATATATCAAGGGGGAAACACAAGGCAGAGGATAGATGTGAGAGTGAGGAGGAGGAGGGCGAAGAAAGAAAGAGAGACAGAAAGAGAATATTTTGGCGAAAAAAAATTCCTCGTGAGGCGGCGGGACTAGAACCCGCGTACCCGCGACCCGAAAGCGAGCGTCTTAACCACTCGGCTATCCAGGCACGCTGACAGAACGCAGCCTTGCATAGTATATTCCTATAGCAAAATGGGGATAGAAAAGGGAAGTGATGGTGAGGACGAGAAATTCGAGGCTGAGGAGAGAAAGAAGAATGGGAAAGAGTAAAGCGTAGCATATTAAGAATGAGAAAGAGACAATTGAAAGAAATGCAGAAAGAGAAAGAAAGAGAGAAAGCTAGAGAATCAAAGAAAAAGAAAGAAATAGAAATACACAGATAGGAAAAATATAGAAAAAAAAACGGAGGGAAGAGAGAAAAAGAAAGAGAGGGAAAGGGAAAGATAAAACGAGAGAAAAACAAAGACGGCCGCCCAGCTCTACAAAGAAACATAGGGAAATAGAGAAATAGGTTGACCAGCGAGCGCCGACGGGCCCGTGCTTCGCTGTGCCAAGCTGTGGGTCTCGACTTAGCGCAAACTTCCCGCATTTTTTTTTTCCTATGGAATACATGACTATAAAAGACTACACTACGACAAAGTAGAAGTCTAGTCTTCTACAACTTCGCTCTTTGATGTCAAAGAAGACTAGACTACGGTAAAACGATAAAGTATACGTTTAGTCTTCTGCTTTGTTCTTTGATGTCCAAGAAGACTAGACTTCGGTAAAATGATAAAGTATAAGTTTAGTCTTCTGCTTAGTCTTTCTTAGAAACAGAAGATCAGAAGAAATATCGCACAAGGCTGAATGAAAAGAAGGACAAAGTGTAAGTCTAGAATTCTACTTCGTCCTTTGATGTACTAATAGAAGAATCGAATGACTAGAAATATCGTATAGAGGACTGGACACTGTCTGTCAAGTCTGCTTTGTTTATTGATGCAACCGCTGCCCTCAAAAAGACAAGTCCCCTTGTGAAAATGTTGGCTCATGTAGCGACGTTTCTCGTTAGACGACCTCTCATCCCTTCAAGTTTCCGTCATGCCTGAGATTCCGTGTGGCTTATGTGCGAGGGTACCGTTACCAACACCTATAACGCAAAAAAGTATGAAGAACTCTATATTAAACACGAGTTCCACGATGCGGTGCGTGACCAGTAACTGAACAAGCCCGTACGGGGCATCATCACTCGTCCCATCGATGATATATCGGTCACGCCACTCTGTTGGGCAAATAGGAGGCCGTAGGAAAGGGACACGAGTGGTCCGTTCTTATGCACACCGTGTGTTCTTCGCGTTCGATCCTTTTATCAATTTACTTAGTTCTCGTGCTTCGCCGCTGGAGAGTGGAAATACAATGGCGTGACCGGGCCGATCGGTAACGGACGTTTCCCACGCAATGAAAAAGCAGCAATCTGCACGCTGCAGCGTCTTTTCTTTCTTTCTTTTTCTTTCTTTTCTTTCTCTTTCTTTCTTTCTTTCTTTCTTTCTTTCTTTCTTTCTCATTGCCTTAGCATTAACAACGTGAAGGTGAAGAAAAGCTGCATGTGTGCATGCGACTGCGGTGAAGCCCTTCTGAGGAAGACGTACAGAGGTGATCCACAAGTAACGTAGTCTGGAAATGAGACCGGTCTAACAGAGGCCGTTAAGAGTGCGAAATGGAAATGGAGTTAAGATGGCAAGTGGGAACAGGAAGTGAAATTGGAACCGGAACTTGAAGGTCACATGACGAAAGTGGGAGATGACGTCAAGGGGCGAGGGCAGTATGAAGAGACGAAAAAAAAATATATATATATATATATATATATATATATATATATATATATATATATATATATATATATATATATATATATATATATATATATATATATAGTCTCTTCATACTGCCCTCATTACAATTTATTACACACTTAAGGGCCTATTGATGCGCATTACATAAGAGGGGGAGGGGCTGTACGAACAGCAGTAAGTAAAAATAAGATAGATAGATAGATAGATAGATAGATAGATAGATAGATAGATAGATAGATAGATAGATAGATAGATAGATAGATAGATAGATAGATAGATAGATAGATGTCGAGCAATGTAAGCCCATCTGGCCGATCACCCCCGGTCACAGGACATCGCCGCGGGCGGCGCGGTTCCCGTAAACGTCTCGCGGCAGAGAATACCACGCAATACGCGCTGTGTATAGCGTACGCGCGCAGGAATATTCCATTTGCTGCGTAGACGACGGCCGCGCCTTTTTCTCGTCTATACTTCCGATTGCCTGCGCGAAAGATCGAAATCGCGGCCGGACGACAAAGGGAAGCGGGCCAAAAGGTGCGCGCACCTGGCCTGATCGATCCGCAATGCATGTTTCGCTCCAGAATGGAAGTGCACACACGCAAGCAAGCAAGCAAGCAAGCAAGCAAGCAAGCAAGCAAGCAAGCAAGCAAGCAAGCACACACACACACACACACACACACACACACACACACACACACACACACACACACACACACACACACACACACACACACACACACACACACACACACACACACACACACACACACACACACACACACACACACACAGACGCAGACGCACACGGCAACGACTCGGGCCACTGCTACAGGAGGCGTCGCTACGCACAGCTTCGAGCGCCACGGATGCGCACAGCCCGCACACAGCGTTACTAGATACAAGGTCACGCACGGGTGCGCATTAACCACATGTTCGCGTACGCTAATGGCTCAAATAAACGGAAGTTGTGCAAAGGTTACAAGGGCACTCCCCAAAAGACACAGTTCAAGATTTTGGTTACACATGCGAAGTTGCAAGATGCTGCCTGTGTAGAAGGCATTTACAAACTTCCAAAAGTTTACGATTGCAGGAGTTGGAGAAAGCTGAACCATGTCGCACCAGGAGGTGAGGTTCACTGCCACAGAAAAAGAAAGTAAGAAGAAGGTCGTGTGGTTACACATGCGAAGTTGCAAGATGCTGCCTGTGTAGAAGGCATTTCCAAACTTCCAAAAGTTTACGATTGCAGGAGTTGGAGAAAGCTGAACCATGTCGCACCAGGAGGTGAGGTTCACGCCACAGAAAAAGAAAGTAAGGCTAAAGCTAACTCCATTAGTATCCAATTTGGCGTAATATACAAAACGCTGGCACATATAAGGGCCACTCCAGGGAGCGAAGTGGTTTTCGTGCTATCTGTCACTTAATAATAATATCTGGGGTTTAACGTCCCAAAACGACGATATGATTATGAGAGACGCCGTAGTGGAGGGCTCCGGAAATTTCGACCAGCTGGGGTTCTTTAACGTGCACCTAAATCTAAGTACACGGGCCTCAAACATTTTCTCATCCATCGAAAATGCAGCCGCCGCAGCCGGGATTCGATCCCGCGACCTTCGGGTTGCTATCTGTCACTTCAACGCGAAGTAAGCGGTGATAGCACACACGTACAGACACTGTTAGGGCTCGTTCACACAGCCGTCAAGCGCCCGTCACGTCACCGTCACGGCACCGATTTCCGTCAGGGGAGAGGATTTCCGAGACGTTTACCTCCGGAAAAACCGGTTGACGGCGACGTAGAGCAGTGCTCTACGTTTCCGTCGCCGGCACGGGGACGGAGCCCCGCCCTTAGAAAATGGACCAATCAGAAATCAGTTTGCGTTTGGAGTTCCGAGTTCTGAGAAGAGCCACGCGTCTAGCATACAGCCCCTGGGTACGTGGCCTTGGAACACCGAACGCGCGCCTGACTGAATGGGTCATAAAACGGGGGGACAAGTCGTACACAGAACATGCGACGCGCGGCACGGTGTTATCGATTTGGACTTAATACGGAACATGACGGCGACGGCATAAATGAACCTCGAGGGTCCATATAATTTCTATCGCTATAGTAAGATGTTCCTTGTACGTCCATGGCTGTTCAACAAAGCGTCACAAGATGGTGGTACTAGCGCATTGCGTGCCGCCCACGTCTTCTGTAACGCAGTGCTTTTGTTGTAGAGCACCAGAACCGGACATAACCCTTACAAAAAAAGAAATTAGACAGTCTATAGACTGTCTAAACCCATTTTTAGACAGTCTACAGACGGCCTACATACATTTTTGTAAGGGAATCTCCTAGAGAGCATACACCAGTGTTAGTACACCCCTCTAACCTCAGTGTCCTCTCTGATTGAGCTCTTGGCCACGGGATGGCACAACCAACGCAGTCTGCGCACGTCTGCGTCTCCGACAATCAGGATGCCCATTTCCTGACATGCAGGCTTTTAAAAGCTCTCCATTGTCCGCGCTGTGCGTCGATACGTACACGTCTGCATCAGGTTATAAGGACTACGCTACCTTTGTACCAGACCTTACGTTACGCTTGGGGTAGAACCTCGCGGGTCGTGCGTAGGCGAGGCGTAAGTACGTTCCTCCTTTGAGCGCGAACAAAGAAAGCGCACCGTTGTGAGCGGCGCCCAGAAAAATCTAACAGCACGCTATACCTCCTCAGGAAGCAGACGTTGGGGCACACAGGGACAAAAATAAATAAAGACACCACTTTGGCACTGCTACGTTCCTTGGAAAGCGTGTTTCCCGCCTCGCCATCGATAAAGTTTTCCCCGAGCTTTGGTAGAAAAACAGATAACGCATATACAAAAGAGAAAATAAATGAGAAGGTCGTGTTAAAAAGTTTGCGAAAGGGCGTTCGACCATTGGTTCGGGTCGCACCGTTTTCTTCTTTGTCGGCAGTGCTGCCACAAGGCGACCCCCGTTTTATGTGCCGCGCGCTTTCTATACACACTATAGCGCACATTCGCTCCACCGCCATCCCCTTTCTTTATTTGTTGTAGTGCGCGCGGAAAAAGACGTAAAATGGGTCTTGAAAGAAAGCAGGCGCTGCACGTACAAGACCGGAGCGGCGCGCTCCGTGTACTGCGCGAACTTGCTTCGGGACCTGCGGCAAAGTTCGGTGGTGAGCAGACCCCGCTGCGGTCAGACACACAATCGACGAAGGCAAAAGTTTATATGTATTGTAACGTCTGGCGAACGATAACGACAACAAACACAGGGTTACAACACAGCGCCCACAGTGCGTAGGAATTTCTCGAATGTGCGTATACGTACAGCCTTGTACATTAATAACAGGAACGCGCCTCACGTACGACCGCGCATTCCTGCGCGCAAAATCTTAAAACCTGTTCACACTTGCGACTACCACCAGTCGCGCGACCAAGTAAGTCGCAAAGCAACTGGTCGCTTGTGGCCGCTTTTGCCGCAAAGCGACAGGCTTGGCTCAGTCGCTCGCTGCTCGATTTTAAAGTCGTGCGAGTGCAGTCGTTGAGCTCTCAACCGATCACATGCGCAGGAAGAGGATGTCAGCTTATTTTACGATGCAGTGGCGATGAGAGCTTTGTGCGAGCAGACGTGAATTATGCGTGGCGACGAATGTAAGCCGTACGCAGGTGTGAAAATTAATCGCATTGAGTTGCTCTTTGGTCGCCAGTCGCAAAAGATCGCGCGACCGGTGCCAGTCGCAGGTGGGCGGCAACGTATTTTGAAATGCGGCGCTGCTGAACCTTGAGAGGGTGAAATGCGCGAGCGAGGAGGAAAAGAAGCGACCACGTGCCAGGAATATCGCGTGCTATTGAGGTCACGTGAGCTATGGAAAGAGGCACGCCTACTTTCAAGCACAGGGCACACAACGGACGACGCTCCTTTCATCGTCGGCTGCCGCTTTCACACTTGAGTGCGATGGCTGTGGCGCATTTCGAGATAGGCCCGGCATTGCGGTTGTTAACGCAGTGCATTTATCCGTGGTCTGTCAAGCAGAGGCGGGCTTATTTGGTTGCTATAGGCGTTCGTATTCACAATGCAGCGGAAAAGTGGAAGAAAATAGGCGTACAATGGAATCGAAACAGGCGAGACGCGAACGCTGGACGTATATAGTTGCTAGTTGCTGAGTTTTGTTAGACTAGCTATTTACAAATGCGCAAGCAGGGCGCGAATATCCCGCACAAGCCTGGGTGCTGTCTATTCTACGCACATCACCGATATAACACGAGGAGTGAATGCAGAGCACTACGCATGCTCAGACAGTGACGCCACACATCGTCCGATAGAAAGCCAGAACAGCTAAGGTGGCTGGTTCACAGAGTGCACAAGCATCACACTGAAACTGGAAAATGCAACAAAAGCGACAAAAGTAAAAAAAAAAAGTAGACGTTTCATTCCCATACATACGAGGTACATGTGTTCCGAAAATATCGAACGTTTGGCTGGCAGAAATACATTTCTTGATTAGGAGGTACAAAACCATAATCCCCTTCAAAGCATACTCTCTTCGGCAATGCACAGTTTTACCAGTGCTCCCGCCGTTGCTGAAAACACTTCTGCTACGCATCTTTAGGAATGGCGATCAGCCGGGCCGTCGCATTCCGCGTGATGTCTCGACTCAAATGAGGTTCCTTTCAGCGGGATTGTCAGCTTGGCAAAACAACCAAAGGTCACACAGAGCCATGCCGCGAGAGTCGGGAGCCTGAAGAATCCCAGGAATGTTGTGTTTCGCAAAGGAAGACAATCAGATGCGCTCCATTGCTAGCAGTTCTGGTACGAATTTCGCGACCACGCTTCTCACGCCTACATCCTCGGTCAACAATGAATCTACTTACAACAATGGATCCTGAGCACGCCTACTCCTACGTCCATAGGCGTGCGCAGGATTCCCTATTGGAGGGGGGGGGGGGGCAAAGGTTCATTGCGCCCCCCCCTCCAGCCCCTTATGGTCGAGCACAGAGGACAACATGTTTCACAATGGATAAAAAAAAATGAAAACGCAAGCGTTGACGTGCTTCTTACAGTGGCCACTCTAGGCTTTCCTGAGGTAAAGATGGGAAGTAAACAGTTCTTGGAATGCAGCATCAGGGGCTTTCTGACGCCATTATCGTCAAAAACCTGCGTGGCTATAACTGAGTAAACGTATGAGGCAGACTTTGCGCCCCCGTGTAGGTGATCAGGGGAAGGCGTCCTCAATAATAATCCGACTATCAGCAGTGACGCAAAAAAAAAAAAAAAAGTCGCGCATGCGCACGAATGTCCGCTTCGTATATCTACACCAAAGCAAGCCTCCCGCGCTTCATTGGTTTACGTGACGAAAAGTTCACCGACGATTACGATACTGCCTAATGCGAATTCTGAGCGTAGCTTCGTGTTGGGGCAAGGCCAACTGTGCTTGAAGTTTTGGCTATGCGCAGTTGTAGCAATGTAACATTCGTTACATATTGCCACAGAAACTGCCAGCGCTCGAGTGCTACGCACACCACTCTGCGCATTGCAGGCGTCGCGAACCAAGCGAAACGCCGACAGCCCTGCATGCGCACGAGATCCGACCAAGGGGCCAGCGCGCGTGACGGAGGAAGTAAGCGAGGTTAGGGGCCAGTGGCTCGTGATATCGACAGACTACGCGTTCGCTCTCTTTCGCCCTCGTTCGCTCTATCGGTTACGCAGCCGACGCCAACGGCGACGCCGCTCAACGACGGAACGGGCGCCTAAGAGCTGCGCTCTAAAAAAAAAAAAAAAGGTTCCATACTTTCGAACAGACCTCGTCCGTGTGTGCAAGTCACCTACGGATACAATGCTCGACTTGCGACGTCACATGCCCGTGACTTCCATTTCTTGCCCTTTTCCCCTTTAGCAATGTTGTCGCAGGTTCGAAGGCAGTGGATCAGGTCCCGTCCGTCCTCCTCTCCCTTCTTCGAGTGAATTCTCTCTCTCTACGACATCCGCGGCCGCAGTCACCTGCGGCACGAAGCAGTGCGCTCGCGATCACGCATGGTTGGGTGCTCGCACGCCGCGCGGCACACGGATGTTCAATCACTCCCTCCCTCCCGCTCGGCGCATGCGTACAGCCCCCTCGCCTCTCCTCCGTGCCACAGCGCCGGTCAAGCGAAAGCGCGCTGCTCAATGCCAGCTCACCCGGAAAACGGTACCCGGCACTCGGAATGCGCGGTGACACGCGCAGTACATATGAGGGCAATTTATTTGGACCATTCTCTACCTCCCATTGTGCGCTGATTGTTTTAGTTGGAAAATATGGTTAAGCCCTCGGTGCTGCAGTCAAGGGCAAAAGGCCGCTGGGGAGCACGGTATAATTAAGGCTTATAAGCTGATCTTTCAAGGAGTGCGCGTGAACAAAAACCAATCATGGAGAGCCAACTTCAGCGTGAAAAAGAAGCGATAAAAGACGAGGTTCCGTTGCATGTGTATCTGATGTCTACTCACATTTGTACTCTGAGCTGTTCGCGCTTTCATCATCATCATCAGCCTGACTACGCCCACTGCATGGCAAAGGCATCTCTCATGTTCCGCCAATCAACCCGCTCCTGTGCTTCCTGCCGCCACGTTATACCGGCAAACTTCTTAATCCCATCTGCCCACTTAATTTTCTGTCTCCGCCTCGCGCGTTTGCCTCGTCTTTGAATCCAGTCAGTTACTCTTAATGACCAGCGGTTATCTTGCCTACGCGCTACATGCCCTGCCCATGCCCATTTCTTCTTGATTTCGACTATGACGTCCTTAAAGGCGAACTCCGGCGATTTTTCGAGGTCGATGGATCTCAATGAAACTCGCTGGGTACGTTCCTTTGCACGTTTCCGTCATTTATGCCAAATTAAAGGCTTGAGACATGCGCAGATTGTTTGCAAATGAATTTTAAAGATTGTCCGCAAACGCCCTCCTGGCTTCCCACAATTATTGGCAACACTGCGTCTGTGACGTCAGTATTGGGAAGGCGGCGGAAGTGACGCAGCCGAGGGCACCGCTAACTTCGGCGCTTAGGCCGCTACAGCGAGCGTCTGCTGTGCACAAGGCGACAGACAGCGTTGGTTTGGCCGGCGCTTCGCTGGTCGTCCCGGCTGTCACAGTTTTCATACTCCGCGCCGGCGTGACCGGCATGCCTTGCACGACTTCCGGTTCGTTCGTAACAACGTCTACGTCCTACGTAGACAGTACACTCGGTTGGGTTTCGGTTTCGGTGTTGCGCTTTTTTGCTTATTTAAAATTATTCTCCAATTTGCCAAGTATTTCTGCTGTCGGGCCCGTAACAAGAGCGCCTGAGGAACATAAAAGCACCATTACTTTGACATGGCCAAAAAATCGCCGGAGTTGGCCTTTATCTCTTCTTGTCCCTTAAAGGGGTACTGACACAAAATTTCGTGCTGTCGATTCCCTGTATGTGCGTGTACCATCTGCTGCTAAAGCTAATGTGTTTATATTAATTTGAAGTTCTTCTAGTGCATTGACACCTTAAGGTTACACGTAACCGTTGCATACAAGTTACGATGACGTCGTAGCCGCCATTTCTGTTTTGACGCGCTTCCCGACGAATCGCTCCTCGCCAGTCGAAGTCGCCACGTCGATTGCTAAAGAAAATCGTTCAGACGACGATGAGCCCGACGACGACAGACCGCGCGGAAATGCGTCACTGAGTGACCGACGTTTCACTCGCTAGGACCCCGGCGGCTTGCCGTTTTTGGAGGTCAAACCGAAACTGAGGCTGTGTCGGTAATGAGGAGCTTGTAATGTCGCGCGCTGCAGCAAACGATGTAACTAACAGAGCAATTGCACACCCGATCATTTTCCTTTCGATTACTCGCTGCGTCGTCCTCGATTTAAGTTTAACCCTCTTGAGGACGACCTGAGGACCCTCTTGAGGACGTGCTTTGCGTTGCGATTAAGACAATTTCAACAATTTCGTGTTCGTACATTAAGGCAGAAAGTTGGTATCGAGCGTAATAGGACACGATTACTAGCGTTAAGGGCACACGGGTGAGAACAACACTCTAATAAAAAAAAAAAGACAGTACGTGCTAATCTTTTCGATGAGTACTGACTTGACACGTATATGACCCTCATTAAAGAGACGCGTGAAGTCTTTTTCAGGACCCACCACTCTCCGACGAGAGTGTTATGATCTACAAAGAGAGTTCACGGGTCTATACGTGGCAAGTCAGAGCTAACAAAAAAAAAAAAGAAGAGTCAATTGACTGCTTTTTTTTACTAAAGTGATGGAACACTTGTGGCGTTTATTTTATTATTTATTATTTTTTTTTGTAAAAGAACCAAGTTCACTTTAGGTGAAACCGAGAAAAACGCAGTTCTTTGCTAGTGACAATATGGTGGGACTTGCCGCAACATTTCGTCAGTGTGCTCGTGTCACCAAAATACCTGAAATCTATATTGCGGCTATAATCTATATAGTCCACTATCGTCGGTATTCAGGAGTAAAATGTGGATTTGTTTCTTATAGATTGCAACACTGCATTTGGGTTTGAATTAGCGCGTAAAAGAAGTCTAAATCGCAGCGAGTGAGCAATACAGCAATATATTGTGGTAAAATCAATACATCCTTATCAGTGCCGTCGTTTGTTGCATGGGCCTAATGGTAATGACTGAACTTGAAGAGCGAGTGGTCCTTCCTGGCAAAAGGCGCTCCATCCTGGACTGTCGGCAGCGTTTTCTTGTTCTTGGCATCAATTTAAGGCCTTCAAAAAATGCTTCAGCTCTTTTTCTTCTTAGCTCGTTTTATGTAGCACCATTTCGGATCACTTCTTCTTCAAGGAATAGATCGGTGCCCCATATCTTCAGTTCAGTTGTTTTTTGTTTCAAACATACAGTCTTAAAGCGAAAGAAGGACATGGTACTGTAGCCCTAAACTCGAAAACTAAGAGGCAGAAAGAAGTATAAAAGTCGGCCTCTTACTCTTTGTATTTGAGTTTTGTCCTACAACATCATGTCCTTCAGTAACAGGGGCGTAGCCAAGGGGGGGGGTGGGGGGGGTGGGGGGGGGGGGGGGGTGTTCAACCCCCGCCCCGAAAATTTTCAGTTTTGCTTGCGTATATATGCACGCACACATACAAACGCACGCACGAACATACATAAAGTATGGCTGAACCCCCCCCCCCCCCCCCGAAAAAAATTTCTGGCTACGCCCCTGTTCAGTAAGTACCAAATCACCCAATAAGAACTAATTGTGGAACGAAAACACGATAGCAAAGCAACTAGCACACAAATGAAACAGATTGGATGCGGCAATGTTGGCCACAATTGTTGACGCAGCGCTGGTTCAATGGATCTGGCTCAGTTCGATTCAAAGAGGTACAGGATTTGGCTCATTTTCGATTCAAAACTGCCCCCCCCCCCCTCGTGCGCACGCCTATGCTGGGAAAGCTGACGGGTCTCGACCTTCAGACTGAGCGCTGATCTCAAGAATTGTGAATCCTCCGTCGGGGCGTCGACCTTCTCTGCAGATGGCCATTTCTATGCTTATACACACACGTCTCAGGGCTCAAGCGTCTAGCGTTTCCCAATGTCGTTCAACAGAGGGCCGATAATTAAGCGGGCGCGTGTACCCGTTTACAGAGTGGCCTGATCCGCACTTACACGTAAGGAATGCGCGCCGCGTTCTGAAGAAGTCAGCGCGGATTAAGGACCATGAATTACGCGGCGAGGTACGCAACGCTTCGCGGATAGTGTAATGCGCACAGAGTAGATATAACAGGCGGTTTATTCGCGGTTTCCGTGGAAAGCGAAGCGCGGCGCAAGAGGACGGCTGAGGGTTATAGGCGGTGTTAAAACGGGATCAGGAAATCTGACAGGCGTGCAAAGATACGGGAAGTCCACTTATCACACAACGGATCGGTAATGGGAGATCGCTAAGCGATGCCATTCGTTCTGCACCGGACGTAAAAATGGGCTGACGATGACGACATCGACAGATGACTCTTCACAAGTCAGGAAACACGTCACCAAGTGCCCAACTATGAGCGTTTGTCTGAAGTGTACACGACCTTTCAAACCCGGGACGCCATCTTCGACAACTTACAGCGCTGATTGGACGAGGACGGAGGGAGATCACAACACGAGCGAGCGCTGGCTCGCAACTGAAAGTTTGTGTGATGAAGGAGTCACCACTCCCTTATGCGTTCGCCTAAGACGACTGAAAGGCGAATGCCATCTCCTTTTTCTTCTAAGTCGACTGTGTCAGTGGAGTGTATATGCTCGACGGTGTTTTCGATGCAGCAGAGATTGCACGTAGCGCCATCAGACATTGTCTAACTAACTAACTAACTAACTAACTAACTAACTAACTAACTAACTAACTAACTAACTAACTAACTAACTAACTAACTAACTAACTAACTAACTAACTAACTAACTAACTAACTAACTAACTAACTAACTAACTAACTAACTAACTAACTAACTAACTACTACTAACTACTAACTAACTAACTAACTAACTAACTAATACCCCTGTCACACTGGACGTTTTAATGTCATTCGAATGGAATGACATTCGCATCTAATGGCATTATGCGGCTGCTACACAGTGATATTTAATGTCATTACAGACGAATGACTTAAGCAATCGAATGAGTTCGAAAAACACATTCGCTGTCGAAGTCGAACCGAATGTATAGTCTCTACACCACAGACTACTTAAAATGTGTCATTTAGTATTCTCAATTCGACACGCATTCGTGCAAACACGCTATTAATGTTTCTTTTTTAAAGGCGTCTGTGATTTTAACGAGCACAGGCGTACGGAAGGCTGTCGCAAAATGTTTTTACTCTCCACCTCAGTGGCGTCTGGCCGCCGGCACTGTCGGCCATAATGTAACAAACAGACGCCTGTGTGCATGCGTATCTGCAGCGATGGAATGAACTCTACGAGCGCACTGGACCGAGGTGGAGATGTTTGCTCTCATAAGGCTATGAGAAGAAAATTGTGCGCAGTTTCGTTGAAAGCTGTTTTCCCGCATGGACGCGGCGAGACTGCCTTTTGAAAGCGAACAAACGCGGAACGCTCCGAGTTTCCGTCATATCTCTTCTTCTGGCTTATGCGCGTTCGTTTCAACGCTGAGTACAAAGCTTTTACTCGTTGCAGCTTAGCGTCGTCGTTCAGCGGTACTATAGTGCCTAGAATAGCGGTACTGCCATGTCAGCCATTCTATCGGCTGTGGCTTGGCTAAGCGTCGTCCTGGCTTATGGTGGCCAGATATCCTGCGATATGAAATTTTTGTCCGTGTTGATCTAGCGATGCAACTTCCCACATGCCTTTTAAAACAAAGAACTTCGCTTCATGCCACTCTACATTTACCTTCAACTTTTACAGCCATTCTTGTTACGGAATTATCGACATTGATATCATGAACGAATGACATTACTTTTTCCTGTGTAGCACCGGCACGGATCGAATGGCATTCGTTGCGCCGAATGACATTCGAACCTAATGACATTAACACCTCCAGTGTGACAGGGGTATAACAAACTAACTAACTAACTAACTAACTAAAAAAAAGAGGATGACCTTATTTTTAGGTCTGGCGGTCCCATGCCGCCAATTTCCCACAGGGTGGGTGCCCTCCCAAGCGACTATATGAACTTCGTTCTGCCGAGCACCGGCCGGAAGTGCACTTGTACCTATTTTACCGGTAGGTACCCGGCGGCAGCAATTCTCTGCCTCCCACAGCAGCGGCGGATGCGCGACTACTTCACCAAGGCTGTGGTGGGTTAAAGGGACACTAAAGGCTAATATGAAGTCGACGTTGATTGTTGAAATAGCGGTCCAGAAACCACGTAGTGCTACATTTATGCCAAGGAAGTGCTTATTTTGAAATAAAATCACGTTTTAGTGGTCCGCATCGCGTTAGCCCACTTCAATTCCCCTGCCTGAAATCCGACTTTCATACGTCACTGCTGCCGTGCCCAACGTTGCCCGCCTTTACTGCACGGTCGCCGACACTAGTAGCAGCAGAGCGAAATAGCGGGACCCACAGCAGCAACAACGGCCATCGAAGCCATCGAAGCTTGCCGCAATCGCCGCAATGGATGTGGACGGAGAACTTGACAATGAGACATTGGCTCGCGACGCTGGGCTTCAATTCAGCGACTAGAGCCCCGATGAACGCGGTATGCTGCTGAGGGCTCGTAGTGCCGGCGTCGTTGCATGCGGCATTTTGTCGCAAAACGACTTTCACGAGCGCACAAAACACACGCGGCAGTACGCGATCCCGAAACTACCACTGAGACGCGACCGCGTGAGCGAAGCAGGGCGCCGGGCGAAGCGCAGTTCGGTGAAAAACGGAACCTTTGAACCACGCGCGCCGTTCCCCATGGCAACGCCACAGAGGTTCTTTTTTCCGTGAATCAAACGGAAACGAACAAGCAGCATTTTATTACGTCTTTTGATGCACGGAAGATTCATTTTTATTGCTTCTAGTTTGATTACTAGTGATTTATTGTAGGCAGACTCTCATACATCATCGGTATCACTTCGAAAATGTCCCACTCGTGGCGCTCATCGTGTGATACATTTAGCTTAATTTCTCCGTAAGTAGGGCACTGCTGTTGATAATATTGCCGTTTTAGAAGTTGTCATACATTGAGCTTTCACTCTGACATAAATTGTTATTTGCCTTTAGTGTCCCTTTAAGGTGCGCCCAGGGGCCTTTACAGGACCTTATGGGGCCACCTTTCGAGATGAGTACCCATTAACAACCGAGCGCCAGGAAGGTGTACTCCTCTGCCCCTTTTTGGAAAAACCGGTGGGTTCCCGGTAGGCACTGGGAATCGAACCCGAATCGAACCCGGTACCTCCCGCATTGGAAGCGGACGCTCAACCATGTAGCCACAGCTGCGGTCGAACTTACCCGCTTACATTGTCTAACTAACCCAGTTAGCTATGCAGTTAACGCAGCTCGCTAACGCCTTCGCGATTTGTGCATGGAAAATGTACGCAAAATCGTAAATCTTTATGCATCGATTTGTCGAACACCCTTGATTTCTTGATTTCACACCCACATATCAGGACGTTCAGCCCTACATACAGCCACACACCCCACAAACAGGGTGTTATTTCGGATAAAATGGATGCTTAAAATGTGCACCCGAGAGTGTAAACTTGAAAAATACCCTTTTAACGCCCTTAAGGGGGCGAGAAAGTTTAGAGTGTACGTACAACATGAGTCTTCCTATATTCAATAGTGATCCAGGAACCCAACTTTTCTCATTGGGCGCTCCACAGTAGTATCACTATAAGAGACGACGACAGGCAGCAAAGTTTAAGTTATAGACACCCCCCCCCCTGCTTTTTCCCCGCCTCCTCGACTACTTTAAAGCCCCCCCCCCCCCCGCCTTTTCCTTCTTCCCCTTTACTCTCTCTATCCCGACTTTCCAGAGAAGAAAGGTTGTGAACAGATAAGTGGGCAGGAGGGAGGTCCCCGAGACTGAGCGATTAAAGAAGCCGCGATAGATCGATCAATGCAGTGCATTAACTGCAATTACAGCAGCCTCAGCGGCCAACCAGTCGCAGTCACGCAAGCGAAAAATTAGTCCCGAGAGCGCGCAGAAACTCTTCGCGCGCGCATGCACTGTCCCCGTCAAGCTAAGTCGCGCCTTCGATCGACGTGGCCGTGTCGATATTATATTCTCGCTCGATAAGAGCATTGTCAAAACGCGCGGCCGAAAAAAGCGGGTCCGCGGCTGTAACGGCTACAGATGGGGTCGCAAAATGCTGGTCTTTTGTACGATCTGGCACTCAGAGTGCCGGAAGTGCCTTTGCCGTGTACGGAAAGAGACGAAAGGCTTCCGGGAAAGGGAGACAAGCAAGTCGTAGCCGTATGTAGCTTGCCTGCAGCAGATGTTACCTTGAATTGGAAACTTCGAAATCGATAGTGCATGCATGCCCTGGGCCCTAAGCTACGTCGCAACGTAGAAGGCAGCGTCGACGGTAGTCGGTGCCAACAGTGTCGTAGCCTCATTATTAGATGACGTACGCTTGTACTAAATGGACGCTCCAGGCGCATTTTTGTGGCCGCCGTCGCCGTAAGGTTACGCATAAAGTCCGAGGTCGATAATATGGCCTCGCGCGTCATATGTTATATACGTGCGACTGAAAGCGTGCGAAGGTAGCCCGCGATCACGGATCAAGCGGAAGGGAACCACGCCGGCCGCTTTTCGCCCCGCGAAAGGCTCATGCACAGTAAACCAGTTTACACCCGTAAGGGGGTTGTATCGTGTATACAACTAACACCCTTACACCCAAGGAAAAAGGCATTTTCACGAATCATAGCACCCATATCATGAGGGGTTTTCAATCGTCCAAACACCATTATCACTGAAAAACAGTGAAAGATGAAGACTATGCCATTCAGGGAACATCCAATTACAGATGGCACCAGCATAGAGTGTGCATGAACGCGCCCAACCATACACACAACATATATTGTAAAGTACAGATGGGTCCACTGTTAAAGGGAACACTTGCGTTTTGGGTATGTCCGGATATCGCTCTCCTACAAAAGCATAATGGCTTAGATTTGCATAACACTGCTGATGGTTGACAGTTCCAAACCCTTATGATAGACTAGTAACGTGCACCAACAATCTTTCCGCATCAACCAGCCGGTAGGGGGCCGACAAAATGGAAGTTGCTCATGCGAGTGTTCCCTTTAACAGTGGACCGTACTGTACATCATGGGCGGAGCGCTCGCGCTACACAGCCTTACACCGACCATCTGGCATATATAGCCATGGTATATTGAGCCGCCGTTCAGTGCCGGTGGGGATATTCCTGTTCCGCATAATTGAACAATAAACATTCACAGAGTACGCGTAAATTTATGGTGCGCCTGTAGATACGCCTGAAAGAGACAGACCTGTTAGTCTAAAGTCGCCTAATATCCAACGCCTTTTACAGCCAAGCTGTACGCCTCTCGTTGGTCGGAAAATTTCGTGGCGTAAACACAAAAACTATCAT
This sequence comes from Rhipicephalus sanguineus, assembly GCF_013339695.2. Classification (NCBI taxonomy): domain Eukaryota; kingdom Metazoa; phylum Arthropoda; class Arachnida; order Ixodida; family Ixodidae; genus Rhipicephalus; species Rhipicephalus sanguineus. The sequence goes on along the minus strand of NC_051184.2, from coordinate 89,601,777 downwards.
CATCATAAACGGGTATGTGCCACAGAAATTGGGCAACAGACGGGCGGCGTATAACAAGGGGGGTGAGAGAAAACAAAGAGATAGAGAAAGAAAGCAAGAAAGAGATGGAAAGAAAATATTGGCGAAAAAAGAATTACTCACGAGGTGGCGGGATTCGAACCCGCGAAACAGTAGGCAAGCGTCCAAATCACTCGGCTGTCCCGGCACTTTAAAACTTGAAAGCAAACGGCATATTTTCCTTTGCAATCAGGCGTACAGCATAGGAATCAGTATTCGTTTCAATTAAGAAAACCACAAAACAAGCATCAAAAGCGCATGCTGGACGCTAAGGCGCCTGCGAACACGGGAACACTCATCCACGCGTTCCCGGTAAAGATTAGGTTGCAGCTGCTTTGCACTTCACACGGGGGCTTCGAATGACGTCAAACGGCCCCGCGTGTGTTTCCCGCTTTCATATACAAAAGGGAGACCCGTCTAGGAACTCAGTTCATTCTAAGACTGTCATGGGCAGACCACGGAAATTAAATACACCAGAAGAACAGCGTGAATACAACGCTCGACGAAAGGAACAAATTGGCCTTGCTGAAAATGGTCGCGCAAGCAATCACGGTCTACCACAGCGACCACACAGCGATTATAACTACCATTACTCTAAATTAATAATACCCCCCCCCCTCCCCATCAGCATGCGTGGTGCTTGATACAGCTTCGCTGGACATTGGCGTTTGCAGGGCGGGATGGCGGCCATTTTTTTTTTGGTGCGGGAGTAACCATGCGCAAGCGATCCACTGGCGTAGCCAGAGGAGGGGTTGGGGGGTTCAAGCGACCCCCCCCCCCCCCTCGAGAGTTTGTAATTTTGCATGTGTACATACACATACAAACACACGCATAAACACACGAGAAGGGTGACTGAACCCCCAACCCCGCTTGAACTGCAATTAAACTGTAAATCTGTAATAAAATATCGCAGACTGAACCATCAATGGACTAAATCCGGACAGCTTAATGAATAAACACGCGCGAGAACCTCGGAATCGTTCACCACGAAGTCTCAATGGCCAACCTCCGCCGCGGCCTGTTTCACACGAGTGATCAGGCGACTGCATCACTTCCATCCCTCCAGCGAGCCGTGAACTGTGCATATGCACCTTGCGCTGAAGCCTCCCACAGCTGACAGTGACGCCGGAGCACTAAACCTATAGCAGAGGGAGGAAGGAAAATTGGAAAGACGCGATGTGCCTTTATCGTGAGATTCTCAGATCGTTTACATATTTTAAGAAGAAAAAATATAGTTCCTAGACATTTTTTTGTGTGATTTTCGACTTGCCACGTAAATGACTCTCTTTAAAGCGACGCGTGAACTCTCTCTGGAAATCATTACACTCTCGCCGGAGAGTCGTGGCACCCAAAAGAGAGTAAAGAGAGTTAATTAGGTGTCTATTTAAAGTGAAGGGGAATTTTGAGGGCTCGTGGTTCTTTGCCAGACACAACATTAACTAGAGCTGAGAGACAAGAAAGCCAAGAAAAGTACAGGGGATGTTATTTGTAGTAATTATGATGTAAATGTGAAGAAAGTAAAGTGGACGAAAAGATGACTTGCCACCGGCAGGTTATCTTTCGAAGGTCGCAGGTTCGGTCCCTGCGGCGGCAAATTATCTTTTCGTCCACTTTACTTTCTTCACATTTACATCATAATTACTACAAATAACATCCCCTGTACTTTTCTTGGCTTTCTTGTCTTAGTTCTAGTTACAGAGGGTCATATACGTGGCAAGCGAGAACTCACCTAAAAGACTTTTTTTTTGTTGTTTTTATAGTGTAACGCAAGAGATATAGTTTCCAATTCCTGAAGCTTTCCGAGTGCGCATGCTTCGCAGAACTTATGACGCGTCTGCGGGCTAAATAAAAAGTTTAAACACCTCCAAACTTGCAAGCTTGGCAGAGTTCGACGCGTTAGACCAGCAATAAAGCACTGGTCTGATCATCTTGTTGGGCTACTTGGTTCATGCTTGATCAAAATGGTTAAGACGCAAGTCAGTTAAGGCGGACAGAAATTCCTGTCATGAATTCCAGTTCTTAAACTCTTTTCGCTTTGGTTTGCGTCTTCACCACTTTGATCGAGCATTTGTCGCTGGTATGTGAATGGAATGTCATCTCATTTCGTTCGCTTCCCTATAGTAACCGAACGCGGCAACGCTGGCGTGTGAAATGAAAGCGCCGTAGCGCCATCGCATATCACGGTTACCGTATTTTTGTTTACACGCGTTTATCCCGTCTAGTTGTCCTTGGAGGGCTGCCGCGAATGGTTGGAGAAGAGAGGGAATTGCACAAAAAAAGAGAGAGAAAAATTACACCATCTCCCGCTAAAGGGGACTATGAGGCGATGCGAAGCCGGAGCACTTGCATGATCGTGTTCCGTTGGCGTTCGTTGGGCATGCTACCGACCTCGCGTCGCGGAACGCGAAGAAGAACGCTACGCGCATCGTGTCTTCCCTCTAGCCTGGTCGTTAATTCTCACAGGGCGAGCGGCGAACGCGGTCAACAGGCGCGCGAGGGGGGGGGGGGCGTAGGAGAGGAGAGGGGACGCGCATGCGCTGGCGCTCATCGCGGCGTTGCGCAGGAGAGAATGAGCCGCGCGAGAGGAGGGGAGAGGAGGTCTGTGGAGAGGGTTTGCGCATGCGCAGTAAGGGTGATCACGCCGCACACCACCACCACCGGATTGAACTCCACCATAAGATGCTTCGCATCTGAAAAAGAATGAGGCGGTGGTATTGATGAGGCTTTTTAAGGCGAAAGCCTTACATGCCTCATCAAAAGCAACCGCCGGCGTTAACACAAGTGATGCAAAAGATCATCATGTAATGGCGTCACCATGACGTCACAGGTCGTCTAAATCTTGACGTCATCACGGCTCATCTTCACTTGATAAAAAGTGCGTCGATCGTGAGGGTGGGGGTGGGGGGCATTGGAGGATCAATAGATTGAACTGAGAAGAAAAAAATCACAGCATATCCACGGAGTGAATGATGATGAGTGGGCGAAGCTGCGGAGGTTCATCGGTAAACCGTGAATCTTCCGTGAATTCTGCCCAGTACATCATCACCGACGAGAGATCGGGCGCGTTTATAATAAAGGTTCGATGAGTTATGACGACGTGCAGCTCACTTTAATTTTACATGTACGCTGTGAATTTTTATTGTTTAGAAAACCATTGCTTTAGAAAACATCTGGCATCTTTCGTTAAGCAGCTGGCGGCTTTTCGTTTTGCTTTAGAAACATCTGGCGTTCATTCGTTTTGCTTTTACAAAACATCTGGCGTCTTTCGTTGGTTTATTTCATCAATCAATGGCGTTTTGAACAAAATTTTTATTGTTTAATCACGCACAGGAGAAATCTCACCAGGCACTACCTTGGAGGTAAACAATGGCTGCTAATGGGAATGAGAGACAGAAGAAGTCGGCTTTTAGCTAACACTTACACTTCTACTTCTACTAACGTTTCCTACTGGAACATGCCAATGGCTGCTTATGGGGAATGAGAGACAGAAGAATTCGGCTTTTAGTTAACGCGCACGCTGCGAATTTTTTATTGTTCAACAACGCACAGGAAAAATCTCCCACCGGCACCACCTTGGAGGTCAAAGCGTAAGACTGGTTACGCACTACGGCTACTACGACTACGACTACGAGGGACGAACGGGTGCCGCCTTAAGGAGCTTCGCCCCTAAAAGAACACGGCTTTCGCCTCCGAGTCGTCTTAGGCAAGCGCATAAGGGGCTCGTATGCCCGACATGAAGCCTGGCGCCTGTGGGTGGAGCTCTGGGGTCAACTGATGTACTCGAGTAGCGGCCGGCCCAGCGCGGCTGTGTCGACCTTCGCGCGGTGAGTCGAGATTGAACGAAGCTTGCGCGTCGCTCACGCTTATCTTCCGATGGTTCCACTCGGGTACACACTGTGCACCTTTGAACTATGCGTCCACCTTCGAATTTGTGTGCCTCTGCCGCGCGTGTCGCACCTTGCTCAGTACGAGTCAATTCAAAGATGAATCAAGACAAATTACTTATCCCGGCTGTCAGTTCTGTTATACCGTCCACGCCCGCTGCGCTAATGCTGCGTATATGCTGAACACACGCGTCCTTGTCGTATATGCGTATATACTGAACACACGAATGCGTATATGCTGAATGCGTATATGCTGAACACACGCGTCCTTGTCGTCGGCTTTATTCCGCGACAAAGAAGCATCCGTTACATAGCGATGAAAAAAAACTAGACCACACCAAAATTTTCATCGCGCTCATTAGATACCGTTTGTGTTTTAAACTGTCTATTATAGCGCAGAGCAGAGGCGATGCGTTTCCTTTTGCCGCGTTAAGTGAAAGGGGGGGGGGGGGGCAGCCGAAGTGAAGCTGCGTATAACGAAGTATGACTGCGAGAGAGGCACACAGCCTAAATCAGCCTTGTAATCAAATTTTGAAGCTCAGGCACGCAAGGTTCATTCCAACAGTACAACTATAATAGACATGGCTCAGCAGGTAATTTGGGACGCTAAAGTTTCTGAACCGGGGGGGGGGGGGGAGGAGGTTAGATGAAGTGACATGGAAAGAAACTCACAGGGTCCCTTACCCATTCACATCAGAAAACTCGAAGGCTTAAGCCATCTTCTACTTCTTTTTCTTCTCCGTCGGTATACTTAGTGTGCCTCGATGTGTGCGCGGACAAAACGCGCATCAAGGCACCTTAGGTATACTGATTCTCCCCCGCCAGGTTTTGTGCACCTAAATTCGTTCTGCAGTGCCTCCAAGATCGGAGGCGTTGCAAGCTTCCTGCACCTCCCCTGGTTTTGCACTGCCTCTGCGATCCGCCCACCTTTGACCAAGCGACGATATCATATATGTGACGTCTCGTTGCGTGACGTCACAGTAATCTCACGATGAAGTCACAAATACTGGCGACATGTGGCGTCATTACGATGTCATACGGTGACGTCATCACGTCAAGATGATCTTTTTCTACATCACTCGTGTTGACGCCGCGGGGAAGACGCCGACGGACAATTTTCGCGTTCGGTGAGGCATCTAAGCCTTTCGCCTTAATAAGCTTTCTAAATCAGCATGGCAGTGAGTGTCCTATACATAACATATCCGCACGCAGTGTGCCGCGGTAAGCTAGGGAGTGTTCGGATATCGAATGACTCGGTCTAGAAGAAGAAAAAAAAGAAAAAGAAAAGAGGCAGCTCTCATTGACGCTAACACGTGGTTTTCTGCAGCTGCAGTCGTTGCGCTGGCAGCGGAACACGAGAGCCGGCGATGCAGCCGTCGGCATGCAGTCGTACAAGCGTGGGCTCGGCGTAATAAGCGCGCCGTGCGCAAGAGAAAAAAAAAGAAAAAAGACCGTTATCTGTCCCGTCCAAGGCTACCAGACTTATTAAACAAAGTGACGCGCCGCCTGTGCCTCCCTCGACGTGAAGTCTCCCACTGCGGTTCGGTGCAGCACGACGGCGCAGATGCCTGCGAGCGCGTCACAAAGCTTAGCGGGAGGTGACGACTCTTTGGGGTCAGCGGAGGGCGCTCTTTACGGGGCACTGAAGTGAAAAATGATTTCGATCTTATTAAAAAATTAATCTTTCACAATATAAAAAAAAATGTCACAGGGTCACTTATGCATTCACCTATGATGACTCGAAGGAGGAAGCCATCTTTTTCTTAGTCGTTTCCATTGAACCCCGCCCCCCAAAGCTTTGTGTACTTAGCGTGGCTTTGCCTTGCCTCCAGGATCGCAGTCGTTGCAAGCTTTCTGGCACCTCAGGTGCCTCTGTGATAGGCCCATTTATGACCAAGCGACGGTGTTACGTGATGACGTAATAAGGTGACGGCATCACTTGATTTTTTTGCACCACTCGCGCTGACGCCGAATGTCACTTTTCGTGTTTGATGAGGCATCTATAGGCTTTCGCCTTAAAAAAAACGAGAACAAAAAAAAAACGAGAACAAAAAACACCACCGTTGCTGTGAGAAGACGCTTGGTAAGCTAGCAAATGGGCAAAAATAAAACGAAGGTGCGGACGCCATCTCTCCAGTTTGGCGCACTCAGTATGACTGAGGCTCGATACTGTCTTCTAAGCTGTCAGCGTAGACTGTACGATTTTCCTCTATGAAAATTTCCAGCATCTACGATGCTGTCCAGAATTGAAGCACAGCCACAGGCTACGTGCACTGGAGCTGCCCACGTGCCACAGCAGTGCCAGAACGCATAAGCCTATAAGCGTGGATGAAGCGATATTGGGTCATCGCCGGACCAGAGGCGACCGCGACGCGCGCGTCTCCCGCCCTCTGGTCTGTCCACGAATGTGCGGACCACGACCGAAAACGGTCGTTCCGGAGCATGCGTCAAGTGTTCAGCCTACAGCAGAGCCGTAAGATGAACACTCGCTCGATTTGTGGCGTCCGTCCGCGATCAGAAATAAATACCACGTGACCGTCTTCAAGAAAGCGATGACGTCATCATGACTTCACACGATGGCGTCATTACACGAGTCGCCGCACAATGACATCATCAAATGACACCGTCGATCGGTCAAAGGTGGACCGACCCCTGAAGGCATGCAGTGCAATCGGTGTGCCGATCCCGGAGGATAACGCCTTTCGTACGGGTTTCGCCGCGTCAGTGGAGTCGAGGCGCTGCATATACGCGCGGTCGTGCGTGGCCGGTATGGGTCGACCGCTCTTTGTGAGAACGCCCGAGGAGCAGCGCGCCTATAAGAACGTCGACGAGAGTATAGCGGCGGGAGTGCGCCTGTCAGCCCCGCTGGTCACCCTCCTTCACACAGTGGAGTGGCTCTACACAGAGTCGAATGGACTATTTTGCAATACGCTGGGCGACTTGGTCAAGTAGCACGCGCGTCTCATTTTCTTCGTATACCATTATAGCTGGCAATATCTGCGAGACTGGGTCGTTAAATTAGTTATGTTAGTTATGTAGCGCCCCCTAGTCAGTGCCTCGGAGCCTATACAGCAGGGGTCTCGAACACGCGGCCCGCGGGCCTTTCGCGAGCGGCCCGCCACGGCCCGGTGCTACGTTGACAGTCTGCTAGAACCATCGCCAGACTGCTTGCTGAAAGTTAACAAGTCCGGTCGAGGATAAACGTCTGCGATCGACCATGAAGATCGCCTATATGCACAAGAGCTAATTGCGCGCATTTCTTCTCTCATCCAAGCTAAGCGCTGCCAGGTATCAAACCAGCGTGTTTAGAACTATAGCCGTTATTTTGTGCTTCACAAGGAGTAACGTTTTATGACTATGCTAAATGGTACCCGCGCGTTTTTTCCGCTTATTACAATTAGTAGCGCTTTATTCAGGTGAGATACACAGACGTGACTGATCTCAACCATTCTTTTTTTTCGTGAGGCACCCCATGCAGTAACCAGGTGCTGAAACATAACAGCGGAAGAAAAACTATAGTTCAGAATTGCCGTCTCCAGATTTTACTCGTCCTAGAGATCGGTACCGACGAGTTTCTCGAATTCTGACGTCAAATCCCGTTCAGAAATGACCCATATTTGAGATATGGGTAAGGCCTTCGTGACTGCGGCCCGCTAGCTGAGGTGAGTTGGAAATCTCTGCTATACAGCAACACTACGTCCAAAGAGTCCATCATATGAATAAAACGTATCTTCAATCAATCCCTCGGTGGTCAACTGGTTACCTAAACAGGACGCGGCATGCTCGCCCGATTGCGCCACGCGTTTTTTTTTTTTTTCTTCGTACGCACGCAGGCAGATTCCAGTAATCTAAACGCGGGGCGACTTCAACCAACCCCATGAATTATGAATGGGGAGAACACGATCGACCTTTTCCTTCCCTTGGCCGCAAGGCATATATTTACGCGAAGGCGAAGTCTTTCCCCGCTAAACAACATACCGCAACAGGAAATCGCAAATAACAATATACCGGCCTGATACAACGGGCAATACATCCGCGGAATGGCAGCACACACGCAGAGCAGGACGTAGGAATTGATCGCTATATCTGTTCTGTCGCTTTCGCGAAGCTAAATCGCGCGCGTAGGCAAATTGGGCCGCTTATAGACGTTTGCTGAAGACCAGGACAAGAAGAAACATGGACTCCCAACCAACGTTGCCTTAACAGGTGGCGATCCGTGCTTGCGCATGCACAGGTGAGTTGTTGTGCCTACTTTCTTTCCCGCCGTTGTGCGCCTTTTCAGTTGATAGTCGGCGGTTGCGTTGTCTCCACCTATTATCTTGTGTCCCTGCTTGCGCGCTTTACCTCCTTTATCATGCATCCTTACCAAATGGCTCAACTGTCAGTCATTAAACCATAGGCGTTCCCTAAAAGGGGCGGGGAAGGCGAAATGGCTGCCCCGTACTTTGACTTGGTAGGGAGGGGGGGGAGGCGTTGCGATGACCCCCCCCCCCCTGAAGGGGAACCCTGCGGACGCCTACGGTTTTAACCCTTTGAGACGCTATGTACACAGTTGTGTACACCAGTTGCTTTGGCTAATTGTATCGACCAGGGGCTAAGAAAGAGTGAGATACTTTGAGCTTTGGAGGAATTGAACCTCCTGCACAATAAATTTGTCTTCATTTAACTTAATTTTGCAGCGCACTGTTGCGTATGATCCCTTCGCTGAAGGCATTACCACATTCGACGAGTCGTTCGACGTACCGCTTCCAGCGACACACGACAAAAGTATAATTTTTCTTTGCTCAACATGGACATAACCGAAAACGAATTTGCACTATATTTCTAGCCTGAGATTTCATTGTATTTATGCAAAAACAAAGCGTGAATGGCTTCAGAACAAATAGAGATTTAATTACGAAGTAATTAGGAGTGATTACTATAACACGCATCAATTAACGTTTTACGACATTATTTTTGTTGCCACATATATTATCGAGTGCTTTGAAATAACACTGTGTAGATTTGACGCATTTACACGCAGTCCTCCATATGTGGCATCTGAAAGGGTTTAGGGGAATGCACCCCGGCGCAGAGGCATCGGCAGAATACGACCAAGAAACGTGCTCGTGGCCAACATCAAATTTCAGACGTGATGCTTTGATGTGCCCTGGGGAGCTATTCGGGAACTGCGTACACGTCCACTTCGGCTCGACATCATCAGAGCGCGTTCGGTTGCAGCAAAAAGCGGCAAGCTATGGCTTCGTAATCGCGCAGGTGCGTTAAATGAGAGATCGCGTTAAACCTAATTCGAGGGGTAACGCGATCACAGAATAAGAGTTTTTGCACAGCCTCCGAGATCCGCGCGGCAAAGAGCGGTTCTCAGTAGGTTGCGTTCTACGTACTGAAGCACAATCCGTTCCTCTCATTTGTGTTGAGAATTGTGGAAGCTCCGTGACGTCAAAATGACGTTGCGGAAGAAGAATCTCGGAGGCCACGCAGAAAGAGGCGCGTGGTTGAGATCTGCTCCGCCAGGTGCCGCAACGGTTCCAGCTGCTCACAAGAAAAGCTCGTACTCTTTCAATGAAAGCATTGAATTAATTTTCATTAATTATACTGATAGTTAATTGACACTTATCGTACGTTAACTTATGCTCCGATATCACATGTGCCCAATATAACATTAACTTGAACAGAACCATCGATTTCGTACCAGTTTTATTTTTTTAGAAGACTTCCGAATTTTCGCAAAACCGGCAGTGCTTGGAACAGAACCAAGAGTGTTGTCACTCGCTGTTCACGCCACTAAAAACTCACAGGGTTTTTTACGCACTCGGCTGAAACGACTCGAAGGCGAAATCATCTTCGCAGTCGATGTACTGATCCTTCCTGCACCTAACGTAGTTTTTCACAGCCTCAGGGATCGGAGGCTTTGCAAGCTTCCTGCATTTCACCTGGTTTTGCGCTGCTTCCGTGATCGGCCCACCTTTGACCACGCGACGATGTCACGTGATGTCGTCGTCATGCGACGTCACGTTATGTGACGTAATGACGACGTCAAAAATTTGGCGATCTGTGACGCGATGATGAGGTCATATGGTGACGTTATCCTGTGATGATTTTTTGCATCACTTGTGTAGACGCACCGACGGTCAATTTTCGCGTTTGATGAGTCATCTAAGGCTTTCGCTTTGATAAACTCGATGACTTGTATCCCTATGAGGGCGACACCATGCATAGCCTTCGAGCTCTTGCAAGAATGCGCTGAGACGTTCGTCCACCATTGCCATTTATTCGCTCCCGACGTCGCAGCTCAGGCTTCGTACGCGTATCACGCATTTTGACGTACACAGCCATCGAAGGACCCTGACGCATGCCGTCGACCGGGGGTCTATTGTGTGCGCGACGCGTCATGCGGGGCTTTAGCACTCGACGATTGTTCGTGGAGCGCGCGATCTGTCGGGGCCCTTCGCTTCGGCGTCTTCGAAGACAATGGCTCGCCCGGCCAGCCAGCGATTCATTCAAGTAGAAGGGGGGCCGCCATAAGAGGGAACAGCCAAATGCCCGCCGGCTGCAGTCGCTTACGGATGCGGGCATGTGGAAACGCAACGCACAAACACGCGCAAGAAAGGACACGAGGACACACGCTCACGCGCCCGAGGAGCCACATTCAAACGCGTGTCGGGTGTTCTTGTAAATAAGAGTTTCGTGTAAGGAGAGTTTGATCAGCATGTCCAATGTTCAGGAGTACGCAACTGAGTTTGCGTAATACACGTCTGCCACGGAAGCCGATCACGACATCTTTTGATGCAACTTCTCATCAAAATGCCTTTACAGTCACAAGATAATTCAAACCGCGCGTCGCGTGTTTGCGTAAATAAGGATCTGAAGAACTCACAGGCTCCCTTATGGATCGGCCTAAGAAGACTCGAAGGCGAAAGCCATCTTCGTATTTTTTTCTTCTCGGTCGATGTACCAGCGCATCGTACGTTCTACCCTCGAGTAAAAGCGCGCAAGCGCTGGCGACGAACGCGGCTGAAGCAAAGAAACGAGCCGGCCATCTTTGTCGCACGGATGGCGCATGCGATAACATCAATCCGTGTGCGACGGCAGGCCGAGTTGAAGGAGCATGAAGGTACGCCGGGGGAGTGGGGAGGGGCTGTGTCGCTAGAGCAGCAACTGTGAACTTTGATCATAAGGGCGCGGTCGCGATCACTGGAGCGCGCGTTATCTCCGCAGACATCAGCAAACGGCTCGTATACCCTTCGACGTGCTGAGCTCTCACCGCTTCGCGTTGCGATGACAGACTGAACGAAAAGCGCTTTTCTCCCTGGAAGGGAGAGAGCGGACCGGATCCAAGATAGTTGCTCTTACTTCTTCGGACGCGTTATTGTAGGCGGTGCCGGCGGGATCTTTTCGTTATTCACAACATAGTTACCGTACTGCTAGCCTTACTTCTTATAACATTACAATTTGTTGCTATAGCACTCATTGCTTCGCCCTTGCGGCGAGACCGTGATGATGATGATGATGCAACCATTACTTGGGCCCAGAGAAGACGCAAGGGAGACCCCGCGCCACCCGGCTAGTCCCACGCAGGGACCGCCAAGGCGAACTTGGCGGCCCATTCGCGGGCACTCTAGACGGCCAGGGTTTGGTCATGGAGTTCGAAGCTGCGCAAGAGCGCTGCCCACCTGACCTCGCTGAAGGCGGAGCCAATGGCTTCACATTCCCATAACACACGGTTCAATGTTGCTAATAGTCCACAGACAGGGTAGTCCGAACTGGGATACCATTCAGGGTATATGGCACTTCTATATGTCAATACGGGTATTCCCCCTCCCACACACTGCCTTGTGGAGGGCGCGGGCAGTTACCCTTAGACTATTACAAGCCCGTGCGTATCCTAACCCTGCGGCGAGACCACGACTTTTTTTCCTGGCTTGCCACGTACATGACCCTCTTTAAAGAGACACATTATCTCTTTTTGTAGATGCTTACATTCTCTTCGGAGAGCCGTAGAACGCACGTCTCTCCAACAGAGAGTTAAAGTCTCTTTAGAGTCATATATATGTGGCAAGTCAGGACTCCGCCCCAAAAAAGAGTCAAAGGACTGGTCTTTTTTTTTTTCCTTGGAGTATGGTTGCGCTCCGCAACGCATATCGGTTATACCAAACTGGTTAATATCCCTGTCTTTCCTCTCTCTCTCGTTTTCCTCCTCCTCCGAAACCCCATGCAGGTAGAGCCACCAACCTCGGTCGCTCACGTTTACGTCTACATGGAATAACCAGTCAGTCCGCAGACGCTCATGAGTGTACGGACAACCAAAGGCTCGGAGTCTCTATGGAATAAGTGGACGACGGTGCGAAACAAACGCGGAGACGTTGCATCGTTCCTATGGCGTGCTCAGTGCACGCAATAGGAACGCCCGCGACGTAGGCTGCAGTCTGCGGAGCACACGCGTACAAGACGCACATGCAGCGTACACACTGAGCGATGGGGTGAGATGACGCCGTCATTCGGTGTGTGTGCGTGTGTGTGTACGTGTGTGTGTGTATTTGTGCGCGTGCGCGCTTTGAAGATGGGTGTGCGCAGTCAAGCGTACAACTGGAACACCGAGCAGCGGCGGTGCTGCCGTGCATCGACCACTTGGGCGCGCGCGCACGCTGCTCGGACCGTGTCCGGTTTAGCGGCCGCTGCAGGCGCCGTACAGCTCGCACGCAGGGTAAACACGCGGGACGCGCCGAGCTGTCTCGACTCCCATCCGCACGCGATCGACAGCAGCGACGACGAAAGAACGCAACTGCAACGAGTACTGTGCGTGTGTTTGAAGTGTGTGTATGTGTATGTGTGTGCGCAGGGAATGGGCTGCTGCCGCCATACGACCGGGCCATCTTCGTGCGAGGATGTACCCCGAAGGAGCGAGAGGAGGGGGGGGGGGCACTACACACACACACACACACACACACACACACACACACACACACACACACACACACACACACACACACACACACACACACACACACACACACACACACACACACACACACACACACACACACACACACTTTAAACAAAAGCCAGGAGAGTCTCTCGCCCGAGCGACGGGCTCGTCCGCAGCACACACGATTCCCGACGAAAAGCAACGACGCCAGAGTACACGGCCACTCACTCGCACGAGGTACATAAGCGACTGGTCCGAAGGGTAATCACAATTGAGGCCGCTGTCCATCAGAAAAAGAAAAAAAAAGAGAAACAAATTAAGGCAGCTTCGTATAGTGGTGCCAAGCCTGAACGAAGTGCGGAACTCGGCAGCCTTCTTTGTTTCTTTTCGGTTTTCTCTTTTTTTTCCTCCTCTCTTTCTTTTTCTCTGTTCCAGTTTTTTCTGTCTTTTTCCTCTCTTTATTTCTGTTTATTTTATTTTTAGGCTGGCGAATAAAGAGGAGAAGGGAAGATGATAGAGAAAGATACCTCTGGGCGAGAGAAGCGAATTCCAAGCTGTCGAAACTGGTCAGACTTTTGATAACAGAAGTTAAGTTGTGCAGACACGGCCACGAGAGAAGAGATCGAGACCAGTGTTGTACGGAACGGCGTTCCAAGGAACGAAGTTCCAGGAACTAGTTCCTTTTTGGAGGAACGGAGGAACGCCACCGTTCCATTGAGGATCGGTGGAACTGTAACGGTAACTCGTTAAGTTTACGTAGGAACGGCATAGGGAACGGCGTTCCTTCTGTAAGCGTTCCTCGGCATCGAACAGGCGCCCGCACGCAGCACATCATGCAGAACAGGGTGGATGGGCGACCGCGTGAGGCGCAAGAATCTACCGCTAGCCTGTCACTTGACTATGCTGCATCCTGCTTTTCACTTTAAGGCGCCCGCCGGGGCGAAGGGAAGCACGCGATGTCGAGAACGACCACGCGCTGGACGAACAGCGGATTTTTTTCTTTTTGTCTGAGCCAGTCTGACAGCAATCACGGGCCGTTCTTGAGTGTAGAGACACGCCTTGGAGAACTTTTATTTGGCATTCGAGAATCATCGAACCCCACTGTAAAGCTCGCGCCAGGAAAGGGCACGCAATTTTTTTACCTCGGCGGCTTTTTTGTTCTGCTAACTCGAAAGAAGCTTTTGTGTGTGGGGGGGGGGGGGGGGGGGGGGGGGGGGGGGGGGCTGCGTATTCGGCCGGTTCTGCTCCGCGTCCCCATGGCCTTGTCGGCATAGGTAAAAGTGGGGGAGCCGACTTACCGTAGTCGAGGCGCCTACGAGCGGTTCCGCGGAGTTTTCGAACGGCGCGAATGATCGTCGCGAATCTGGTGTTTGACGCGCATGGGACAGAGGAGCCAATCACAACGCCAGAGGGAACAGAAAATGAGTGAAGCACCGACTTGCAACATTTATTATAGTTCAGTTCGGCAGCCGCCGCACCGATAACGTCGGTCATGCAATAAACTATACGCGTACATCCAGCGCTACATTGTTGTTGCTCCCGCTGAACCTGCCCTCGCCCCTACGACCACGGTTGACTTGTCCCTGTTTGTGTACAACACGGCAGTACCCTCAGCACTTGATGGAACGGCTCTTCAGTATTGCCAACGAAGTGCTGACGAGAAAAGTGGTTCCTCAGTCGGATACCAACATCAAGATGCGACTCTTGCTGAGTGTGAACAAGGGATTTACTAAGTTGCGAATATGTATCCTGAACAATATTTTCTACTCACACTGCGGTATTTAATCAGCGCTGATTAAACCCCTACGTGTTGTTCTTTTCGATGTGGTTTCCTGTGCAAGAAACTTATTTATATTGGTGCATGTGTGGGAATTTCCGTTTGAATATCTGAAGCACAGTATTATGACGGCACATTTGAAGACTGGCGTGGATAGTGCCCCATGTGTTGAACTTTTAATAGACGAGCACGAAAGTTGCAGTTAGATATGTCTGTAGTATGGCCGGTGGTCTATAAAAATTCGTATAGGAGCGTTCCTTTCGATTCATTTTATCCACATTTAACCTAGTGCCGGCGATGTCAAATTCGTAAAATATGTAGCTCGATGTTAGCTTTAAATTGCTGCCCTTATTTCGCCTCGGGGTTATCCGGCGCTATATTTTGATGAAAAATTCAAATGTAACGTAAAAGTAACGACACGTTCCAATTTTCGAAAAGTAACTGGAACGTGTTCCTTTCGCAGTGAAGGAACTTGTAACGGGAACTCGTTCCAAGATTGGGAAGGAACGAGGAACGAGCCTTCGTTCCTGTTTTAGAGGAACGTGTACAACACTGATCGAGACAACACAAGCACCCACTACCAAGTGAGAAGGCGCGGAAAAGAAAGACACACAAACTTATCTGCGCATGCGCAGGCAGCGCTACCTTTCAATCCGGCTAACGTATTCCGGCTAACGGCATTGTTTTAAGTGCACTGTACTAATTGTGATATAGATGTCAAGAAAGTAATGTGGACGAAAAGACAACTTGCGGCTGGCAGGGACCGAATCTGCGACCTTCGGATTCCTTCCGGGATCGCAGGTTCGGTCTCTGCCAGCGGCAAGTTGTCTTTTCGTCCACGTTACTTTCTTGACATCTATATCACAATTAGTACAGTGCACTTAAGACAGTACAATTAACGCCCCCTATACCTTCATTGGCTTCATTGTCTGCTGGTTTTCATTAAAGTTGCGTCGAAGAAAGGAGCCCTCGAAAATACCATCAACAAAACGTAACTCATTTTCGCGTCACACAAAGACTCATTAGACAGAAGCAAAACCGCACGGAGTGGAGTACGTCGCCCACATGAAATGAGAAGCGCTGTTTTATCCGGGGCTACGCTTCTCGACACTCCGACGGAAACAACACCAAGGATTCATACACTTCCAACAAACCATCATGAACTCGCCTCCCCACTGTACACACCTCACCTTGTGTCTGCGCCGGCTGCATGCGCAGTTCACGACACGCCCCATTTATCGTCGCCGCACTGCTATGCCATTCTCTGCCCGTAATGGACGCTGCACTCGACTCGAGGCGTATTTCCAGCACGCCGCTCGAGAAACGTAACGCTGTATCGCGAGGCAATCAAGCCCTACTGGCGAATCCGCGGACGCCTATATCGTCCTGATGGTGCAATCCGTCCGGTCTCGTCGAGAGCTCGCGATTGCCAAAGTTCGATCGAATCCAGACTGACGCGTCTTTATTGATTGATTTATTTATAAATTACCTCACCGTTACCATGACACTGTTTCCTTGTGTTATACACACACGCACCTTTCATTTCGCGGACGATGGCAGGAAAGTACTAAGGCGGGCTTCACCTCGGAAAGATCCTTCATCGTGGAGAAGCCACCTTTAAAGGCGTTTGTTCTAGCACACGTTCAGACACCTTCACAATTGTGAGCAACAGGCGAGAGCGGGTACACCGAAAAGAAAAAAAAAAAGAAGAGATAAAGATTGAGGACGCTTGAGCTTTGCCTTCAAGAATAGTAGGCGATAGCGTAATCTGGGCCCGTTCGCATCGCCTTCGTTTCTCGGTGGACGAGTCGACCGTGCTGCAAGAAAAGCAATGTCTGTGCGCGTAACATTGACCGTTTTTAAGCTCTCGTAAAATCCCTACTACAGGTACAGTTAAGAACTGTTCTCACGTAATGACGCGTAGAAGTTCACTCATTGGGAGATTTAGCGTAGCGATAATTACCGTCACACTCATGCCGCCTCGCCGATACCGTCTCGCCGAACGACATCGCGCACGTGCAGTCTTGGAGACCCAACACTGCGCGTGCGCGAGTCGTCGCAGTGTGCACGAGCTAATAAACATAGACAGTCACTTAAGGTAACGCTAAGGAAAGCCAAGGCAAAAGCCTATTCTCTCGAGAGACGCTCGTTAAATTTCATGCTTTCACTCGATTGTACTGTCACTTCCTATAACTTGTTCCCTTTTAGGGATGGTCGATTAAAATTTTTAATCGATTAATCGTTAATCGTTAATCGATTTAGCCTTTAATCGATTAATTGCTTTCAGTGGAATCTTTTAATCGATTAATCGATTAATCGACATTTTTAATGGGTGCTTTAAAACCGATATCTCTTTGTTTGAGAGGCATCGTTCGTGTTTAGTATGGGCACAAATCTTTTCATTAGACGCGCTGACGATCCAAAATTCCCACTTTCGAAAGTGTCGACGACGGGCCCCTTGTGTGCAGTGTGCGAAAATTCACACTTTCACACACTGGACACAAGGGGCCCGTCGTCGTTGGTTGATGTCGCGGATTCAAGCATCTGTGGCTATCATCCCTGAACTATTCGGCAGCAGGTCGCATTTTCTTGAAGCCTGCCTACTCGAGCTCATCGAAACCGGAGGCGCGTTCGGGGACCACACTGGTTGGAAAGTCGCAGTTGAAACATGCAGTGTGGCGGAGGGTGAGGAAATCCCGAGAAAGGTAAAAGAGAGACGAGGAGAAATTAAATAAGACGCTCGCCCTAGTAAGCAAGTCATCTTTTCTCGGTTTGTCGGTTAGATATTGTGGAAGCCCTACATAATACTATAATTGCGGACTGACGCGATCTTTTTCTTTAGGTCACCTATGCAGAGATTACACAGAAATATACTGGCCTCAAACAGACCATCCGTACAGGCAACTGCGGGAAATAGAAGGAAAGAAGACATTTAGGGGCTCGTTTTTCTTTGTTAGACACAATATTAATTAGAACTAAGAGACAATATTGCCAAGAAAAAGTATAGGGGGTGTAATTTGTAATAATTGGGATATAAATCTGAAGAAAGTGAAGTGGACGGAAAGATAACTTGTCGCCGGAAGGGACCAAACCTGCGACCTTCGAATTACTTTTAGGGGCTCATTTTTCTTTGTTGGACACAATGTTAATCATAACTAACAGACAATAATGCGAAGGAAAGTATAGCGGAGGTTAAGGGTGTATGACAAAGAAAAACGAGCCCTTAAAAGTCACCTTCTTTCCCTCATTCATAGCGAGGGTCTCGTTCTGGCAGACTTGGTGCCTTCAGGTAGTATGCGAGGGATTATTGGTCAGCTGCCAGCTCGTAAAAAAAGGTCACTTGCTACGTGACGCCAAAAGGCAGAAAAAACACGGTTGATCCCTCCGTCATAGGAATCGGAATAACACGAAAGTAAAGCGTACCCTCACAGAAGTAATTGAATGTTTACTGTACATTCATATAAGAGAGTTTGCACACTGTATATAGATGTCTGGCAGCTAATGGTGCCGTTTAACGTGTATGCATCCACTTTGAAGATTGGTGGTACATCTCCATCCCGACGACTAACGACCATGTTAAATGATTAAACAAACCCTTGTGGTAGCTGTAGTAGTTAACGGTGAAAGCGTAATCAGAGAACGAGGTGTGATAGCCAGAAGAGCGTCGCATATTGGACGCAGAACTTGGTCGCCATCCCGCGGCATGTTAAAATGTGATTGAACACCACAGCCGGACTAGAGGGAAACGCAAAGAGCGTCGTGTCGCCCCGGCAGCCCGGCCGCGATTTTAGGGGTGAAGCTCCTTAAGGCGGCACCCGTTCGTCCCTCGTCGTGCTCGTAGTAGTGAGTAACAAGTCTTACCCTTTGACCTCCAAGGTGGTGCCGGTGGGAGATTTCTCCTGTGCGTTGTTGAACAATAAAAAATTCGCAGCGTGCGCGTTAACTAAAAGCCGAATTCTTCTGTCTCTGTAGAAGTGTAAGTGTTAGCTAAAAGCCGACTTCTTCTGTCTCTCATTCCCATTAGCAGCCATTGTTTACCTCCAAGGTAGTGCCTGGTGAGATTTCTCCTGTGCGTGATTAAACAATAAAAATTTTGTTCAAAACGCCGTTGATTGATGAAATAAACCAACGAAAGACGCCAGATGTTTTGTAAAAACAAAACGAAAGAACGCCAGATGTTTCTAAAGCAAAACGAAAAAGACGCCAGCTGCTTAACGAAAGACGCAAGGTGTTTTCTAAAGCAATGGTTTTCTAAACAATGAAAATTCACAGCGTACATGTAAAATTAAAGTGAGCTGCAAGTCGTCATAACTCATCGAACCTTTAGTATAAACGCGCCCGATCTCACGTCGGTGATGATGTACTGGGCAGAATTCACGGAAGATTCACGGTTTACCGATGAACCTCCGCAGCTTCGCCCACTCATCATCATTCACTCCGTGGATATGCTGTGATTTTTTTCTCGGGGCGAGCGCGTCAGCGGGGAACGGGGTGTTACAGCCAGGTGAGGCAGGCGCGCGTCGCAGAGCTATTTTTGGTTTGTATTAGCGTGATGCTGAGCGAGGCCGACGCTTTTACGACGCTTGGGCAAAGGTCGCCACCTCGCGGTGTGTTAAGGCATTGAAAAAATTCAACTTCTATTGAAAACGCGCCGAATGGGACGGACGCCTCAACGCGTTGCAGGTGCTAGTCGCGGAGGCCACAGCAATGACGAATTAATTTACCTTACCACTCCCAGAGGTCAACACCACCCAGCCGACCGGGAGAGTGGTAGATATAAAAGGCGCGTTCGTAAAGCCTCCAGAGTCTGTGACCGTGGCGCAGTGGATAGCGTGCCCGGCATCTGCTGTTGCGAACCGAGCGGTCGTGGGTTCGATGCCCGTTGGCGGTACCTTTTTTTCTTTGCCATCTGATTGTGCATATTTTTTGACGTCATTTCCGTGACGGAAATACGTCACTGAAGTCTTGGTGGACCCCGGCATAAAACACTTTCGTGTTAAAAGAGTGTTCCACACTCGCCGCCATGGCTGTGATCGGCGCTGACTAACACTCCTAGGTTTAAACGCACATGTGTACGCTATGAAGTGGACGGGGTATGACCGCCGCCGTAGCTCAGTGGTAGAGCGTCGGACGCGTTATTCGAAGGTCGCAAGTTCGGTCCCTGGCGGCGGCAAGTTATCTTTTCGTCCACTTTACTTTCTTCACACTGATATCCCAATTATTACAAATAACATCCTCTATACTTTCCTTGGCATTATTGTCTGTTAGTCCTAATTAATATTGCGGGAAACAGAGTGACATGTAATCATGATGACTGTGACTGCCCGGAAATTTCGTCTATGATGGACAACGCTCGTCTGCTTATACGCCGCCACCTCCTAAAGCAGCACCCAGACCAGCGTGTCGTGAATGGATCGTTCCCTCCCCGTGTTCGTGGTCGTGGCTTGCCTCGTCGTTCCAGAGCACTGTTATATAAACTAAGAGTCGGCTCAGTATTGGTGCGCGAACGCTTATATCGTCAAGGACGTGTGAACAGTCCCTTGTGTGCAGCTTGTGGCTCCTGTGAAACGCTTGAGCATCTTATAATACACTGTCCCGCGTTTGTTACGCAGCGGGCTTTGCTGATTAAGGAATATAAATTCCTCGGATTTAAATGCGCGACCACCGACGATTACCTCTTTCCGAGAGGTTGTGCATCTCGACGCGACCAGGCCCATCGAGCTCTGCTGGCCTTTATGGACCAAACAGATCCGGCCACCCGTTTATAAGCGCTTTGTGTGTGTGTGTGTGTGTGTGTGTGTGTGTGTGTGTGTGTGTGTGTGTGTGTTTGTGTGCGCGCGTGCGTGCGTGTGTGTGTGTGTGTGTGTGTGTGTGTTTGTGTGCGCGCGTGCGTGCGTGTGTGTGTGTGTGTGTTTACCTATTTTTGTCCAAGTCTTCGTCAATCTTTTTCTTCACTTTGCTATCCCCTTTCCTCTTTTTCTCCTCCTAACTTCCTTTCCTCTGTCTCTTCCCTTCTCCCGAAAGAGCAGGCAGGCGTTGTGCCCCTTCTGGTGGCAGTTGCCAGCTTGCTCTCTCCCTCTTTTCTCTGTGTCCTTGTGCTTGTATGTACGCGAATCAAATAAATAAATATAAATAATAAGTTTCTGCCTCCCGGCTAGAAAAAAACAGCAGCTGCGCCAGTATACTCCGCAGGTTTCACCTGATCTTTGCCGTAACAGGACGCCACTCACACCTTTTCAATTGCGCGTACATCCTGAACTGTGAGCGCTATCTAGTGTACCAGACATTACAACATAAATTGCGCGACTGTCCTTTCTTGTAACAGCAGAAGACAGGGGCCTCTAGCTGAAAGCTGTATTTCTCCCTAAATATGCGACGATACAGTATTACTAAGTGCTACAAGGTCACTTCTTCAATAGTAATGCACTGGATGCTAGACGTTCGGTAAACCGACGCGTAAAGTTGCTGATTACATAAAGGGTCTATAAGGGCCTTTTCACAATTCGCGAGTGCGCATTCCTGCACTACATTTTCTCTCAACTAATGGCAGCAACTTTCGTGCTTCAAGAGAAGACGAGGTCGTAGTTGCACGTGCTGGCGTTTGTCTATGCGTGTTCGTGTCAAGAGAGCCGAGTTTACACTTTCCGCGTCCCAGCGCAAGCAAACCACGCTTGAACACTGTTTGAAGAAGTGACTAGCTGCCATTAATTGGGCTAACTGCATCGTAGGAAAGTTAGCTCAACAATTATGAAAATGGTATATATACCCTATAAGACGGACAGTTTGGCTAGTTGGTATACAGCAAATAAAAGATGGTTACTAGCGTCGTTGTCCTCTTTACGCTAGCAAACGTATCTTATTATGTATATACGGATTACCTAATCATCTCCCCATCATCGTACTTCACTCTTTTTGCCCCGTTGCGTTTTCCCCGGTGCAGAGTAGCAGGCAGGGGCTTACTAGCTCAGGCCACCCTCTCTGCCTTGTAATACATTTTCTCTCTCTGTTTCATTGGCAAACAATATTTTATTTGCTAAAGAGTAAAACAGAACGGCACTAAGAACCAGTGAGCAAATAAGCAGCGCATATTACAATGCCGAACTTACACAAGAAACGAGTAAAATCTGAGGGTTGAATAAAATACAAAGAAAGTTGCGATTGACATTACAGGTGACGAAAACTACCCGTTTACCAAATGTAAGCAGACATGCGTTTATGCGGCAACACGATGAAACAGCGCGGCAAAAAACAAACACGAACAAAATAAGCCACAAGACGATGCGCTGGCACGTATGAAATTTACAGAAGAGAATAAACTTCTGTTTTGAAAGTTGGCGAATGCACATGCTGCTTACTTTCTCAACAGACCCCTTTTGTTTTGTTTCATGGGGTTGCTGCTCCGAACCACATGCTTTTTTCTACTGAGCGAAGAAATGTCAGTTGCCAGAGATGCTCGGGCGACAACCGACACCACCTTTGGGTCGCCACACATCCAGCATGCGAAAAAAGGCGCTCGGATGCTACTGACGCTGCAGGAATTGGCAAATACTCCATTGCAACGTCAAACACATGATCTACGCCAGTTCGCATGCTGTGCCAAGTCTCAAGTGGGTTCGGATTGGTGCGGCGATCGACTACAGGGTTACTATAATATGTCTTGAACTGAGAAGGCATTTAGTTAATCGCATCGTACTCCAGTGCAACGCAGTTGCGTAGAAGTGCGCGATCGACGGCATCCCAAATGGAACCAGAAAAAGTAGTTGTATTCGGCTTTGCAATTTCCTGCGTCTAAGGATAGCATTCAGGGTCTGCGTCTCAGGATGGCGCGCCTCGCAGTCATGCGCTCCGGCCAAGGGGCGAGGATGGGGGCGGGAGTGGGGGATGCCGTAATCGATTAATCGAATAGTTTTAATCGAATAATTCGATTAATCGAAAGGCACAGATCGATTATGATTAATCGATTAATTGTGGACCTTTAATCGATTAATCGATTAATCGTTAATCGATTTTACCATCCCTATTCCCTTTCGCTCAGGTGCGTAGTCCTTAAAAAAACGCCAGGCCTGCGCTGAAATCGCAGCACAGTCACAGCGAAAGCTGGAAGAGCGGCGTTTCTAGAGCCCGTTGTAAGCTCTCTTGGGGCTACAATAGAAGTACACTAGAATGGTACCCACTACGCCATAAATCACAATTTTTGTGAAGTTGGAAAGCACCTACTGAGACATTATTCGTCATTCTGCGGAGAAGCGAGGCACCAGCTACACGTCTGTAAGGCATTATGTGTACTTTGTTGACGTGACGACGGATGACGATGAAGAATTATGGCTCTGCCCTTTGTAATGGGTTGGAAGCTTTAAACGGACCACCAGTTATGCAGTTTGCATTGGGTGACGCCCGGTCGCTATTTCCCTCTCCCGTCATCCCGTCATGCTGTATAACACACGTTGACGTGGGAGAGAGACGGGGGGGGGGGGCGAAGACCTTTACTGAGACCCCGAGGAAATGGATCATGCGCTTATGGGCTTCCTTGGCAACCAATACAAGTGCACTTGCGAGGAACCCACTACGCTATAAATCATTGTAATTTTACTGAGACCCCGAGGAAATGGATCATGCGCTTATGGGCTTCCTTGGCAACCTACTGAGACATTATTCGTCATTCTGCGGAGAAGCGAGGCACCAGCTACACGTCTGTAAGGCATTATGTGTACTTTGTTGACGTGACGACGGATGACGATGAAGAATTATGGCTCTGCCCTCTGTAATGGGTTGGAAGCTTTAAACGGACCACCAGTTATGCAGTTTGCATTGGGTGACGCCCGGTCGCTATTTCCCTCTCCCGTCATCCCGTCATGCTGTATAACACACGTTGACGTGGGAGAGAGACGGGGGGGGGGGGGGGGCGAAGACCTTTACTGAGACCCCGAGGAAATGGATCATGCGCTTATGGGCTTCCTTGGCAACCAATACAAGTGCACTTGCGAGGAACCCACTACGCTATAAATCATTGTAATTTTACTGAGACCCCGAGGAAATGGATCATGCGCTTATGGGCTTCCTTGGCAACCAATACAAGTGCACTTGCGAGGAACCCACTACGCTCTAAATCATGGTAATTTTACTGAGAACCCGAGGAAATGGATCATGCGCTTATGGGCTTCCTTGGCAACCAATACAAGTGCACTTGTGAGGAACCCACTACGCTCTAAATCATGGTAATTTTACTGAGACCCCGAGGAAATGGATTATGCGCTTATGGGCTTCCTTGGCAACCAATACAAGGGCACTTGCGAGGAACCCACTTCACTATAAATCATTGTAGTTTTTGAGAAGTAGGGCAGCAGGCACTGTGCCATTTTTCGTCATTCTACGGAGAGCCGTGGTACCTGCTAAACACATGTGAAGCATGATGCGCACTTTGTTGATGCCGTGGCTGATGACGACGAAGACTTATGGCAGAACCCTTTGTAATGGGTTGGAAGCATTTAACAACCTACTCGTTGCGCAATTCGCATTGTGCGACGCCTGCTTAGAGAATTCGCGTTGTGCGACGCTTGGTGCTTATTTTACTCTTCTACCACGCTATATTGCATATGCTAATGTGGTTCCTTCCCGAAATGAAGCCTGTATAGGACCTTTTTGCAAAGCAGCGTCAAGCACCGGCATGGCTCAGAGGTTGAATACTGGGCTCCCACGCAGTGGGCCCAGGTTCGAACCTCGTTCCATCCTGGAATTTTTTTCTTATTTAGTTTTTTTTCTTATTTCGAGCGATACTGGTTACGGACACCGGCGGCGGCGGCGGCGGCGGCGGCAGCGGCGGCGGCGGCGGACAACTACGGCGCCAAAAACGGCCGGTGAAATGATCTCATAACAGCTTTCGCTGTAAAAAACACCAGCAGCGCTTTCGTGCTGCCTACTCTTTCGAGTATACATGTATGTGTGTGACTACGCATTATTTGTGCGTACATGTCATCATTGTATGTACACCCGCGAGCAGAACTGTATGGACCACGGGAGCGCGTGCCGAAATTTCCATCTAGTGGCGAGCTGTCTGCTGTCGAGTGGATTGCTCTGGCCAGGCATACGCCAGAGCTATGCTCTCGACAGCAGACGGCTCGCCACAAGACAGCGCAGACGGCAATTTCGGCACGCGCTCCCGTGGTCCATATAATTTTGCTCACGGGTGTACCATAGTCCTCACCCGACACCTGGAGTAGCAAGTCAGGCTATAAACCAGGCTAACACTTCCTGGCATATCATTAAATGCTGCTATCTATCTAGATGGCTCCCTTTCGGTCGCCTAGACATCACCACTGCTTTTACATGCTGATACTTGGCAGCCGAGGTGATAAACCCACATTGTATTCACCTTTAATGAACTTTAATTCGCATGTGACTCACGTTTCATTCCCCTATGATTCACCTGCATATTCTTACTACTTTAATTGACGTTTATAATGATGATTGCTGTCGTTTTACGTCCCAAAACCACGACATGATTATGAGGGACGCCGTAGTGGAGGGCTCCAGAAATTTCGACCACCTGGGGTTCTTTAACGTGCGCCTAAATCTAAGCACACAGGCCTCTATATAGTATTTCGCCTCCATCGAGATGCGGCCGCCGCGGCCGAGATTCGACGCCGCGACCTTCGGATCAGCAGTCAAGCACCGTAGCAGCGAGACCAGCGCGGCGGGTTATAAATGACGTTTGATTCCCTTTTAATTAACGTCAATCCACACGTAAGTCATTTTTAACTCACTGTCGGTTCCCTTTAATTCACCTTAATTCAAAACCCCTTATGGCTAATAGTCAGGAGGAGGAGACCGTGTTCGTATCACGAAATGTATCTTGCGCCACAGTCGAGCATACTCCTAATCACTTGACATACCCTTACTATATAACATCAAAAAAGCACAAGTGGCAGAGGCTTTGTATATAAAAAAAAGGCAACAAACACGAGTACATTGAAACGCGCAGAGTGAGACATCGATGTCCGCCGCGCTATTTGAGAAGCTTCCTCAGCCTTGTAAGAGATGCGGAAGGAACGAAGCAAAATGTCCCAAGGGAGCCGGAATACGGACGTATGAAAATTGCTCGGAGGCATGGAGCGCGCAAGGAAGCGCATTCTCTTTCGAGCTCGGGCTACTTGCATACTTATCTCTGAAAACGTATACAAACGGGGCATTATATAGCACTTTGACAACCTGCATGAGAGACAGAAACGTCAAAAGATGACCGGCAAACTCGAGCGTACAGAAACTACACACCGCGATACGAGCGATGGAACGGAAAACGCTATAGATCTTAACGATAAGGCGTCGGAGAAAGCGGAGCACGTGGATTACAGAGCGAGCTTGTGCATCCGTATATTCTGTGCATAATGAGATGTTTCTTGTTCCTTGTACAAGAATACAATAAAACAAATTTTGAAATTTAAAAAGAAGTTAGGCGCAGGTCATCCAATGAGCGGAGGCGATAACCGGACGTCCATTAGAAAGACATAATGGGTCCCAAGGGAAAGGAAAGGCCGCGAAGGAAGGGCGTTAAAGAATTAGATGGTGCAATCAGATTAGGGACTTCGCAGGGCGTGCACGTAGTCAACCGACGCATGTGTGGCGGCAATCGCAGTCCCTTGATGGTGCTTTAGTTTTGTATATAGTGCTGTGGTACACTGACGACGACAATAATGATGAAAAGGAGCAGCAGGAGGAGGTGATAGCCGACAGATAAGGCAAAGAGTGATTTTGTTTTTCCTAAAGATATATAGCATCCGCCGCGATGGTATACTGTGCTCACGGTGCTCGCGGCTGCTGACCTGAAAGTCGCGGGTTCGATTGCGGCCGCGGCGTGCGCGTTTCGGTGGAGGCGAAATGCCGGAGGCCCGTGTGATGTGCACGCTGAAGAACACACCGGGTGGTCGAAATTTCCGGAGCCCTCCACGAGGGCGTGCCTCGTGATCATATCGTGGTTTTGGCCCGTATAAGAACCCGCAGATCCCGCGAAGGTACAGGCAGTTCATGTCTCGAAGAAGACAAGATCCCGTGTCCAGACATTGGCTCCAGCCACACGACGTGTTCAAGGATTTTCCATCGCTGCAAGCTTCCGTCTTCTCCGGAACTTCTTCCTTATTTGGATTCCCAATTAACGCGATAGCGTTAAAGAGCTCGTTTCGCAGAAATTGCGGTGTCGGCGTCGGTGTCGTTGGTTGCGAGAGAAAAACCAGCGTTGTCCTTGTGCGAAAATTCGAGATAGATGCAGGTAAATACATAATACAAATGTTTGGTCCGGTTGAAAATCGAACCCAGGCCTTCTGCATGGCAAGCAGGTGTTCTACCACAGAGTCACGCCAGTGCTTGAAACTACTTCGTAAAAAAAAAAATGCTATAAAAATGTCATGTACTGGGTGGAGGCTGCTCAACGCACGTAATGTTGCGCGGCAGAATCATAGAGTCGCACCAGGCGTCAAAACAAGTGAATAGCGCAACGAGTGGGTGGTTTAAGGCTGCCCACCCACTACAAGGTGCGCGTGGCATCTTACGGACCAGTAGTGGGTGCTTCACCAAATTGCAAAGCATTATGGCGTAGTGGGCACTTGGCAACTGTACGTCCAGTAGACACTATAGTGCCACGGGCGTTTCTTATTATCACTTTTGGTTTATTCGTTTCTCGCCCACAAAGACTGTCAGAAACGCTCAGCGCAAACCGCGCCTCATTGTTCGAGAGGCTTCGCGATCATTGTAGATCGTTTTGTTAAGATTGCGCGCAAGACGCGCACACTCGAGCCTATTCTAGAATTTGCACGACAGCCAGCGATAATGCTGGAATATTCGACGGCACATGTTTAAATGCCGACGCGCTTCACCGCTTGTCAGTTGATCGACGGACGACGCCCTGTTCGCCGCTATCATTGTACAGCGTGTATTGCTGTAGTCCTAGTTCTCATTTTCCGGCCACAAGTTCGGCCAAATAAACAGTTTTCATCCTGCAAACGCCGACCGCTGTCTTCGTCGACGTCACGACCACGTGACATCTGGTGGAGGTGCTGCTTCTTCCATGATCCGGACGCCACCGCGGAGCGCTGACCCAAGCCCAAGCCGCGACGAGGACGACGGCAAGGAAATCCCGGATCGTCGAACAAGCCGCAGGCAGAAGGGACTGCAGCCAGAGCACGGGCTCCTTCCCGAAAAACCCAGGCAGCCGCAGATCTCAACATCGACCACAGCGACTATGACCGACCACGTGCAGCCTGCGCCAATCCTTCTTCGCCAGCCCAAGGAGCCGCCAACCTTCCGCGGATCGTCGTTCGAAGACCCGGAAAGCTGGCTCGAAGCCTACGACCGAGTCGCCCTTTTCAATGCCTGGACCAGTGAAGACAAGCTACAGCATGTCTACTTCGCCTTGGAGGACGCAGCTAGAACCTGGTTCGAGAACAAGAGCGAACCCTGACAACATGGGACGTTTTTCGCACCAGGTTCCTGGCAACATTCACCAGCGTCGTCCGCAAGGAGAGGGCCGAGGCTCTGCTCGAAACCCGCGTGCAGCTGCCTAACGAAAACGTGGCACTCTTCACAGAAGAAATGACGAGACTGTTCCGCCACGCGGACCCCGAGATGCCCGAGGAGAAGAAAGTGCGCTTCCTCATGCGAGGAATCAAGCAGGAGCTGTTCGCGGGACTGATCAGAAACCCACCCAAGACCATCCAAGAATTCCTGGCGGAGGCAACAACAATCGAGAAGACGCTCGAGATGCGCACGAGGCAATACAACCGCCGCATGCCGACGACGAACTACGGGGAAGCACATGCGCTGGGCTCCGACGACTTGCGTGAGACGATAAGGGCGGTCGTGCGCGAAGAGCTCCGAAAGATGTTTCCTGCATCTCAACCCCAGGTGCATTCCATAGCCGACGTCGTTCGCGAGGAACTTCAGCATTCGCTAGGAGTTGCTGCACCGCCGCAACCTGAGCCGGAAGCCATGAGCTATGCTGCCGTTGCACGCCATGCTGTCGCCACTCCGCGCTATCACCAACGCCCTGCGCCGTCGCATTTCCGTCGCCAGACACCGCCGCCACCTCCGACGCTATCCCGCCCGCCTGCAAGCCAAAGCTACACCCCCCGAAAGACCGACGTTTGGCGCGCCCCTGACACCGCCCGCTCTGCTACCACTGCGGGGAGGCCGGCCACACGTACCGCCGCTGCCAATACCGACAGATGGGGCTACGCGGATTCGCCGTCAACGCGCCGCGCCCGCAGCCAGGCGAACGGCCTCGCGACATCGACGACTATCTCACCGGAGCACAGCGGCAAGAACGACGACCTTCCCGCTCGCCGTCGCCCGGCCGTTACATGTCACCGCACCGCCGGCAGTACACTGGCCCAAACCGGGGCCGGTCGCCTAGCCCGTATCCGGAAAACTAAGGGCAGCAACCGATGGAGGTGCGGTTGCTGAACGACGAAATGCTGAAGATCCTCCGCCGTCGACGACCACGCCGCGACGAAGTTCCGAGCCCCCGCCGCACGCCGAACGACGCCCTGAAGACGAAACTTTGCGACCGGAAGCAGACCTGACGACGCAACGCGGAAGCAGCGGTGCAAACCGACGTAGCCGTGACCCGACGCCGCGACCTAACCGCAACGCAAGACGGCGGACTAGCGACCTCGACGTTCTGATCGACGGCCACAACGTCACTGCTCTCGTCGATACTGGAGCCGACTATTCCGTCATCAGTGGGCCGTTCGCAGCACAGTTGAAGAAAGTTAGGACTGCTTGGGAAGGCCCCGAGATCCGGACCGCTGGAGGCCATCTGATAACGCCGATTGGTGTCTGCACGGCGCGAGTCACCATCAATAACCGGACTTATCCTGCGAGCTTTGTAATCCTACAAAACTGCTCCAGGGATATGATACTTGGAATGGACTTCTTAACTGACCACGGCGCCATCATCGACCTGAGGTCTGAGTCGATAACACTGACCTCAGACAAAGCGCTCCCGCCCCACGCGATGCCAGGCAACCATGCATTGAATGTGATAGAAGAGCAGGTGACCATTCCGCCGCGCTCCAGCGTCATTATTTCCGTCGGCACCGAAAAACCTGCGAACCTTGAAGGCGTCATCGAGGGTGATCAGCACCTACTCCTGAACCGTCAAATTTGCGTCGCACGAGGTATAGCCGAGCTGCGTGACGGTAAAGCAAAGGTGGTGCTGACGAACTTCAGCCACGAATATAGGCACCTCAACTTTGGTACGACGGTTGCCTACATCGACGAATGTCTAGCCGCCAGCGATGCTTTCGCCCTCTTCGATGCTGCCGAACCTGCTTCGACGAATAGAGGTCCCGAACCGGATTTTGACATCAATCCGAGCCTTCCGAAGGCCAAGCAAGACCAGCTGAAAACCCTGATCCTGCAATACAGGGACTGTTTCTCGTCGTCATCGCGGGTCCGACAAACGCCCCTTGCGAAGCACCACATTATAACAGAAGAACATTCTCGACCACTCCGTCAGAGCCCCTACAGAGTTTCTACTCGAGAGCGCGACGCGATAAAGAAACAAGTCGACGAAATGCTACGCGACAACATCATCCAGCCGTCCAAGAGTCCGTGGGCGTCACCCGTGGTGTTAGTGAAGAAGAAGGACGGGACACTGCGTTTCTGCGTTGATTATCGGCGCCTGAACAAAATCACGAAGAAGGACGTGTACCCCCTCCCACGAATAGACGACACCCTGGATCGACTTCACAACGCGACGTACTTTTCGTCGATGGACCTCAAGACCGGCTACTGGCAAATCGAAGTCGACGAGAGAGACCGAGAAAAGACTGCCTTTATAACACCCGACGGCCTCTTTGAGTTCAAGGTCATGCCTTTCGGTCTTTGCTCGGCACCTGCGACGTTCCAGCGTGTCATGGACACCGTACTGGCCGGATTGAAGTGGCAGACGTGCCTTGTGTATTTGGACGACGTCGTCGTGTTTTCCTCAACCTTCGACGAGCATCTCCGGCGGCTTGAGGCAGTACTTCAAGCAATCAAGGCCTCTGGACTGACCCTGAAGCCAGAAAAGTGCCGATTTGCGTACGACGAGCTCTTGTTTCTGGGTCATGTGATCAGCAAGTCTGGAGTGCGCCCAGACCCGCGGAAAACAGCTGCCATCGCCGACTTCGCGCCACCCACTGACAAGAAGGCCGTGCGCCGATTTCTCGGCTTATGCGCCTATTACAGACGCTTCGTCAAAAACTTTTCACGGATCGCCGAACCACTGACGCTTCTTACGAAGAATAACGTGGAATTCAGGTGGGAAACGGCGCAAGTGCAAGCCTTTCAAGAACTTAAACGACGCCTGCAGACGCCACCCATACTCGCGCATTTCGACGATTGCGCCGATACGGAAATACACACCGACGCAAGCAGCGTAGGACTCGGTGCCGTCCTTGTGCAAAAGACTGACGGGCTTGAAAGGGTTATCAGTTATGCTAGCCGGTCACTATCCAAGGCGGAAGCAAACTATTCCACAACAGAAAAGGAATGCCTTGCCATCCTCTGGGCTACGTCAAAGTTTCGCCCCTACCTCTATGGCAGGCCCTTCAAAGTTGTCAGTGACCATCACGCCTTATGCTGGCTAGCTAACTTGAAGGACCCTTCAGGTCGTCTCGCACGATGGAGTCTGAGGCTTCAAGAATTCGATATTACCGTCGTGTACAAGTCCGGACGAAAACACTCTGACGCCGACTGCTTGTCTCGTGCCCCCGTCGACGCACCGCCGCAAGACGACGACGATGACTGCTTCCTCGGAACCATAAGTGCCGACGACTTCGCCGAAAGGCAACGGGCCGACGCGGAACTGGGGGGCCTTATTGAGTACCTCGAGTACAAGACCGCCGTTGTTCCGAAGGTATTCAAGCGAGGACTGCCGTCGTTTTTCTTACGGAACGGCGTTCTCCTGAAGAAGAACTTCTCGCCACTTCGAACTGACTACCTTCTCGTCGTGCCCTCATCATTGCGACCAGAAGTCTTCCAGGCCCTACACGACGACCCGACGGCTGGACACCTCGGTGTTTCCCGCACGCTCGCCCGAATACAGGAAAAATACTACTGGCCACGCCTTGCTGCCGACGTAGCCCACTACGTTAAGACTTGCCGAGATTGCCAGCGACGGAAGACACCGCCGACTAGGCCAGCGGGACTTCTGCAGCCAATCGAACCACCTCACCGGCCGTTCCAGCAAATCGGGATGGATCTACTGGGGCCGTTCCCCACGTCGACTTCCGGCAACAAGTGGATCGTCGTAGCAACTGACTACCTCACCCGCTACGCCGAGACAAAGGCCTTGCCCAAAGGCAGTGCCGCCGAGGTAGCCAAGTTCTTCGTGGAGAACATCGTCTTGCGTCATGGCGCCCCAGAGGTCCTCATCACAGACAGAGGTACCGCCTTTACTGCGGACTTAACTCAGGCGATCTTCAAATACAGCGAGACGAGCCACCGCCGCACCACCGCCTACCACCCGCAGACCAATGGCCTCACCGAACGTCTAAATAAGACCATCGCCGACATGCTGGCCATGTACGTCGACGTTGAGCACAAGACGTGGGACGCCGTCCTTCCGTACGTGACCTTCGCTTACAACACGGCCGTCCAAGAAACGACGCAGATGACGCCGTACAAGTTGGTCTACGGAAGGAGCCCGGCGACGACGCTGGACGCCATGCTACCCAACGTCACCGACGAAGAAAATGTCGACGCTGCCGCTTACTTACAACGTGCCGAAGAAGCTCGACAGCTGGCCCGCCTGCGCATCAAGACCCAGCAGCGCACCGACAGTCGTCGCTACAATCTTCGACGACGCTTCGTGGAGTACCAGCCCGGCGACCGTGTCTGGGTATGGACGCCAATACGCCGACGGGGACTTAGTGAGAAGCTTCTCCGACGATACTTCGGACCGTACAGGGTACTTCGCCGCCTCGGCGCACTCGACTACGAGGTTGTCCCTGACGGCATTACGAACTCTCAGCGGCGCCGTGCACGACCTGAAGTCGTCCATGTCGTGCGCCTCAAACCATATTACACGCGTTAGCGAATCTGAGGACTGTCATTTTGCTTTATTATTGTACTTTCTTGCTTGTGCTTATTGTTTATTGTACTTTGTTGCTTTATTCTTGTTATTTATTGTTGCATGCATTGGACTGTCCTGTTTTAAGCATCGGGACGATGCTTTTTCAGAGGGGGGCATTGCCACGGGCGTTTCTTATTATCACTTTTGGTTTATTCGTTTCTCGCCCACAAAGACTGTCAGAAACGCTCAGCGCAAACCGCGCCTCATTGTTCGAGAGGCTTCGCGATCATTGTAGATCGTTTTGTTAAGATTGCGCGCAAGACGCGCACACTCGAGCCTATTCTAGAATTTGCACGACAGCCAGCGATAATGCTGGAATATTCGACGGCACATGTTTAAATGCCGACGCGCTTCACCGCTTGTCAGTTGATCGACGGACGACGCCCTGTTCGCCGCTATCATTGTACAGCGTGTATTGCTGTAGTCCTAGTTCTCATTTTCCGGCCACAAGTTCGGCCAAATAAACAGTTTCATCCTGCAAACGCCGACCGCTGTCTTCGTCGACGTCACGACCACGTGACAATAGGATAGCTTGAAACGGTCAATGTTACGCGCACAAATGTTCCTTTCCTTACGGCATGGTTAACAGCGATGCGCACGGGGCCCTGAGTACACTATCGCGTTCTACTCTCGAAGGCGAAGCTCGAGCGTCATCCAAGTTTTTATTCTAGAGCCACGCGTTCGCGATGCCACCGTGGTTGCCGTCGCCTACTCTTCGCACGTGGCACATATACTCAATGTTGGGGGGGGGGGGGGGGGAGGCCAAGAATTGCAACACGAGCTTGTTGGTGAATCATTTGAACAGCTTTGATGCAGCGCGAAACGAACGGACACGAGAAACGCTGTCTGGTGTCCTTACGTGCCTTCTCGTGACCGTGTTCCGTGTCGCGCTACATCAAGGCTGTTCAAATAGGCCAAGAATTTGGCGGCTCGCACTAACTGTATGCAAGCACAACGCCCAAGTAAAATGTCTTCCTGGGGAACGACATGTTATGTCGCGGTGTTCAATGTCCGTACTCAGCTCTTCCTTACTACACGCACGTATACAGTACTGACGCACTGAAATGCGACATCGTCTTTTTTATTATTGTAACGACTGCTACGAACAACTGCTTGTGATAACCGCGCCATGTCTCAGCAAATCTTGCCGCTAAAGGAAGTGTATAGCTGCCGCCCCCCTTAGGTCATTAGTCCCCCCCTCCCTGCCTTATGCTCCCTCGTGCGCACACCATGCCTAATCTACAATGGGGATGGAAAGAAACGCGAACATGCGGAATCTACATTCTCTGCTGTGTCGCATTTATTTTCAAGCGGTTGTAGCCTGGATGGTGATAAAAAGCCACTACAGTCATCCATGATACAATGAAGAACCATTCTGGCATCTTTTTCATTGCCACCGAGGTCAGAGAGTGATGAAAACAGCGCGCCGCGCTGTTCGCGTTTCTTTCCATGCCCCCTGTACAGTAAATTTGTTCGCTGCAAATGCAAAACATTCACTTTTACAGCCCAATATGGCGGAACTTAAACGCATACGTAATATAGTCTACATCCGTATCTCTGTATTGAGAATAGTCTATATAATAGGATAATAGGAAGTTTATGAGGGCGCCTGTCCGTATTGTGCCCTCGTTTCGTCAACAATGCGGGAGCCGTGGCGGTGGCTTAACCCTCCAGGCATAAGCGTTATTCTGCACGCACGCGGCGCTTATCGGACACTCGGCGTCGCGCACTCCATGATAAGCTAGTAATGCGATCGAGATGTAATGCGTCACCGTCGTCCGCTTGTGGTGGGCATAAGCGTGACGTCAAGTGGAGGAGATCGGGAAGCTTCGAGGGGTTGCTCGCTGCACCGGATTGGTCTGACGGAGTCGAATCACAGTGAGATAACGAGTACGCGACGAAGCTCCTCGATAGATGTGTGTACAGTACTCACGGACTGAAAGGCGAAAATTTGGGGCTAAGTAGTGAACGTATACTATAGTTTCAAGCGCCTACAGTTCGTTTCATGTCGGCGTAATTTTCACTCGGAACACTTGCATCCGAGCCTCTGCTCCGTAACTTTACTTAGGACGGACATGTCCGTGCAGGGTTATGGCCATGCAGGTTTTTGACGATAATGGCGACGGGGACCAAAGGAAGGCCGTTATTAGAAGCACGTCATCGCTTCATTTGGAATTTTTGCGTATTGCGATTATCCAAAGAAGGCCTCCGAGAGGAAGGGGCGTCCGGTGAAATTTTGCTCTCCTAAAACTGAGGACCATGAGCACGCATGTGACTCACAGCGGGAAAACAGCAGTGCGCATGCGTTCTGCGTATAATAACGTCAGTTTGACGTCACGAAACACAAAATTGAGATATCCGTTCAAGATGGCGGTGCCCACAAATCGTAAATGAACTTCGGAAGGGTGGGTAAGCGTTATTTAGCGCTGCTTTTCTTTTTTTAAATAACGAATGAAATCGTCTGAATAGGCGCCAAGAGCAACTGTGAAATCAGACGCTAATGGCGCAGGAAGAGGACGCCATCGTCAAGACTGATCTTCCGATGCGGTGACATCAGTTACGACGCGGACGTGCAATGCACGGTTACACTGCTGCGCAATGGCCTGGTATAGACCATTTCAACGAAGAGGGGGAGCACCTCCTTTCTGGACTATGGCAAGGGATACAAGGGCTGGCGCACGCTGACGTCGCTGCTTTGGCAGCGCATTTTGGGGGGTTACGCCCATTTACCACAGCCCAGAGGGGATTATGGCAGCAGCCAAGGATACTTTGGTGTATTAAACTAAAAAGATTTTTTGTTTAAAGCTTAATGCGTCAGAACGACGACTTGCCCGCCTATACAACCAGCATTCTCACGTTGCGGAGAGTTCTGTGCGTGCAAAGAATTTCATTATTCGTTCCAGGCGCTCCGTTTGCGCTTTAAATGCTAAAGTGTTCAACGCTAGGATGCGAACATCATTTGATACCATTCGTAAATAAAAGGGTCCTCAGTACTGAAAAAAAAAACAACGAAAAAATAGTCTATATTCCATAAGTATTGGATTCAGCGTATGAAATCACTATTCGCGAGCCCCTAGTCGAAGCTACAATTATGTAGAAAGGCTGACTTGCGATGAGTTAACAATCTGGTTTTTATCCATGAGAAATTCATGCCAATAAATCCCAGTAACGTTATGTTGGAAATTTATGAGTAGCGACCACGATATTGAGTGTCGCCGATCGAATTGCAAGTGAATCGGTAATCAGGCGGACGATAATAGTTAAGCCTGACTGAGAAATATAACAATCACGGTGGCATAACCACAGAGTTTCCTATAATTATTACTAGAGGGAACTCTGGTGCTAGTGTCTACGGAAGCTGCAACGCATGGCGCTTCAGCCAGCATGGGAATGATGGGTAGTACACGGATTTGTCTAAACTTCGTTCTTTCGGCTCCGTTTGGCTGCGCGTCGCCCGCATCCGCTTTGTCCGAAAACGAAGTTCAGCAAAAGTCAGCAGTTCCACTTCACCACTTCAACTTTTTTTATAGGCTCACCAATTCAAATGTGGTCACGAAATTCACAACGATCCATTCTTTTATCCTAAAGAAAACCAAAACGTAGCAATAAACAAAGCCACAAGTGCGTTCAAAGCCCGCAAGTACGAATAATAGGCAAATCCGTGTACTACCCATCATTCCCATGGTGGCTGAACGATCGCTGAGCCAGAGTCCCCTCTAGTTAATTTTAGGAAACCCTATATGCATAACCGTACGGCACGGCAGAATGTTCGCGAAGGAGCTGAAAGCGCCGACTTGGAAGACGCAGACGGATATGGCAGTACAGATTTCGATAATAAGGCAATGCGACAGCCACAGCGTTTATCGAGACATAAAAACGACACGAGCGAACGGCAATGACGATAAGGAAACGAAGTCAAACAAACACATCATGTAGCGATATGGAGGTTACGTCCTCAGAGGAGTCTAAAGGTCCAACTGCGAAACAAGGCAGAGCGTCAAATGATCAGCGGGGATTTACCTGCCAAAACCAAGATATGATTTCGAGGCACGCCGTATAGCGCAGGACTGCGGGAAT
The DNA here is from genome assembly GCF_013339695.2 of Rhipicephalus sanguineus. Taxonomy (NCBI): domain Eukaryota; kingdom Metazoa; phylum Arthropoda; class Arachnida; order Ixodida; family Ixodidae; genus Rhipicephalus; species Rhipicephalus sanguineus. Next base: position 89,564,950 of record NC_051184.2, on the reverse strand, counting down.
TTCGACCATCTGGGGTTCTTTAACGCGTGCCTAAATCTAAGTGTAAGGCCTCGTCTAGCATTGCACATCCATCGAAATGCGGCCACCACGGCCGGGATCGAATCCACGTCGTTCGGTTCAGCAGCCGAGCACTGTAACCCCTCTACCACCGCGACCCGCCACGGTGGTCCAGTGGTTATGGTGCTCGACTGCTGACCCGAACGTCGCGGGATCGAATCCCAGCCGCATTTTCGATGGAGGCGAAAATGCGTGAGGCCCATGTACTTAGGTTTAGGAGGAAGGAGGAAAAGAAAAACGCAAGGACAGGGAGGTTAGCCAGTTCTCAGACCGGCTGGCTACCCTGTACTTGGGAAAGGGGAATAAAAGGTGAGAGAAAAAAAAACAATAATACGATAAACGACACTGCTGTCTCTGAGACTAGTTGTCTGCAAGAAGCGCAACAACGATCTCAAAGCTTTCCGTGCCGAGGACGGTTTCGGCCAGTGTCCTAGGAGCTTTTGCTGCGGTGATTCGGGCTGCCGATGACATCGCGGTGAGAGGCATGACCGTGTAGACGTGACGTCGGACCACGCGGTGGTCCAGGGACCCGGGGGGTCCGAACACACTTGCTAATAAAGTTTTTCTGTCTGTCTGTCTGTCCTCCGACAATGGGCGATTGTCAAGTCTATCTAACACTTCTGACAGTTCTTTTCTTAGGTGCATTGAAGCGAGGACACTCGCAGAGAAGATGGGCGATTGTCTCCTCGCAGCTACAATTATCGCATGTCGGGCTGCTGGCCATTCCAAATCGAAATGAGTAGGCCTTCGTAAAGGCCACTTCGAGCCACAGGCGGCACAGGAGCGTCTCCTTAGCTGTTATTCCCGACGGAAGACGGAGCTGTAGATTCGGGTCCAAGTTGCGAAGACGGGCGTTAGGTAAATTCCGTCGAGTTCCACTGTGCCAGTGTCAGTTCATGTGCATGGGAACGAAGCCTTGTTGCGGCGTCCGTTCTTGACAGCGGTATAGCTGCACAATGGAAAGCATCATGAGCACATCGGGCGGCTTCATCTCCACAGTCATTTCAGTAGATACCGCAATGGCCCGGTATCCATGGATAGGTTATGTTGTGCTGCTTCTCAATGACGCGGTGTTGAAGCAATCTTGTGTCAGCGAGTAACTTGGTCCATGACGATATGCTGACCTAATGCACTGGAGGGCTGCTTTGGAGTCGGAGGAGACTGACCACGCCTGTGGCGGTTCTTCAACTACGTACTCTAGAGCAGCATGGATGGCGGTGAGTTCTGCAGCCATCGATGATGTCAAATGCGATGTCTTGAACATTATGGTGACGGATTTCTCGGGTACGACCACTGTCCCTGCTGAGCTTGTAGAAGAAACTGAACCGTCCGTGTAAATGTGAAGGCGTCCACTGTACTTAGATTTAGGTGCACGTTAAAGAGCCCCAGGTGTTCGAAATTTCCGGAGCCCTCCACTACGGTGTCTCTCAATCATATCGTCGTTTTGGGACGTTAAACCCCTACTGTACCACCGCGACGGCAACCGGAGATGAAGACTTCCGAAACGTCCAATAAGCGCTATTTCCTTCCTCTTTTCCAGCGGCCCCGAGGGTTTTCTACCTACAACGCTCTCGGCCTCTTCACCACACACATAAAGCATGCGTATATATACATATGAGAGAGATATAGAAGTAGAAGGGTTGCATATATCGAACACGTTCGCGTAGCTGCTAAACTCGGCACCATTCCAACTTGAGTTAGATGAGGCGCGTACTTCCACACTTAAGCTAAACCCATTTGGAATGATTGCCGAGAACGAATTCATGGATACGACGCCTATTATTGTCGCTTTGCCCGCGACCTCTCACTTCTTGTGAGCTCTCACCTACTGTTGTCTCACTATTGTTGCGTAGGTGAGCTCGTTTATTCGAAGTCACATTGCATTAGACAGCATGTATATTATTTTGAGCGGTATTAGCGCACTTCGCATTCGCTGAATTTTTGTTGCTTCTTCTTCGTTCTCACATTCTATCTGCAAGCATGCAAGAAAGTCAGAATTATGCGCGAGCTTTAGCTAAGGATGTATAAAGAAAAACGTGTTCTTCGTATTATTATATTTTCAGTGAGCCCTCTCCGTTGTGAATGCGCCTTAATTTTGATGACGTGGTAGCAATTAAATAAGTTATCCGTGACGATTATGACAGGTAAATTACACGCCGGCAATGCTTCACAGCGTTGGTGTAGGCAAAGCTGGCTGGTACGCACCATCACGCTTGTACAAACACCTAAGGTGCGAGAGTGACTGGTAGTGACTAATTGTTTGAATGAACGTAAGCAGAAACATGAACCAAAAAAAAAAGAAAAAAAGAATCGTCGAGGTTTAACGTCTCAAAACCACGATATGGTGATGAGGACGCCATGGTGGAGGGCTCCGAAAATTAAGACCACCTGGGGTTCTTTAAAGGGACACTAAAGAGCAAAACGATTTTTCTCGTATTAGTAAACTACTCTTCCAGGATACCAAAAGCATTACTCTTGCTGCGAGAAGACGATTAGTAAGTGACAAATCGCGCAAAAAGAAAACGTGGGCGGCTACGCCACCTTGAAGTTTCCGCACCATTCGCCGTGACGTCACATATTTTGACGGCGCCTTCTAGATTCTGCGTAGTTCCTAATCGGTAAAAGTTAAGTACATTGTCTTCTGGGGGGGGGGGGGGGGGGGGCGTTATAGACTTAACATACCAAGTTTGAAGAAATTTTGTTGAGCGAATGGCAACAAAATACGGTAAATACACTGTGAAATCCGTGACGTCATGCGCGGAGATTTCGGCGCGAAATTTAAAAATGAAACTTTGAACTTGATTTTTTCGTCTATTAATAAACCTATGGTGGCGAAATTAACGACATTAGAGTTCTCAGAGTACAATTTATCAATATAAACCAATTCATTGTTTCTCTTTAGTGTCCCTTTAACGTGCAACTAAACCTATGTACACGGACCTCAAGCATTTTTCTCCTCCACCGAAAATACGCCGCCGCGGCCGGGATTCGATCCCGCGACCTTCGGGTGAGCAGTCGAGCCCCATAATCACTAGACCACCGAGGCGGGTATGCTTTCTTCCTACTACAGCGGGTAAAATGACTACCTCTACTGAAAGTGAGCCAACAGACGTGAACGTGAGCCAGTTAGCGCAGACTGTGATTAGACGCATACAGACTACTTTGCAAATGTGTTTAGGTGACGCCATCTTGGGATGTTAACGTCGCCGCTGTAGACTCGTACGCACGGAAGCGACTGCATGGATGCAGTGATTGTTGGATGAGCTCGTTAATTTGACACCACGAAATACAAAACTGAGAAACCGTTCGCGGGAAACACGCAAGGAAGCGGCTTACACAAATCGTAAATAAAATTTGTCGCAAGACTGAAAGTTGGGCGAGTTGGTGACACATTATGTAAAAAAACAACGCGCGAACGGACATGACGAAGAAAGGCAACACAACACAAGCGCTGACTTACAACGGGTGATTTATGAGAATATACAGATTACTTAAATATACACGATATGCATAATGCGCATGCGCAGAGGGGTTGGCGGGGGAACACAACAATGCAAACATAAAAATTTCGCACCTGTGCAGTTTCCTTACCATGAATTTTTTTTCTATTTGCATTGTTGTGTTCCCCCGGCAGGTCCTCTGCGCATGCTCATTATGTATATCGTGTATATTTAAGTAATCTGTATATTCTGATAAATAACCAGTTGAAAGTCAGCGCTTATGATGTGTTGCCTTTCTTTGTCATGGCCGTTTGCGCGATGTTTTTGCCCAAAAGTTTGTCCCAACGTTTGCACCCTTGGCACCTCCTTCTGGAGGTTTCCCCGTATGTCACACTTATTGTATCATTGTGTCGTTAGTAAAGCATAACCGATTGAACTATTGAATAGTGTGAATACGAGGAATGCGAACGAGTGGTGGTCAACGTGAGGCGACGCAAGTACATGAGCGTCATGAATTCCTGCGGAGGAGTACGCAATCACGTGTGAGTAAAATGCGTGTACAGACGATAGACGATACCAAGCGTACAGTGGTAGTATTTGCAGTGACGTCAAACGTCAGGCCACAGCTCATGAGTCTCACTCAAACTAACCTCAGCCAGCGGGCCGCAGTCACGAAATTTAAGTCTTCCGCTAGGGCCGGGACAGTGAAGAAGATTGATGAGGGGCGATCGAGTTTGAACAAAATGTCAGTTAACGTTGCCATATGAAATAATTAGGCCTTTCCCATATATCACATATGGGTCATTTATGAAGGGGATTAGACGTCAGACTTCGAGAAACACATCTTTACTGATGTTCAGAATGACTGAAACCTGGACGCCGATTCCGAAATATATAGAGCTCTTGTTTTACGGATATGTTTACACACACACGGTGACTCCATGGGGTGCCTTAAGAAAAAAAAATGTTTGAGACCAGCCGCGTCTTTGCAGCTGATGAGCATACTGATGCATACTTTGTAGCTTATGAACATACGAATAACACGGTCGCACCACAGCAAGTAAGTCCACGAATTCTCACGCAAAACCAATACTTTCCAAAAATCAAGCTTTCCCCGAACAGCAAGTAGTCGGAACCCCCTGCCCGATGAAGCTGTGTCATCCACAACTGTTTCTTCATGAATGCGATAGCGAATCCACGAGCCATCCTTTGAACGTTTTTTTTTTTAATTCTTTTTAAGACCTTGCACGTAATCTATACCGTGTGTGCCCCCGAGTTGTATATGTCTCTGCTATGATCAGCGCTAGCTCGTTTGTATACTGGTGCGCATTCTGCTCATTGTGTCGATGCATTTATTATTCTCGCCTATTCTGTAGCAAAAGTCGCTCATTATGCACTTTTAGCTAAAAAAAATGTAAAAAAAATAACAAAGAAAGGAAGAAGCGCTGCATTCACTGTCGTTTTCCCTGTTTGTAAATTCATATTCTTCTTCTATATTTTCCCCCGACACACTGTTTTTGTTTTAAGCCTCTTTTGCTGCTTTCTTGCATCGGAAAACGTATTGTCAAATGTATCTGTAACCCACTCCTGCCTATACGACTTCGCATAAAGAAGTCTGCAGTGTTGACTAAATAAATAAATAAATAAATTAAGAAAATATGGGACGAAAAGAGTCATGTGTGGGCCGGGCCTCGTGTTTGAGACTATAGCTCCTTGTTTCCCACTTTTGCTTGCATGCTCAGTATACACTTAAGCTCAGTACACTTCAGAAAGGTTGGTATCGCTACAGCGCATCAGCTAACTATCACGTCCGTCAGTCGTGCCGTCGACTGCCCGCCACTCCTCTACCCTGAGCAGCCTATGTGGGTATATGCATCCGCTTCTTGTACTCCCCTGAGATTTATGGCTCAGTTGCACAGCTCAAAGCGAGCGTTTAGCGCTCTCTGAACAAGCACAAGAGAAAAGATTAGCTATAAACAGAACTTTCGGAGTATAAAAGATTTGGATAACGCCTTGTTCATGAGCTTTATGCCAGAAAAAACTACCCCCGTCTTGGAAACTGCCTCAGCCTCTTCAAACAGATCGGCGTAAAATGCAAAGATGCGTCTGTGTCTATCAAAAATTTTGTTCCTGATAAAATGCTGCTCAGGAGATAAACTTTAAAATTTACTCAGCAGGAATTCCCCTTCTGCAGATGGCAGTGAAGGGGAAACGCCATTTTCGGACGTCCTACGCCAGGCGCCAGGAGGCGGAGATCGTGGGTGCCGTCTCCACGACACTTTCTGCGCGGACCCAGTCTTCCTTCAATGCCTGTCTCGTGTACTGTGTGCATTAGGGCTGAAGAAACTGTTGCGTGCGAAAACCCGACTCGAGTGTGCATCTAGAGGAACTTTTCCCCATAATTTCTTTCACCAGGAACAATACTACGACAAGTACAAACACGCATATGTATAAATTTGCAATTTAAAGCAACTCTTCGTCTTTTTCCCTGTCAATTTGATGTTTCGTGAGCACGAGAGAACATAATCAAGACCTAAAAATCATGACAATGGCCACTGTAGTTACGTGCTCGCTCATTTAAGTGGTTGCGCGTGAACGTCAAGTTGGACGCTTTGTTGGCTTTGCAACGCCGACCTCACAAAAACTTACTTACTTACTTACTTAATCTGCAACATGTTTTTGCAGATTAAGTAAGAGCACACACTGGGCTTTAATTTTGGGGAGTTTAAAGACAATTAAGGTTTAAAGAAATTAAGGTGGCTTTTTGTTTAAATTGCATTTCAAATTATTGCATTTTTAGTGACATGCCTTCACTTATGCATTTTTGGTTTGCGTTTGGCATCAGTCACGGCAATCATATTTAACACAGTTGTTAAACTAATAAGTGGCAACACTCCGGGAAATTTTGGAAATTCTGAGTATTATAGACACAAAGCAAAAAAGAAAATCTGAAACTAGAGCATCACTGAGCAATGTGCCGTATTTCCGATTTTCTCTCCATAAAGTATGGGCAATAAAATAGCAAGACAACAACATTTTGTAAACATACGTCACTCATAGTATGCCAAAAATTTTTTTGAGACTCACAGCTACAATGGTTATTTCGTAGGGCCTCGTCAATAATCCCATTTTCGCGCAATTCTCAAAAAGCGGTTCTGCTGAGTGGAGACTTCCGAATTTCTCTGACTCAGGCAATTTTTTTTTTCTCTCGCAAAAGTAAGAATGGTTTCGTGAGCCTGGGGACTCGAACAGCAAAACTGTTTTCAGGGAAATTAAAGGGGGGTTCTTATCTGAACACACCCAGCTCCAGTGATGTTTCGTTTTAGCCACTGCATTTCTCAACGGTTATTGCATCCTTTCGCCGAAGATGCCCTTGCACCATAAGTACATTGATATTATTTGATCAATCAGCTAACTTAGCCAATGAAGCAAATATGAGAAAGGACCATATGAAACCCAAAAACACCGCATTGCCTGACCATGTGCACTTTATTTCTTTCCATTCTTGAATGCTTGTTGATTCGACATCAATTTCATTATGCTGGGATAGCCGGCTCTAACGCAGCGTGCCTTCCCATGTTTTTACATCTACAATGTTGGCTTCGCTACAGGTAAAGGTGATGTCGTGACATTTCCCTGCCGATGAAAAGATTATGGCACTCGAAAACGAACACAGAAAGCAACACACAACGCTTCCGTCTCCAGCTCGGTCTTTCTGTGGCTGGCACGCGGTCGCGCTCCTATATCGGGCTGTGGCGCCCTCCAGACTTTAAAAACAAACTCGAAAAACAGAAAAGGAATTCGCGACGAGGTGGGTGCCAGGTGCGCGCCGAAGAGACGAGACCAACACCTGGGGGACGAATTCGCAAAACTTCTCTTTCGTAAGTGCGTCGTCTCATTGGTCGGACGGCGGCTTCACTAACGCTACGTCCCGCATCGTGATTGGCTGAAATATGCTCTTGCGAAAACTTTCAGCGTAAGACGTTTTCACAGCAAAATCTGTTGTGAGATCGCAACAATCAACAGCCGATTTTGGTGCAGTACTTGTCTGCCGCCGCCGCTGCCGCCGGTGTCCGTAACCGCTATCGCACAATAAGAAAAAAGATATTCATGACCGAGCGGGATTTGAACCCAGGTCCTCTGCGCGGCAGTCGCGTATTCTCCCAAACAGCCACGCCGGTGCTTGAAATTCATTCGCAAAAGACCCTATACAGGCGTCATGTCGGGCGAGGAATCACGTTAACAAATGTAATATTGCGTGACAGAAGAGTAAATTATCACAGGGCGCCTGCCGATGCGAACTGCGTAACGAGTGTGTGGTTTAAAGCTTCGCACTTATTACAAACGGCTCAGCCATAATTATTCATCGTAATCAGCCACAGCGTCAAGGAAAGCGAACGTAATGCCTAACAGACGCGTAGTGGGTACCTCGCATCTCCACGGAATGCCTAATAATGTCACAATGGGTACTCCCCTACTTCACAAAATCATGTTATTATGTCGTAGTGGGTACCTCGCAAGCGTGTCTGTAGTAGTCGCCCCGAGGGAGTTTGCAACTGGCTCTATATAGAAAAGCCGTTCCTCCAGTTTATTATTATTTACTTATAACACACCGCAGACCACAATTCGCTTCTTGCAGAAAGCGCCATCGTGTTGCGTACAAGGAAGGAAATTCAATACAAAAATATCAATACAGTTAGTACAACGTATATAAAAATTTTCAAACACAACAGAGAACATGGGTAACCTATTTATTTAGGAAGCTTATTTCATTGCATCACTGGAATTCCACTCGGACACTGTCCTAGGGAAGAAGGAAACTTTGTAAGTGTTTGTTCTAGCGAAATGAGGGGTTCGATACATATGTCTGATCATGACGAGTACGCCTTGTGGACAGAGGCGTTACGTATAACGCGGTTTGCATATAACTGCGACTGTGCTGTGTGTTCTGCGCAGGCCCGGCGTTTCTTTGTGAATACGGGGGCCCTGGACTTTTGGAAGACGGAGTGGACAGGCATACGCACCGAGCTGTGGGTCGGGCAGGGCCTTGGCCGCCGGCTCCATGGGACGGTCAGCGGCCGCGGCGGCAGCGTTGTCTATCGTCGTCGTCGTGGTCGTCCCGAGCACAGCGCACATCCCAACCACATGGCGCGCACGCACACCAGCGCGCGTCGTAGTCTTCACCCACGACTGCGGCAGCAAGCAAGCGCGCGCGCGCTTTCTCTCGCCGATTCGAGGAAAGGGGCGTTCCGTTGGAGGCGGCTCGGCCTGGCAGCACGCGTTACGGCGGGAATGATGAAGGCACCGACGACAACAACAAACCGAACTTCTCTTGGATTCCGGCGACTTTTCCCGTAGATCACGTGTGCACAGGTGGGTTGGAAGATAGGGTTGTTTCACACAGTCGTGAAGTAAGAAAAGGAGCACGTAAGAACGAGCAGAAGCAGCGTCAAACACGAGTCGGACGGGTTTGCTTCGAACCACGAAACGATCGTGAAAAGCTAACGGCGATTCCGGGTGTGGCAGGGCACTTTAGGTGGACGCAACTCGCCACACACTTTTTCTTTTTTCCTGTTTCAACGCCGCGACACCACGCACACACACGCACGCGAGGCGGTCACAAGAGTGGCAGAGCCAGTTATACAGTACGGCAGTCTTGAGAGGATTCCTCTCCTCCTCCTCCTGCTGCTCGCTGGGACGCGTGCCGAACCGCGAGGGAGCCGCGCTAGGAGGACGACTCCTCGGCGGAGCAGAGCCGCGGTCGCCGGCGGCAGCTGAGCCCCGGGTCCAGGCGGCGGCGACTGGGAGGACTCCGAGCCGCCATGGACGACCGATCACGCCGGAACGTCGCAGGAAACCCCCTTCGCGCCGATCTCCCGAAGCAGTCCTCCTTTTTTGAGTTCCCAGCAAAACGGGCGCGCGCGCACGAGAGAGATGAGCCCCCACCGATCGCGCACTCCTCTTTCTCCGACGGTAGCCGGCGCCCCGGCGGTCCCGACGACGAGGAAAAAAAACGAGCCGCCGCTCGAAGCGCCAGCACCACCACCACGCGCGCCGCAGTTGTAACGCACACACGCACGAACTCCTAGCGGTGCGGAGCGCTGCTGGGATGCGGCGGGCCCCGGGAGAGGCGGCGCAACGATTTCACGGTGGCCGCCAGGGCGGCGCTGCGGGCGCGTGCGCGGTCAGTTTAGCCGAAGCGCCCTCATGACAGCGGCGCGCGGTCCGCGCTTAAAAGTCGACCAACACCGCATGCAGCTACGGAGGGGGTCGAGACACTGCGGTCTCTGTGTGAGGGGGAAAAATCCGCGCGCGAGATTCTAACCCTGAACGAACGAACAGGCCCAATACCGTAGCCAGAAATTTGGTTGGGGGGGGGGGTCAACCATACTTAATGTATGTTATGCGCGCGTTTGTATGTGTGCGTGAATATATAAACATGAAAAACTGAAAACTTTCGGGGGGGGGGGGAAGGGGTGTTGGAACCCCCTCCACCTGGCTATTCCAGTGAACAGGCCCTACAATGAGCCGGGGGGGAGTTGGCATGCCCCCTCAATTTTTCGCCTGCCCTCCTTTCTTGAACACCCAGAAGCATGTCCTTTTGGAACCCCCCCCCCCTACCCGCGGTAAAACAATCCTGCAGTAGCAAGGGAAGCCGAGCTAGTTGGTACGAATGCATTGTGGAATAGCGCAAATAATACACAGGGACACAGGCAAGTGTTAGCGCCTGTATCGTCTCACTCGTCTGTGTCCCTGTGTGTTATTTGCGCTGTTTCACAATGAAAACAATCCTGCCGCCGCCCCTGCTGCAATGAGCCTTTTAGTCGGGACAGAAAGTAGCCCATAAATAGAACGGCGGTTGGCTGGAGCGACAAAAGAAAACGAGGCAGCCACACAATAGAACCAGGTTAATACACACTGCATTGGTGCGAGAAGGCAGCAGCAGGCGATCGAGAAGTTTCGCATAAGGCTGCGACGTTTTTCTTTTTCTATTAAGCCGCATTGGCGTCGCTTTCCGCTCGTCGTCGTCGCCATAGGCTGTGCGCCCAGTTGTTTGTCCTTCTTCGCACCCAGCGCAGCACCGGAAGCACCGCAACTGCACACGATCTCTCGAACATAAGCGCTCTCCGACTGTGGAATTGTGTCAGCTGCACTTGCGCGGGAGCCCAAACGTCTCTTTTTCTTTTCTTTCTTTTTTTTTTTGCCGTGACCCAGCCGCAAGATCAACACGACTCCAGACGATTTTCCCGCACGCGGTTTCTCGAAATCAAGAATGCAAGTGAGCAGGCGTCCTAGTTGCCCCGTCTCCGTCATTACTTCATTATTTCACGTGTACGCCTCACCTCAATTCTAGTACTTTAAGGGACACTAAGGAGAAAAACCATTCTTCTCATATAAGTTTCTCCTTCACAAATCCAAAATCTCCAAGCTAGCCGCGAGAAAACGCGCGAAAATAAAATGCGGATGGCGACGCCGTATTGAAATTCCCCCACCAAACGCCGTGACGTCAGAGATTTTGACAACCGCTATCCATGGCCTACGTAGTTCCCAATCGGTAAAAATGAAGAACATTAACCTCTGAGGGGGGCCATAAGCTCGGCATACCGAGTTTAGGGAAATTTCGTGGAGCCAATGTCGCCCAAAATACGACAAGTGAACCTTGAAATCCGTGACGCCACGCACGGAGATTTAGGCGCGAAATTTAAAAATGAAACTTTCACCTTGATTTTCTCCTCTATTAAACCTTTGTATCCCATGGCCAATCCAGTCATGCAAGCACACTTTTTTTGGGCATATATTCAATAACATTATAGGCGAAAGAGGGAATACCCTGAAAAACAGAAAAAAAAAGCTTTATTTCTAGAACACAAGTGTCCACATATGTGGGCGCTGGGAACATCACTTACACAACGTCTATCATCCTTCTCCGTCGTACATGGGAACTTTTCTTGCCGACGGCTCTGTTTCAACGCGTTACGCATTATCATCATCACCACTTATCATAATCAATGACTTCATCATCACTTGAATACGTTCATCATCAGTACAGCCGTCATCATAATTGTTCATAAGGCCTCTGCTTGCTAATGGATGCGCTTCAACGTGTTCGTCACCATCTTCCATTACCGCCATCATCAGCGCTTTTATCGTCATGGACAACGCTCTCACCATCAACATCATTCAATTAAGGCGCATCTGCTTCCCCACAGCTCTGCTTCGGCGTGTTCATCCTCTTCACTATCGTTGCTGATCATCATTATCAAAGCGGTCATTGCTATGTTCAAGTTCAACAATTTAATAATCAGCAGCAGCAGCGTTCTATAGATTCCATTCCTTGGCGATGGCTGTGCTTCAGCGCGTTTATTATCGGAGCTCTCCAAATCAGAACATTCGCTTCCACAAGGCAACTCGAAAATTATGGTACATATGTGTTCATCACTTAGTCCACGTCTCGAATAAAGTAACTACATTATAAACACAACTTCCAAAAAGGCGTACTTAGCACTTCTGCAGATACTTTTTTGTGAAGAACCGCACGGCGGCAAAGCGAGTCCTACTACCTAAAGTCCCTAGATGTTGAAAGAACAGGGAAAAATCTAGGGACTTTACTACTACCATTCGGCGTTCTATCAACTTCTCAGAAGAACTCGGTACGCCTGGCCTCCACAAACGTGGACGCCGCAGCGTCAACTCAACGTACAAAACTTCGGGCGCTCACGTTGCAACAAAAGTTATATAAAGACAAGATAAAACCTTCCTCTTCTCGAATAAAGCCAAATAATTCAAAAGCTCTTAGGCATTTAAGGTGAACTGATAAAAAAAAATGCTGGCGTACACCTCGATGGACGACTTCAGGAGAACACGATTGTTCGGTGCGCAATTACCGCTGTTTGTTCACAGAAGTTGTCACATGGAGATGTTATGAAATGCTGAAGTAATGCCAACACTTGAAATTGATTTTTAGGACAATGCGTTGACTAGCTTAATCGCACTTCCCTAACAGACATAACGTCGACGCCGGGATACGAAGGGTTAATAAATTATGATGGTGAAATTAACGAAATTACAGTTCTCACAGTACAGTTTATCAGTCTAAACCAATTCATATTTTGGCTTTAGTGTCCCTTTAAGTAAATACGAATAACAACAAAGGTATCACAACGCGATAACTCCTACGACAACATACCACCGTTTATTATATTGGTGTCTCTGCGGCTATAACACACAGCGCAAATGCGGGATAAGGAATGCATCTTTAGTGAAAAGCCGTGACACCTCCCAAAATATTTCCCCGATAATGCGTCTTCCCGGTTATAGCGTCCACACAGTCAGGTCGTCGTGTTTCCCCGCCAAAGCAGCGGTCATCGTAGGCTTGCTAGATTAGATTAAAACAAAAAAACAGTAAACTTCCCGTATTCATTATGAAACAGGGTGGGCGTGCTAACACGGTTAGAGAAGAAGACTATACAAACAAACAAACAAACAAACAAACAAACAAACAAACAAACAAACAAACAAACAAACAAACAAACAAACAAACAAACAAACAAACACCGGCATTTATGTTGTTGTTTCGTTCTCTTCTGTTGTGTCTGGGTCTACACGCCCACCATATTTCACGACGAATCCCTAAACCAACTATAGTTAAACTTTATGTTGTTCTGAACTTTTAGTGCGCATCATAACCGCAGCGACGCAGCGAGATAAAAAATTGGGAGAGAGGCATTCAGTCACGCAGCCAGCCTTGGCAAGCCAAGCTCTCTGTGAAGCCGTTACCTTTACGTTTTTTAAAATTTTAATTTTTTTTTACACTGGTATTAGTCCTGAACACGTCGCCTATGACAGAGGGCGAATCCGCCGCGATTCGGAGAATGTTCGTTTTGCTGCGCAGCGGTACAGCTGTAGGTGTACTATGATGCGGCTATCATGCGTTGGGGTCGGCAATTCTTTTTAAAAAGCTGTATACGACTAGGTGAAAGCAAAGCTCATCCATCCGTCCTATGTGGCACAGCGATTGGGCAAACGTGACTACTCACCACTGGTCCACTAAAGATGAAGAAGTCGTCCGCGAGCAAACAAAAAAAAAATTGGAGAAAGACTTATGGGACTCAGAAATTGGGCAAATCCAACTACTCACCACTGGTCCAGAAAAAAAAAAAAAACAACTGACAATGAAGAAAACACATTGGCGGCAAGCACCAATTAAAATTTCTGGACAGACGTAACCAATAATTGAGAAAGACTTTAGCAAACCCCGGTTAACCCAGCGATAAACACCTGGGCCGAATGTTTCATCTTCGCAGTACGGAGTGCGTGGGCGGTGTTCCTACTTTTTTTCTTCGTTTAAACCATGCTGCGCTGTGCTCGTATCCTTCCTCTATGCCCGCAACGCTTTGAATATACAGTTCACAAAGCACGGGAGATACGAGAAGTAGAAATAATTACGACAGAATCTCGAAAAGGAGACCCCGATATCCAGGCTAGCAAAAAACATCCTCTTTGTTTTTTTTTCCCCTTCGATCAGCTGAAATTCTCGAGCAGATCGGTCGGCTCCAGCGCTTGGCTCGACACAGGGCAGCGACAACTCCAGAGTGAACAACGTCCCCAGAGATACTGATAATAATCTTTAATGAAATTCCCAGAGAGGCTTATAGCCTGGTTTGTGGCCTGGCCTGCTACTCCAAGTGTCGGGTCATGACTATGATGGTAATCAAACAGAAGTAGCGGCGTGCAGTTAGCGAGACGGTGTCCGCATCAGTTGAACCGATACGGTTTCGTGGGAACCACGTGCGCTGTCTCAGGCAGATGCTGACGGCGCCGCGAGCAAGACGAACCTTCAGCCGCGACTTAGTAGCCCACGACGCTAAGTCGGTGCAGAACCTCGCATAGTCTGAAGCCGCGTGTCAGCGTTGAAGTTTCTCCGAGAGCCATCGCCTTCGCACGAGAGCAGCAGTACACACGCCTAATGTATGTGTGTGCATGTATGTATGTATGTATGTATGTATGTATGTATGTATGTATGTATGTATGTATGTATGTATGTATGTATGTATGTATGTATGTGTGTGTATGTATGTATGTATGTGTGTATGTATGTGTGTGTGTATGTATGTATGTATGTATGTATGTGTGCATGTATGTATGTGTGTATGTGTGTATGTATGTATGTATGTATGTATGTATGTATGTATGTATGCGTGTATGTATGTGTGTGTATGTATGTATGTATGTATGTGTATGTATGTATGTCTGTAGGTATGTATGTGTGTGTGTATGTATGTATGTATGTGTGCATGTATGTATGTATGTATGTATGTATGTATGTATGTATGTATGTATGTATGTATGTATGTGTGTGTATGTATGTATGTATGTGTGTATGTATGTGTGTGTGTATGTATGTATGTATGTATGTATGTGTGCATGTATGTATGTATGTGTGTAGGTATGTATGTGTGTGTATGTATGTATGTATGTATGTATGTATGTACGTACGTACGTACGTACGTACGTACGCACGCACGCACGCACGCGATGCCACATCCTCCATATTATCGTTCGTTCCTAGTCACAAAATTTTTAGTTCCGACTGGGGAATCCCTTGCTAAGGTGTACATTGCTTCATTTTGTTATTTTGGTTTTTTGTGGCCCTCTTGTTGATTTACAAGTGCTTCGTTGCCCACTTTTGCTGTAGCCCTGAAGTGGGGCTACAACAAACGTAAACAAAGAAACAAATTAATACTGTAAAACTACGCACTAATACAGGCGCCTGCATTTGCAGACATCACTATACATATACATATATATATATATATATATATATATATATATATATATATATATATATATATATATATATATATATATATATATACAAGTGAAGGTGGTTTGTTAAATCAGGCTTCCCCGCAACGAGACACGGAATTTGGAGAAGCCAACTTCTTGACCGGTTGCTTGAGCTTCGACACGAGAATTCCTCATAACAGAGGGCACTCGCGTGAACGATGGTTCTGGCGACAATGTCATAGAGGCAGAGGGCATTTAAACGAACACGTGTAAGGTTCCCGTGATGAATGGAACTTTTAAGTCGACCCATGCGATGCTTCGCATCCCCACATGGATCCCTTTAGTGGGAGATGGTGTAATATTTTTTATTACAGTGTTAAAATAGCGGACAGTCCACAGTTATTAACAATTACTGGGGTTTTACATGCCAAAACCACGATATGATTATCAGTCAGGCTGTAGTGTAGGGCTCCGGAAACTGCGGCCATATGGTGTTTTTTAAGGTGCAATGATGTCGCACCGTACGCGCATTTCGCCTCCGTCGAAATGAGACCGCCGTGGCCGGGACCGAACCCGCGACCTTCGGGTCAGCAGCCGAGCACCGTAACCACTGCACCACCGAGGCGAGAGAGGGTTGAGTTCGCAAGAAAGCAGCGAACGCGACAGCACCGCCCCCGTCGCCACTTAAAACCACGTGCGTCTTTCTTTCTTTTTTTTTTTATTTCTGCCATCTCGAACTCATCTCCGCGACCGATCTCCCGCACGCACACCGGGCAACATCTATTCGAACGCACGAAAATTATTTCTTTAAAATATAAACGACGAGGGCAGAGGACGGGAGAGGAACGATGGCGGTGCGATTTGAGTATATCGAAGAAACCAAAAAAATAAAAATAAAGGGAGGAGAAAGATTACGCGAAAAAGCGGTGTGGGCGCGGCACGTCAGAATCGACGGAGGAGGGCGCACATTTAGGAGAAACCGGAGAGAAATAAAAGGAACGCCACCGCCGATATCTTTTCCGCGGTGCGCAGTGTACTTCCCTACTACACTCCGTCTCACTCTCTCTCTCTCTCTCTCCCCCATCTCCCCTCCTCTCTCCCTCGCCGTATTTTGTGTCGAGCCTCGCACAACTCCCGAAGCATGCGCCAAGCTTCCATTAAGGGCGCGCGCACGAGAGGTCTGGCGGCGCGGGAGGGGGCAAATTGCGGGAATGGGGGAGGGGGGGGGGAGGGCAGCGCGCTTTTGGACCATCTGTCTACGTGCATTTCCCCTTTTTCCTTTCCACGATGCAACTACCCTTCCAGCCTATCGATATACGGCAGCGACCCCGAGCGAGGCTGAGAAAAAAAGAAAAGTGAAAGAGAGAGAGAGAGAAAAAAAAATCTCATAAACACGTACAGACCGCGGCCGCAATCGACAGCGCCGGGCTCTCCTCCTACATAACTGAGCTTCGGCAGGCCTCTCCGTGGAGCCTTGCTTGTCGTGAGAAACGAGACCGGAGTCGCAGTCTAGGGTATGTAGACACAGCACGGAGCTTTAATAAGGTCGAAAGCAGGGCCGAGTTGGAATTGACGCGTATACTTTGTATCGGGGCAGAAAAAAATAACGAAACAAAAACGATTTAAGAAAGCGGTAAGAAAGGTCACGGGACGAGCGCTGCTCTCTGTAAAAAAGAGACATTACTTTAAAAGAAGTGTTCGAAATTGAAAACACCAACTGCTTGCGCAGGCCTTTTGTAGGCCACATGGGAAAGAAAAATGTTGCAGAGGATACCTAACATATTTTTGTGAGATCAGAACACGAAAACGTTTGTTTCGGCTAAGTTTTTGTCAGATATGGGTGCTACAAAGCGTTACTGCCGAGTTGTGTTATAAAAGAACGAGGCAATGCAAACGGGCGAATTGTGTTTATTAGCGCGACAGCGTTAAAGAGCTTGTTTCGCAGAAATTCCGGTGTCGGCGTCGGTGGTTGTGAGCGAAAAATTAGTGTTGTCCGTGACCGAGAAATCGAGAACGATGCAAATAAAATAAACATTAAATCTTTGGTTCGAGTGAGAATCGAACCTAGACCTTCTGTGTGGCAAGCAGGTGCTCTACCACAGAGCCACGCCATTGCTTAAAACAGCTTTGAAAAAAAAAAACGATATATGAACGTCTTGTACTGGGAGGAACCTCCTTAACGCCCGTAACATTGCGTGGAAGAAGCATAGAATCGCGCCAGGCGTCAAAACATGTGAATTACGCAACGAGTGGGTGTTTTAAAGCCCCACCCATTACAAAGCACTCAAACATGTTTAATCATAAACAACAGCAAAAACATCAGCAAAGTGAGCAGCGGCGTAGGTTCGCGCGTTGCCTTACGGACGCGTAGTCCTTTCGCTGATTCGCAAAAGGAAGAGTTATGGCGTAATGGGCACTGTGCAACAGTACTTGCAGTAGGCATTCTAGGATAGTTTGAAACGGCCAATGTTACGCGCACAGACGTTCGTTTCCGTGCGGCACAATTGAGGCATGCACCAAGAACCGTAGCCAGGCTAGCAGTTGAGAAGGCGATGATGCGCACGGGGCCCGATTACGCTATCACGTTCTACTCTTGAAGACGAAGCTCACGTGTCCTCCAATTTATTTACTTTCTTTTGCGTGATTCGGCATCGGCAAGAGTAGCACGTAGTACGACCGCCACTGCGGTCCCTCGACTATGCGATGATTTCGTGTGAAACGGGCGCATCGGAACACAAAGAGTCCTTCAATTCAAAATATGAGCTACACCGTAGTGGAGGATACCGGATCAATTTTGGCTACCTGAGGTGTTTTAACGTGCACCAAAATCTCGAGTACACAGCTGTCCCAGCATTTCGCGCCCCATCGAGATGCGGTCGCCGAGGCCGACAATCGAACCCGCGTCCTCGAGCTCAGCTGTGCTACTCCTCGCCTGCCAAGATACCACGCCCTGTCTATTTAAGTGAAACAAACACCTCAATCAAAGATGCATGCCGGTACCAACAAGACTGCTGCACCTGCTTTAACTTTTTTTTCTTTGCCTCCTGTATTCACAGAACATAAATCCCTAGTTATTTCATCTAAGAGGAAAATGTGATTACTAACAGTAGCGCGCTCAAAACGCACAGCCGCTTCCAAACGCGTCTGCGCGTAGCAATAGGCCCCTTTAAATGTAGCTTCTCCACAACATCACTGTCTGTCAGGAGAAGCCTGCCTCAAGAGTTGCGGTAGCTCGCGTGCTGAAAGCCGGTGGCGGCGCAAGCGGGGGGCACGGGGGAACCCCCTCCTCCCCTCCTAACCCCTCCCCAATCTTCGCCTGCCCCCCTTTCAACCCCCCCCCCCTCATTGAGCGAACACAGTCGAAACCACCCGGCCCCCGAAGGAACTCACTTGTCGTAGGTGCCCGGTAGCTCGCGTGCTGAAAGCCAGGGGTGGTCCAGTGGGATGCAGGGAGGGACAGGGGGGGGGGGGGGGGGGCTATTATTTGCCTGCTACCTTTTCTCTCCCCCCCCAAAGATCAAATATAGTAGAAACGCAACGCATAAGTCCCCCCCCCCCCCCCACCCCCAAGGAACTCACTTGTCGTGGGTGCACCCCCCACCAAAGCTAAAAAATAAAAAACCTTGCACCACCCCTGCTGAAAGGTACGATTCACAGCGAACGCTGCATCAGTGCAGCGCCGCGAGGATCGTAAGCAGAGTAACAAGAAATGAAATCCGACGATTACGGACACAAACCAGTCGTGCTGTTTGTAGAGCCGTCGACTCAATGCGACACCAGCGGACTACAACGTGGCTACGCTCTTTGTCTCCTTCCTTTAACGTCGATTACCAGCCTACAAAATATTCCCACTGCATCCTATTTTTTTTCCCCTCTGCACGTATACAGCAATCCACTGTATCTTCGTGCCACCCCATTATTGGGCCATATGCCGTGACCAGCGCCTCCTCTATAGAGGAGACGCTGGTCACGGCAATGGTACGTAGAGCGCGGTTATGGCCCACCGAATTTTTTACGGCTCGTAAAGATAGAAAATCACAGATGAGGGAAAAATGCGCAGAGTGCTGAGCTTCTAAAACTTTATTTTTGTTCTCAGACAGCCTCTTTCTATAGAAAAACTTGTCAAAAAGAAACGCAACAGCCATGCGCACAACAGAACCAAAATCATTTCAGAGAACAATAATTTGTTAACGACGAGATAGTTAAAAGGAGCTTGTCTGCGATGTGATAGATGGGGCTGCCCCAACTACCTCTTAAAGAATTTATTTCCCCTGCGTTATCATACTCCTAATGCAACTTTTAAGGCAAAGCTTTATATGGCGAAGTTCTGGACGATCGCGTCCGGGGACAATAAGCGCATAGAACAGAAATTTTCAGCGAACCGATTACTTGGACTAACCCAGCGTTTTTAGATCGAAAAATAAAATGGCCATGGCGTGAAAGTAAACATAAAGATGCGTGATTTCGCCGACACCGCAAAACGACGCGAAAAAAAAATTTGCTTCAAAGACAAGAGCACTTGCGTAAGAAACGAACTTCATGCCATTTTTGTACTTGGAAACAACTGGGTTTTTCACGTACCACATGATTTCATTTTGAAACCGCCACTGATGAGTTAATATGCGTCATGCGCAAGAGAAACACCGCGATCTTTGAGTGCATCTCTCTTTATTCGCTCAATATAGTCAATAATGATAATATATAAATTCGCGATAGCATTGTTCACTATACCAGACCAACCGTAGTCGCAGCTCCGTTGGCTTACATCTTCACAGCAGAGGAAGGGCTCAGATTTTTTATTTTTTATAGTCACCCTCTTTAACGCAAGAAAGTTTCAAAGAATCAAAGACGTCGCTATTGCCGCACGACACCGTCGCATCGGTCACTGCCCCCCACAGACGGCGCGTGTGGCCGGTTCAAGCGCACTCTCTCTCGTTTCCCAGCCAGGAAAAAAAAATACCTTAATAAACAGAACAAAAGAGGCTCTCAAAGCGCCACACAACACACACACACACACACACACACACACACACACACACACACACACACACACACACACACACACACACACACACACACACACATGCACACACATCACGCACGCACGCACGCACTGGCAACGAGCAGGATGGCAAGTCGCGCATCTGCCCCGCAGAGGCACAGGCGCAAGCCAGGCGTGCAGCAATGCGGCGCTCTTTGTCAGGTCAACCAACGGTCGACGGCCGCGCCTCTACGACGAACGACAGCATGAGGAGGACTACGCGAGAGAGAGAAAAAAAAAAGGAAAACGCGGAAGAGGAAAGTCGTCTTCTTCCCCCGGCACGTCAGCGGGCGTCCTTTGCCCTTTCGGAGTCCCGGGGCCCCCGGCGCGCGTCGAAAGGGCACCCGGTCAGTGTGCCGCCGCTGTCTCCTTCTCGCCCTCAGCCTCTTCCAATCCTCATCCCCGGGAAGAAAGAACACTGCGGCCCCGCAGAAGGGACTCCGAGAGTTTCGCGGAGAAAAGGAATCGAGTCTCGAATCTCAGAGCCCAATCGAAATGGGGCGTGCGTGAGCGGTGTTGAGATTTCCCGTGCAACCAAGGATGAAGTTGCGCTTCAAAGAAAATCATGCACGGTACAGACGGTTTGCGCTTACAGAAATGGATTTAGACTGTCTATAGACTGTCTAAAAATGGGTTTAGACAGTCCATAGACTATAGTGTATAGTCTATAGCTAGCACCCTTACAAAAATATATTTAGACAGTCTATAGACTGTCTAAATATATTTTTGTAACGGTGCTAGCTACGTTGGATGCTCGCGAGGATGCATATACTACGAAGCGAGCCCGTTGCACAAAAGCAGTACAAAATGTGCGGCTCACATCAAGTTCACCGTGACGTCACTCTCCCTCCTCTTTACATGCCTATATTTATTGCTCACAAATTAGCGTGGAGTATCAGGCTGGGCGCATTACACTCTGACCGACCTCTGCGTCTTTCTTTCATTAAGGGTTATGCTTTTTCTCTCTCTATCAAAGACAAGGTGATTGAAAATGTAAATAGACATCAGGACATCACTAAAGAGAAAGAAAGAAAGAAAGAACAGAAACACTAAACCAGATTTAAATTATGGAAAAAAGGACAGAATGACCACGGGTGTTTACAAACACGGCAACGAAACAAACCTACAAGGACTTTCAAGATGTGCGTGATAATGCAAATAGCAGGAACCTTATATATGAAGCCCGAATTGGCTGCCTGTGCACAAGAAACTACCGGAGCAAATATTGTGAATAGTATGGAGGCACGTGTGTTTGCTGCAACGATGGTCCAGAAGCTATATTGAACACATTCTAATGGAACGCTAGAATATTAACCCAGCAATACGCGTAGAAAGGCGTCCGCTTCTCAGATGCACTGGGATTCAAAGAGCAGTGAAGTAGTATTTGGTCAGCCTGTAGAGATAAGCGACGGATATTCAGAGTATTGACGAAAAAAAAAAAAAGGAAAGCAGGAAAGGGGTTGATGGAACTCGAGCGGTTGTACGCGTAGGTAGCATTACAATATAGAAACAAGCTTCTACGAGTAAGATAAAAAAAATATATTAGAAAGAGGTTTATGACAGCACTGCGCCTAGTATCGCAGTGACTGAACGGCGAGTAAACTAACAAAACAAAATGTAGACGTATGTGGTGCAATGTACCAGCTATTTTAATACTGTCAGTAAACACGCTCATACAGTTATACAAAAGTGCGAATAGTTGGCCTTGTTGATTATACGTGCTTAAAAGGAACAGCGCAAGAAATGACTGGGACGTACCGAAGAAGACGCACACGGAGCTGTACTCCCAAAAACTCGTATTTCCAAAAAACAACGCACCGCATATATATTTCCACGCGCGCATACTTCTTTATTTTTGACGTGCTAAGGTTTCACCCATAAGAACTGTTACCACGGCTCGTCGCAGGCCACGCCGCATTGTTCGGAAACTTCGCGATTGCTTCAGACTGTTGTGTTAAATGGACACTAAAGAGAAACAATGAATTGAATTAGATTGATAAAGTGTGCTCGGAGAACTCTTGTGTAGTTTATTTCACCACCATAGGTTTATTATTAGAGGAGAAAACAAACTTCAAAGTTTTATTCTTAAATTTCGCGCCGCACATTGTAATTCGTGACGTAAAAGGTTTCAAAGAGCATTTAACGTATTTTTGGCACCACTGGTTCGACGAAATTTCCACAAAATCGTTATGTCAAGTCTCTGGCCCCTTCAGAGGACAATGTACTTCGATTTAACCGATTAGGAACTACGTAGGCCCAAGCAGGCGCCGTCAAAAATACGTGACGTCACGGCAAATGGTGCGGGAATTCAAAGGTGGCGTCGCCACCTGTATTTTCTTTTTGCGCGTTTTCTCGCTTATTAAGCGTCTTCTCGCCGCAAGCGTGGTGTTTTTGGTATCGCGGAAGACTACTTTACTAATGCGAGAAAAATCGTTTTGCTCTTTAGTGTCCCTTTAAGATTACGCAGAGGAAACGAGTAACCGAGTTTATTCTAACACTAACGCGAGCACCAGCGATAACTCTGGAAGGTTCGACAAGGGATGTATAAAAGCCAATGCATTTCGCAGATGAGCGGTTCACCGACGGCCGACGACTGTGATTGCCGCTATCAAAAGAATAATAACTGTTGGGGTTTAACGTTCCAAAACCACGACATATATGATAACGAGAGACGCCGTAGTGGAGGGCTTCGGAAATTTCGACCATCTGGGGTTCTTTAACGTGCACCTAAATCGAAGTACACGGGCCTCTGCATTTTCTCCTCCATCGAAAATGCGGCCGCCGCGGCCGGGATTCGAGCCCGCGACCTTCGGATCAGCAGTCGAGCACCATAACCACTAGGCCACCGTGGCGGGTTGATCGCCGCTATCAGTGTACAACGTGTAATGTCACTTTTCATTTCCTGGGCACAAGTTCACCCAATAAAGAGTTTTGTCTTTCACAGCCCGACTGCTTCCTTCTTCACCGTCACGACCACGTGACAATATACATACCGTGTTCACACAAGATAGCATAGATAGCAAATGCTTCACTGTAATTATATTGAAATCACCAGCAGTACTACATATTTCTTGGGTATAAATGTCTCGCCATCTGTCTTAGTAAACGTAGTGCTGCTGGTGGCCTTCAGTATTATGGTGAAGCACTTCCTATCTATGGTATCCTGCATGATTCGGTACTATGTGAGTGGTTATATTGTGTAAACATGGTATATATATTTGCAGTGCGTTTTTTTTTTTATATATACAGTTGCTCAGAGTACCGCGCCATGTGCGTCTTTTCTATACGTCCTGTAGTTCTTCGTGCTGTTCCTTTAAAGGGAAACTAAAGGCAAATAACAATTTGTGTCACAGTGAGAGCCAAATGTTTCAGAACGTCTAAAACGTCAATATTATCAACTGCAGCGCTTTACTAATCGAGAAATTAAGGTAAATGTAGGACACGATATGCGCCACCAGTGGGACATTTTGGAATGAGCCCGATGACGTCAAGAGACCCGAGTACAATTAATCACTAGTACTCAAATTACTTATAATAAAAAAATAACATTCCGTGCATTACGAGACGTAAGAAAATGATGCTCGTGCGTTTCTCTTTGATTCGTGGAAAAAAAAAGAACTTGGCGTTACCGAACGGCGCGGGTAGTTCAAAAGTTCCGTTTTCGCCGGGATGCGTTCCGCGTCGCGTCTCAGCGGTACACTTTCCGCGAGCGCAGTCGCATTCTCGTGGCTGTTTTCGTTAACCGTCCCTCTCCGCGCCTGAAAGCCAAACGAGTCGTCAGGCCAACCAGGCGCCTTGAGCACGACTCCTCCGAGGGGGTGAACATTGGTCCGACGTGGATTACGCAAGCGAAGGCTGCGAACACAGATTTCACGGTGTACACGGGCTGATCGTGTCGCATTTCGGCGACACGGCGCACCAGCGACGCCCACGGGGGCGCCCGTATTCGCGCACAGACGGCCGGATAGCATGCAGCTTCCCGACACTATAGCAGTTTCCGAGTATCAAGAGCTTCCGCGGAAAACATCGCATTATACAATGCAAGCAGCAGCGGCGAGCAAAACAAGCATAACAGGAAGTTCTTGCCCGCGTTTCCGATGGAGGCGCAATGTTACCAGATAACGGGAGGTGTTGGAAGCCACGTTAGTGTTGGCGTAGCACCCGTAAAAAACGGCGTTGGAGAGTGCTTACGACTCGAGTCCTTGAGAGGCAGGCGGTCTGAATTGCGCTAACAGTACGCGGACCACTAAAGCGTGATTTCATTTCAAACTAAGCATTTCATTGGCACGAAACAAGCACTACGAGTTTCTGGAATGGTATTTCAAAGGTCCACGCCGAATCGTATTTTGCCTTTAGTGTCCCTTTAAGCTTATATACAAAGTTAAGGGCGAGGGGGAGGGGAGGACGAAATACATGTTGAAAGAGTTAGCTAGAATGCTCGATTGCGATATATGAAATAACACATGATGATAATACACAAGCCAGGTAGCTACTTGTCGACGAACCATTTCAAAGATAATCCATCGGCGTCGCAGTTAAGTTTCACGTGCGACACTAAAACAGGCGAATGCGCTCGAAGGGGTTGGTGACCTCCGCTTGCAAGGCACGGGGACTATATTCGTAAGACGATCGCGCGAGCAATTGCAAAAGCAAATAGTGTTGCATATATATACGAGCGGCGAGCCTCTAGAAGATATATTTCGGGAGATTCGCTGGAAGAGGAACGTTAATCCCGTCATATCAGGGAAAAAATAAGCATGTGCGAGTGGATTACCGAGTCGAGAAATGGAAGAAGCACAGAGCGGTACAACGTGGCACTGGAGCAGCTTGGGGAGAGGGATCGAGATATATTGACGGAGACAAGAAAGCTCGGATAAGCCTTCGGGCAAGCGTGGTGAGAATGTGAGACGGCCGTATATGCATAAACGAACGGGCCGATATTAGACGGTCGAACAAAAGCGGCCGCCTCAAGTCCGGCGCGAAGATATCGTCATGGCAACCTCCGGTGTATACGGGGGGGGAAAAAAAAAGAAAGAAAGAACTCGAGTTCGATGCCGGCCGCGGTTGTCGTATTTCGGTGGAGTCGAAATTCTATGGGCCCGCGTATACATGAGAGCTGTGAGTGCACGTAAAATAACCCAAAGTGGTCGAAATTACGGTGCCTACGGCTGCGGCGTCTTTCATAGCCTGGTGTCGCCTTTTGTGGAAGTTAAGCCACATAAACCAAACAAAAAGATTCAGAGCTCTTCCGCCACTGTGAAGATGGAGGCCGGAGGCTTCGCACATGCCGCAGTAATACACTCCAGGTAATTCACTCGCACATGCTTATTTTCCTGGCATTGGCGTAGACAGGAGGGGGGAATCATCTCAGCGTGCCATCGAGTGAGCGGGGGTTCTACTCCCCCCCCCCCTACCCCGGACATTTTCAAATTTGCATGTGCCCCCCCCCCCTTCCCCCGAAATAAAGTTTCTGGCTACGCCCGTTTCCCGGGGTATGCCGGGATACTGAGGGAGGCGACATAATGACGGTAATAAATTTCCGCTGTACTAGTATCGACAACCTCAAGTGTACACTGAGGGCTAAAAGTGACGACTAGAACTAGCTACGTCGTTGATTGTAGTACAGTGTAACAGTAGGCTAATGATGGCCAGCGATGGCTAAATAAGGGCTTATGTCAGCTAACGTACTCATATGTTGCTTAGGAGATTACAAGTAGCACTCACTCCCTGTCCCCCAGTGTAGGCAATCGAAATCTTTTTCTGGTTAACCTCCTTTCCTTCTTCCTTTCTGTTTCCATCCTTCCCCGTTCGACAACTGCACCAATAGGCAGTGTCCGCTTCAATTATTGTATCATTCTCATCACTAGTTGTGCGAATCGTTGAAATCTCCATTTGGAGGCACCGCGATTGAAATGGCTCGAACTTCTTTTTTTTTTTTTGCGTTTCTGCCCCACCTACCAAAATGCAGCCGCGGGGACTCGAACCTGTGCCCTTCTACAAGGCTACAATATTACCAACGCCACTACGGCACTGTGAAAGTCACCACAGCGCGGTTCCCACCAAACTTGATGTCCTCACGGCACTCATCGCGATTAAGTCAGACGCATTGCCCGCCCGAAAGTGCGAGCCAACTTTTCAGTTTTTCTGCGACTCAAGAAATGTGGGCCAAGAGAAAAGAAAGTGAAGAAAGTCCGGGGTGCGTCCTGATATATGACGTTCTAAATTTGCTTCTTATTACCGTTCTTTAGGTTTTCGTGCTGTACTGTATGTTTTATTTTTCTTTGTCTTATCTTTACTCCATTCGCCTTCGAGATGTCCCGCCGTTATACGCACGTCGAGAGGCTGCAGAAAAAAGAAAGAAAGAAAAGAAACTGGCCGCCTGCCGAAATGCTGTTTAGAAAGAGCCGGGGGGCTGCCTAATCCGTTTCATGCATCGCTGTCGCGACTCCCTCGCCTCCTTCCCATCCCGTCCACCAACTGGGCATTCGGGCTGGAAGATTTCCCCGGCGTGCTTGCGTTAAAATTAATCGGCCCGGAATGCGGCGGTGTGGCGGCCGGCGTTTCAAAGTGACGCTCTCGGTTCGCGTCCTCGGCCACACCACCACGGCTCCAGCTCCGGCCGTTATAGCCTCGCCTCCTCGATGCAGCAGTTTATAAACGGCTTAGTGACGACACTTACGAGGTTTTTAGTGAGGCGGCCTGACAGACGGGGGGACGGGGATGGAGGCCCGACGCACGAGGGCGCACTCGTCGGCTGTTGCGCGGATACGGAGTGGAACAAATTGGTCGAGAAAATTGGCGCCGAAGTGTAATTAAGAGGGCAGAGAAATTGCGACAAATTTCGATACGAGAAACTGTACTGTGCAGTGTGCCACACACTGCACACTTATGATGCGAGGCAGAGGAGTGCTGTTACACGTGTGCTTTTACGTCACATTGTTATAATACGTTTTTGTTGCACGAACTTTTACATTGCAATGTGCTCGGCTGCTCACTCGAAAGTCGCGGGTTCGATCCCGGCCGCGGCGGTCGCCTTTCGGTGGAGGTGAAATGCTATAGCGGCCCGCGTACTGTGCGATGTCAGTGCACGTTAAAGAATCCCAGGTGGTCAAAATGTTCCGAGCCTTCCACTACGGCATGCCTCATAATCATATCGTTGTTTTTGCACGCAAAACCCCACGAATTATTGTTAATTACTTTACATTGCTGTAGAATGAGATATACATGTTTATCTGTGCGTTTATTTGTCGAGTTTTGTCATAGGTCACAACCTTACGACGACTACTATGTAAGTGAAGAGGACTTGCTGTAGCCACTGAAAGGCACCAACGTATCCTTAAATATATTTATCTACAAAAAAAAAAACATATCCAACAGTTAGCCAACACTTGGCAGTGCCGGTATTGTGTGAGTAAACACGGTATGCTTCACAAAAACCACACACGTCAAGGTTAGTTAACGTGCTCGTGTATATCCGGTCATCATTATAGCGATATGCGGTAGATTCTGCGCCACAGCTGGCGCTACACGACATTACAATCGTCGCTCAGCCAACGCGAGCTAACATTAGCGATCGTACAGCAAACTAAGCATTATCAGCACGTACCAGCCGAGATTAATCAGTTTTGACCAGTGCAAAACAGTGTTCGTAGTATGCGAGTAGACGCTGCAGGCAAGGTGCTGATAATAATGCGACAAATTACGATAGACCTGGCACGGCCGCTCAACCAATCTCCGTTCACTATGCACTATCTCCAGGACTGGACCACTTGTAACGCGTTATGTTGTAGAGACGGCCGGACGGAGGAACGGGCGGCAGTTCAACAACGCCCACAAATTAGAATCCTAAACATATATCGCTAAATGTAAGGGTAGCCCTGTTTAGCAAATGCAACGGCATAGACCACTTTTGCACGGAGCTTTAAGGGATCTCTGAATGTAAAAAGAACGAGCGCGTTATTAGATGCGAAGCATCTTATGGCGGAGTTCGATCCGGTGGTGGTGTGCGGTGTGACCACCCTTACTGCGCATGCGCAAACCCTCTCCACACACCTCCTCTCCGCTCCCCCTCCCCCACTCCCCCTCTGAAACGCGGGCTCGACATGCCGAAACGCTGCTTCGCATCGCCTCATGGTCCCCTTTAGAGGGAGATGGTGTAATTTTTCTCTCCTGGCGTTTCCCGTCTTTTGAGCACAGCTCGTGACGCCAGCAGTCTGTTCACGTGACGTCATGACGAAATAAGCTCTCGATTGGTCCATATACGAGAGATACGAGTTGTGAGTTATCTCCGACCCCGGTTTGCTGTACAGTCTCACATCCGTTCTGCCTTGCCTCGCACGACCATATCGGGCGCGATCGACTGATTTCACTTAGGCCCAACGCTTAGTGCTGACGTTGTCCACGCGTTTTATGAAGGAATAAGTGGCGAGGAGGTGATAGCGGCTGTAGGAAGGGTAGCGAAGAAGAGAAAAAAACCCCTTTCTAGTCTTTGGTTCTTGGCCAATCCCCCAGTGTGGGTATGAGCCACCGCTTCCAGGGTCTACTCTACTCTACTTTGAACTCGGTGTGGTCTAGCGCCCTATAAAGCTTAACCACAAAACTAAAGTAATTAAAAAGTACACAGGCTTGACGAGGAGTTTGACGAATCTCTCTGTATCGCTTCGGTTCATTTGTGTCGCTTCTTGGATCGGAAGGCTGTCAAATGAATAATACCCATAAATTCTGATAATAAATAAGCAGCTGTTTTCACAACATAGGACATCACTTATAAGAGAAACATAACTACACATAATATTTGGAAATATATAATAAGTAGCCTGTAGTGGCCAAAATATTTCAGTTACATGTCTGAAGCTTTCTGCCGATATGTTTTCGCCGTACTTTAAGAAACATGTACATAAAAGGCCTTAATAAGACTAAATTATAACTTAGTGTTCCCGGGATTTAATCTGTTATTAATTATGCAATCGTAATTAAGAACGCTGGCCTGATAAGGCTTAAATATTGATACCACGGGTGCGATTTTTTTTTCTTTCTTCGATGTGCTTGCAGTAACATACGTAAATTTGGATGCCGCAGGATCACTTCATCAAAATTCGCGACTAAAGGGGCCGCACGGAACGGCTGCGATAGTGGCGGTTATGCCAGCATGGAAATGACACAGAAAGTTTTACATAAATTATAGCCTCTAACTGCCGTCCTGGTTTCAAACAGGTTCGCAAAATGTGACCAAAGCTATGTCGCCTTAGAAATGCAACAATCTGCACAGATTATATGCCTACAAGTAGAGACACACCCACTGCCTTGCTCCAACGTGAACACTTCCAGCGTCATGACGTCACCGACGCGGTATAAAACATCCAGGAAAACGAAGCGGAAACCGTGAACTGGAGTTAGAAAACCTGTTATACAAAATTACTAAAAGCGTTCAAGCTCAGCAGTATTCTTTACAGGGTTTGGAGGTCCCGGTCCTACATTAAACAAGGATATATTTTGGTACTGCGCACTAAAAAGAAAACACTAAATCAGTCTGAACTGGTAAATTATTCTCCCAGAACTTCGCTGTCGTCCGTTTCGCCCATCACGGATTCATATAATGGGAAGATAAAATCAAAGTTTCATTTTGGAGCTTCTCGCTGAAACAACTTCACGTCAATGTCGGCGTGACGTCACGGATTTCTATGTACATCTTTTTATTAGTTCTTTTCCTTGTTTTGGGCACACTGACTCAATAACTGGCGCGTTAAGTCTCTGGAGCCCTCAAGCCCTAACCACACGTACGCGTTACAACGCGTCAGCGCGTAGCCTCGGCATCATGTCGCGTTCCTAAGGAGGGAGAGGGCGCGCAGCTACGTTTAGGTGCCACCTCACCCTCCACAGGGAGAGGGCACGCCATACGCTGACGCGTTGTAACGCGTACGTGTGGTTAGGGCTTAAAGGCCTGACCACACGCACACGTTGCAGTATGTCAGCGCGTGACTTTTTCACGCGGCGTCGCGCCCTCCTCCTATGGAGAAA
The DNA here is from genome assembly GCF_013339695.2 of Rhipicephalus sanguineus. NCBI lineage: Eukaryota > Metazoa > Arthropoda > Arachnida > Ixodida > Ixodidae > Rhipicephalus > Rhipicephalus sanguineus. The sequence goes on along the minus strand of NC_051184.2, from coordinate 89,534,608 downwards.
GAGGGCGTGCAGCTTCGCGTAGCCGCGCGCCCTCTCTCCCCATAGGGAGAGGGCGCGGCGCCGCGTCAGAAAGTCACGCGCTGACACGCTGCAAAACGTACGTGTGTTCAGGCCTTAAGAACACAGCTTGAATCATTTTTACTGTATACACTTAACGGACACTGCAAAAATCTATAGGACACCGCAGCAGTTCAGTGCGAGAACCTCCATGGTGGCGTCGCCCCCTGTACTTTCTCCTTGCACCACTTTTTTTTTTCGCCTTCTCGCTGTAAGAGCGGTGTTTTTGTTATAGCGGAAACGTAATTTCCCAGCACAAGTGATATTTTGCTCCTTTTGGCGTTCCCTCAATACACTTTAATTCACTGACACGAACACCGATTGCCACTCTTTCTTTCCCTTCCAGGCCCTGTGATTCCAGGCATGTGATATCGGAGCACAAGTTTACTTAAGATAAGGAAAACTTAACTGTCAAGATAATTAATGAAAATGAATTGAGTTCACTGGACGATTTTGAGCAGCTGGTATCGTTGCGGCGCCTGGCGGAGCAGATCTCAACCACGCGCTTCTTTCTACGCGGCCTCCGAGATCCGCTTCGGCAGCGCCGACGAAACACGAACTCAAGGAATACACCAGGGTACAAGAACGCTCACCTACAAGTGCCACTTGCCAGGCAGCCAAGTCAAGCATTAGAGTCGCGTCCAATATTTTTTAAATGCGAAGCATTTCTTAGCGAACCTCAGGCACTTTGGCCGTTTCTTTCTTTCTATCTATCTATCTATCTATCTATCTATCTATCTATCTATCTATCTATCTATCTATCTATCTATCTATCTATCTATCTATCTATCTATCTATCTATCTATCTATCTATCTATCTATCTATCTATCTATCTATCTATCTATCTATCTATCTATCTAGCCGCCTACGTCTGGGCGCTCTCCTGGTCGTCTCCATAACTTGTAATAAACCAAACTTGGCATATCAGGGGATCAGTGTATGACGAACACGATTCACTGGTCGTGACATGAATAACGCAAAATACCTGCCGCCTACGTCATGAAACCCTTTCTCTCAGTCACGTGTGGCACATACCCGCAAACCACAGTTGTGCGGGTATGTTGTGCGGGTATGTGCCACTGGTGATACCGCGTCTCAACCAATACAGTAACAGCGAACACAGACATTGACACGGAAGGAAAGTGATAATAATAATAATTGTTGCGGTTCTTTGTCCTAAAACCACGATATGGTTATCAGTGACGCCGTAGGGAAGTGCTCCGGAAATTGCGACCATCGGGTATTCTTTAACGTGTACCGACATCGCACAGAAGACGGGCATCTAGCATTTTGCCTCAATCGAAATGCGACCACCGCGTCCGGGATCGAACCCGCGACCTCCGGGTCAGCAGCCGAGCACCTTAACCGCTACACCACCGCAGCTGACGCAAGGAAAGTGAGGAAGCTGAAGACAGAACACCCCTCGATGTAGCTCAACTACCATCCACTCGTTCACGTGGTCCGCAACGTGGACTACGTGGATTACGCGAAAACCGAGGTGAATGTTCCTACACTAAATCTACTGAGAGAACCAGGCATCTCATCATTACCGGTGACTTCAACATTGATTTATCATGACCCAACAATGATTGGTGCTTATACTGCGTGAAAGACGGCTTGGATGTCGAGAGGGCATCAAAATACGTCGCTGCCACGTCCACCACAGGAAGCATCATAGATCATTTAATCGTAAGAGGCATCCAGGATTTCCACCAGCTGCACTGTACCTCGCCCTTCACTACACTTAGACTCCTCATAGCCGCGATCACGAACGGATGCGATTAACAAGTCCGGTCCAGCTGGGGGTGCTTACTGGTCATGTTGATGATGACCTTGTTCAAGAACTGTCAAGAAACCCTTCTACACATACACACGGGCTCGTGAAACGTGCTTGCGTTCTCCGTCATAACGGACAAGTATAAACATAACAACTGTAACTGTGACTGTAGCGTACGTGCAGTGTGCCTGCGCGTTCCGCTCGGCTGTGTATATATCTAGGGAAACTTTCCTGAATGAAGCTTAGTTGAGACTAACGCCTGTCCTGTGCATCTTTGTTCCTTCTTTGTCCTGTTAGGATTCGCGATATCCAGTATTGAAGAATATAAGCACTACATATCAGCTTACCGCGTCTGGTGTTGGTAACACCCATGTTGCTGTTGGTACCGTTACGCAGCTGTAAACAATTGGTTAAATATTACATTTGCGACTCTTCAACATATGAGCGTATACCACTTCCATTTTTCTCTTGCGTCATTCCGTAACGTTTCGCTCAATGTGAAAAATTACGCAACAGTCACCATCCCGCGCGTGCTTCGCATAACATCGATTCCCGCGGTACGTGGGATCTGCCGAATTTTTTTACGATTTGCAAGTTCGCTTCTCTGCACTGTGCATCTGTCGAACTAATGTTAGCGTTAACAGCTCACGTAAAGTACTACAGCAGTAGTGCCGAAATATTGAACGCGTGATTTTACCACGACAGCCACGCCCACAACTTCTTTTCCGCGTTATATGAGGCTAACGAACTGAGCTTCTCGTACAACAGCGGTGCTCTTTGTATTTCGAGAAGGATAAGTTACCAATACACGAAGAATTCGTTCTCTCTCTCTCTATCTTTAGTGTCGCATTAAATTATTCAGGGCAATTTCGAGGGCGGACTTGCAAGCATTTCTTCTGTCCGCGCGCTTTATGAAGGTCCCGCCGGCTTGCATTCATAACGCGAAGCAGTTTTCAAAAATGCAGCGTCCGTACCGCTTTTTCGGCTAAGCCTTAAAAATACAGTTTCCCACCGCACCTCGTCATTCACGAAGGAGACCGCGGGAGCCCATGGATGACGTCGACACCGCGCGGCGGCGGCGGTAGAGGCGTTTCTCGGGGAGTTGCGATCGAGAGCTAGCTAGGCCTGAAGCATGCGGCTGCAGCTCCGGCGACGACGACACCTGAAATATTCACCCCAATCAGCCTCTGCCCCCCTCCCCCCTTTCTTTACCCCCCCCCCCCCCATCCCACTCCCTCACCAGAGTGGTGTTATCTTTCGGGTCGGCGGTCGCTTTTCGAGACCGGAGGGGGCGGCCGCCATCATAAACTTTTCACACGCAGTTTGGCGAAGGGCGCCCCACGGCGGTGGCGGAGTATACGTACACAGTGTTGGTGGAAAAAGAAAAAAAGAACCGTCAAAGTTGGGCACGTGCCCAGTGTACCGCCGTATGTCAGAATATGTGTGCCCCTCTTGCGAAGTGCTTTTCGTTTCTGTTTTCTTGTTTTCTTTTTCTTTCTACACTCATTCCGCAGTCTTCTTCTTCTCGTCTCATACCGCAACGCGCGAAACGTCATCGTGAATATTCACGAGTTGATTACGCGGGGTTCCCGCGCGCGCGAAACGCAATCGCGGGCGTTTCAATGAGAACGAATGACAGTAAAGAGAGAGAAATAGAAGGGAAGTGTGAGTGGAAGTGATGAAGACGACTCTGGCGCGAGTTGATAGTAATAACGCAATTAAGCACGGGGACAAGTAGAATACAAGAAAGAAATGCCCCCCCCCCTCCCCAATAAAAAAGAAAAAGAGAGATAGAGAAGGATATTCGCTCTACGCGCTTAAATTCCGCGATATCGTTACTTCACGGTCACTAGTTTGCTAGTTATATAAGCGCGGAGTTGCGAAAATTCACTTGAACCGATTAGATATGCACCCTTCTAGGATTAGTTAAACAATACAAATATATCGGAGAACTCTAACTGCGACAACACACACACACACACACACACACACACACACACACACACACACACACACACACACACACACACACACACACACATATATATATATATATATATATATATATATATATATATATATATATATATATATATATATATATATATATATATATATATGCAAGGATGAAGTTCAATGGATCCAGTGCGAAATGCAGTTGAAAGAGAGTGACTCTGGTTCACTCTGACGAGGACAGGCCGTCCTGCTGAAACGTTAGTAAAGCTTGTGTTTCGCACGTTCGTCGTCCTATCCACTGCATATACATAAAATTTTGAAATTAACGGGAAAAACTGATGACAAAAAAAAAAAAAAACTGGAGGAGGCCCTAACCCTTGTGTTAAGTGCCCTGGTGTATTCCTTGGGTTAACTTCGTGTTTCATCGCACTGCCGAAGCGCATCTCAGAGGCCACACAGAAAGAGCGCGCGGGGTTGAGATCTTCTTCACCAGGTGTCGTAACGATCCCAGCTGCTCTTTCAATGAACTCGTTCAATTAACTTTCATTTTTACACTGACGGTTAATTGGCCCTTACGTTAAGTAAACTAGTGCTCCTTTATCATATGTATCTAATATAACCCTTAACCTGAACCAGAACAATCGATTTCGTACAGTTTTCATTTTTTAACGATCTATATGGAATTTATCTTTTTTTTTTAATTTCGCAGAAACTGGAAGTCGGTGGTCGATCGGAAGTCGTTGCTTAGAGGGGCCCTGCAACACTTTTTGAGCATGGTCAGAAAACGCTGCCATTCGGAGGTCGACGCTCCCGAGAACACGCAAGCCAAATAATATAGCGCAGCGCGCGGCCTGGAATCTACAATCAATTCTGAAAGTCGGCTCGAAATCGTTCCCTTTTCTCTCTACAAATGATGTCATATACCCAAATTACTGCGCCATATACCCAAGTCCGCGGCCGTTGGCTGAATTTGAGCATCGCGAGCTGAATAGTTACCGTGGCCGCCGCGGGAGGCCACCACTTGCCCGCGCGCGCGTTCGCGATCTCACTGAAAGTAAGCCACGCGTTCGAAGAAAAAAAAAGTGCTCAAGGTCATGACGCGCGCTGACGAAAGGACGTATCTTCTTGCCTCTTTGTCATCCCCCTCCTGCGTAGCTTTCAGCTCGCTCGCTGGTACGAGAGGAGAGAGAAAGCGCTTGAAGCGTGCGACAAATCCCAGTAACTCCGCTCGTACTTGAGGGATCCTAAAAACTTTTTGCGGCATGTGATTCGTGAATCGTCATGCGCTAATAGTGATAGTATTCCATCATATAACTCAGAAAAGTGCTGCAGGGGTCCTTTAAGAAACAAGTGTGCCACTTGTGCCACTAATAAGGTAAGAGTGCAAACACGGACACAAATATAGAGACGAAGACTACACATACGTCGTTCGCGTTGTGTCCTCTTGTGCTCGTGTTCGCACGTCTACTTTATTTTATCATGGAGCAGAGACGGCTGGCGATACGGCTGGAAATACCTGCACCAGCTAGACGTGGCGTCACCACATTTGACGTCGTCTTCCAAAGGGCCTGAATACAATTATTATTTTTTTTTAAATCCGTAAAGCTCAACTAAATCCACGTATATCCACGTAAATCCATTTATATCAAAGGGGTACTGACACCTTTTTTCGAAGGCGAGTTTGCTCTGCCATACAAATCTCCTGTATGCAGAGACGGCTCTGAGCAAGGGTGAAGCTCAGCAAATGCTAAGATATTTTATTTTCATATTAAAGTCAATTTTTCCATGGCGCACCTACCGACATCGACACTAGCTTGACGTCAGACTACAGTACCAATTCTCGTGACTTCGCGCAGCAGTCTGGCTAGTTGTGATGACGTTAGGTACCAAAACTTCCAAGATGGCCGCTTGTGCGTCACCCATTAACGGAGCCACGGTGCGGAGCGGCCGTGTAAACGTCACTACATGTTGTGCGAGCACGTGACGAGAAACTCATACCATGTCGTGACATCAGGGTACAGTAGGAACCGAAACTAGTTTTTAAAAGATACTGTAATTACGTTTTCAGGGTGCACTCGCGCTTAGCCCTACCTTTTCTAGGCTCTTGAGGGCTTGACCCTTCATGTTACGCAAAAAGAAAGACAACTGAAAATTTTCGTGCCAGTACCCTTTTAAGACCAGCCTGATACAGAATTTCGGGTATACTTTCCAGAACCTTGAATGACCAACAACGGTCTAAATAAGAAAGGATATACATTAAAATCAATGACTGAAATAGGTGACGCCGTACAGATGTGGAAGCGGTGGGCTTTCGCGGGAGTTAAGCTGAATGGTTAATTAATACAAAGCGCGCATTGCAGAGATGGATATTCTTGAATAGGGATTGTCTCTGGAGCCAACACCTCGACCAGTGGTCTTGTTTTTTCAATGCAGCAACTGCTTACCTAATTTTTGCACTTGCTCTCTCCTCCTCCGCCTTTGTGGTTGAGTAACAGTGCCCGAAGTACACGCGCTAAGGTGGGCCCCGTTGCTGCCCTGACGAAGACAATACCCCTTGTCGAGGCGTTGGCTCCAGCGTCTTCTCCTGAAATGGCAATATAGAAACGCAAGAGCGGCCAGAAGCACGTACAGCGTTCAGTGTGGCTAGTTGCTGCGGTCACCCGCCACGGTGGTCTAGTGGTTATGGAGCTCGACTGTTGACCCGCAAGTCGCGGGACCGAATCCCGGCCGCGGCGGCCGCATTTTTGATAGAGGCGAAAATGCTCGAGGCCCGTGTACTTAGCTTTAGGTGCAGGTTAAAGAACCCCAGGTGGTCGAAATTTCCGGAGCCCTCAACTACGGCGCCTCTCCTAATCATATCGTGGTTTTGCGACGTTAAACCCCAACAATTATTATTAGTTTATGCGGTCACCTGTCTTTTTTTTTAAAGCCGAAAGCCCTACATGCCTCATCAAACATGAAAGTACAGTGTACTAAAACAGGGGAGTGCTCGGAACGGCCGCAGCACCAATGTACAGAAAGTAAAATCCAAACATGGTCAAGCCGCTTGTGGCGCTGCGATCAGTAGTCTGGGAAGAGAGGCTGACGAAAATGAAGAAGAGTAGATGGGCAGATAAGGTTTTCAGGTATTTGTATAGAAAAAGCGTTGACACGCAGTGGAGAAAAAGAACTAGGAGGCTCACCAGTAAATATACGGCTGGCAGTGCGGGCGATATGGCAACAAGGAGCATTACGCGGAAGGTCAGAGAGGCGGAGAGGACTTATTGGATGACAGCGATGGAAAAGAAGCCGGCTCTGAGTAACTACCGAAAAGGAAAAAACGAAATAAGGAGGGAAAGGTTTTATGATAATTCAAGGGGAAGCGCTTTACTGTTTGAAGCAAGGTCGGGCTGCCTTAGAACGCGTAGTTATAAAGCGAGATTCAGTAACGAAGAAGAACAATGTACATGCTGCGGGGGAACTAAGGAAACGATGGAACATGTACTGATTGAATGTGGCGATATTCACCCAGGTATACGTGTGGGCACGAGTCTACATGAAGCCTTGGGTTTTAGGGACAACAATGGAAAGCTGAACACGCCCGCGATTGAAATAAGTAAGAGACGGTTAGAGTATTGGTGGCAGAAAAGTAGAGATAAAGTACAAAAATAAATAATTGGGAAAAAAAAAGGTCATTCTGCCTTAAGAGGCAGAGAGATGGACCGTGATTTTTTTTTGTTGGTATAATAACATAGATTTAATCAATGTAGATAAGGCATTAGGACAACATGAAACAAGGAAGTTTTTGTTTTTTTTTTCTTTTTTTTCTCCTTCGAGCCTGGTGGCAGACATGTCACCGCTCCGTTATAAAGGGGACGCTCATAGCATCCATCCATCCATGCAATGTGTAAAGTGTGCATGGGTAGAATGCCCGCTTCCCACAAAAAAGGCCCAGGTTCGAATCGCAGATGTAGATTGTGGTTTTTATTTTTAGTGTCACTTGTTATAGCTGTATTGATAGTCCTTTGTTTCTTAAAACTAGCTTCAGTTGCTACGTATTGCTTCAAAAAGTAACGCAAAACGTGAAGTCTCGTTTCGAGTCTCGTATTCGCAAAAATCTCGGAGGCCATACTTTACGTTTTTCTTGAATGCCGTGCGGTGGCCCTGCAAATAATTACGCTCACGGTCAAATTTCTTCTTGTTCACTTCGCATTTCACGTTCAATCAAGGAGACCGAAGAAATGGCCATAGTGCTGGCCATTATGAATCCAACTACCCACACTGTCCTTAGCGACTCCAAGAGCGCTACTCTCAGCTTTGTAGGGGGAAGTGTGGGACTAAATATAGCCAAGGTCCTGAGAAACTTCAATCAGAATGATAGAACCAAACTCAATCTGGTTTGGGTCTCCGCTCACTCGGGAAACCCCGGTAACGAGGAAGCGCATAAAGTGGCCCGAGGGTTAGCAAACCGGGTCGCGCTTTCTTTGGAACCGGACCCCCCGATAGGAGAGGCAGCGACCTCCTATAACGAACTTACAAATATCTATAAAGATGACAGGAGATTATACCCCGTACCGCACAGCAACCTCACGAGAGCGCAGGCCACTATCCTCCGCCGAATGCAAACCAACACACTAACCACTCCTCACCGCTTAGCAATATTCACAGGCGGAGAGGTTGACTCAACATGCAAAAATTGCGATAAAAATGCCATAGCAAGCCAAAGTCACATCCTCTGGGAATGCGAGGGCCTTCCCCCACCCAGAGAGCTTCTGCCAGCTCCCTCCGAAACGACGTGGGAGACCTTAATACGGTTCCCCGACGACCCGACGAAAAACTGCAGAAAGCAGTCATTGCATGGGCAGAAGAGGTCGCCGCAGACAAGCGGCCTGCTCCAAACCCATGAGATTTCTTTTAATAAAGTTGTATCCTCCTCCTGAACACGCCGACTGCTGCATTCGTCAACGTCACAACCACGAGACAATATGACGTTACCACGACGTCACATGTCGCAAAATGTGCGCCGTCACCATTACGTCCTTATGACGTCACACGATGTGACGTCACGTGACGACTTCATCGCATGACATCGTTGCTTAGTCAGAGGTGGGCCAATACCGGAGGCACTGCAAGGCCCCGTGGGGTGTAAAAACCTTCCAATGCCTCCGATCCCGGAGGCAGTGCAAAATCACATTGGGTGCAGAAAGCTTTCGGGAGGGGGGGGGGGAAATCAATGCAACCGACTGAGTAGAAAAAGAAGGCCGCTTTCACGCTCGAGTCGTCCTAGGCAAATGCATAAGCGACCGTGTTTTTCTTTTCTTTCTTTTTTTTTTCTGCGTAACGGCCCGTGTGTGATTCAACAGATCACACGTCTTACAAGCTACTTCGCAGAACATACCCGCCTGCACACAGGTCAACATACCTTGAGAAAGGAGATACTAATCTTGGTTTTACAGGTCAGCACATTGCTCCATTCCATTACAACCGAAGCCAACCAATAGCCCCTTCAAAATTTTCAGCAGGCTTGGTGATCGGTTCGCATGGCCTCCGGGATCGGAGCTTTGCAAGCTCTCTGCACCTCACGTGGTTTTGCAATGCTTAAGGAATTGCAAAGGAACTGCCTCTTTGAAAAAGCGACGACGTCAGGTGATGACGTCATAGTGACGTCACAGATTATGGCGACCTGCGACGTCATCCCATGATCATGATTTTTTGCATCGCTTCGTGTTGACGACGACGATCACTTTTCGCGTTAGTTCAGGCATCTAAGGCTTTCGCATTACATAATCAGATGACTTAGTATACATGCCTGAAAACGATGAGCGCAACCATTTGGACCACAAATTAACACAATGAAAGTCGTAGCTACCTCTAGTTATCACAATGCGGTTGGCAGCGTATTATGAATTATTTATGAGAACGTATGTCAGAAATTCCCCAGGCACACTAGAAGAATAAATAAGCACAAATAAATAAAGAAATATGCGCTGGGCTACGTGCTGTTATTAGCATACAGCCTAGAGCGTATATAACGCGCCAGCGTCGTCACCAACTTCCTCGCGCCAGCAGGCTTTCATTAAGGAAGCAAGGAGCGTGCGCTGAACGGAGATGAAGGAATGCGCTGCGTACTGGATGCGAGCTGTGTCTTTCGCTCGTGACATGCGCTGCCTTGCGAGCGCCAGGAGGAGAGACCACATAAAAGTTATCCTCCTCCGTCGACCTAGATTTTTTTTCTTTTTATTTTCGTATTTTTTCAGCACGCTACACGCTCTTAGCGGCCCCCACCAATCCGGCGTTGCTAATCTGCTGTCTCGGCGCGGCAGTTTTTTTTTTTTTCTTTCTTATGCAAGCACCACAACCGCCTTCCAGTGTCACGTTAAGCGGTTGCGTACAAATGTCATAAGCGGGGTGCGTGCAGGAAACAAAGGAAGAAAAGACGAAAGAAGAAAGAAAGCCTTTCCTTATGAATCAGCGGCACCTTTTTTTTTATTCGCAAATTATACCGCATTTTCTCGTTTTTAACGCACAGTCGATGGCACAACGCGCGTTCGATTTTTATACTATCGAGAAAGAAAGAAAGAAAGAAAGAAAGAAGAAAGAAAGAAAGAAAGAAAGAAAGAAAGAAAGAAAGAAAGAAAGGAAGAAAGAAAGGAAGGAAGGGGAATATCTTTAAATGCAATCAATCATTCAGAATTCCCTGCAATGATTGCAGAAGAAACCGATTTTTGTTTCCATGCATTTAGGCAGAAATTTCTTTCGTAACTTTTCCTATTCTTCTAATTGTTATTAAGTTTGGTAAAAAAAAAATTCCGGCAGATCCTACGGACTGTCTGCGAGTGGCTTCCTATGCCCCATTTTTTGGCTCTGAGCCAATTAATGCGAGGTGGATCGACGTCTTCGTGTAAAGCGAGTGTAAAGTGTGCGTAAATTGAGCTCACCAGGCACCTCGACTACACTGGAGTACAGTCCGACGTAAGTTACAGGACAGACGTCAATTTTATAAAAACGAAGTTTTAGCAGCGTTAGTTAATGCGTTTCCGCGGGACGAACAACGCTAGACAATAGCTTGCGGAGCCGTACGAGTACACACCTAACGTTTACTACATTGCTATAACGTGGACACCCTACACTTCAACCCCAATTGACTCTTCCCCAGTGGACTCACTTTCAACCACTTCAACCACAACTGAGTCACTTAACATTTGATTTCGTTTAATTCCCATTTAAATAACCTTTAATTCACCTTCACTTTATCACTTATAATCACTTGGCATTCATTTGGATGTTCCTCACTACATTAGGTACTTTGCACTTAGCATAACTTGGTATGAATGTGACGTCATCTTTCTACCCTTCTACCTTCGCTTTCTGCCCTTAGAGGAGGATGCCGCGCTACCATCCCATGCTTTCTTTTTTACTGAGTGGTTCTTCTTTCCTTTCGACTCACCCGATTCGGCACGCTGGCCCTTCCTTTCAACCCCCACCCCCTCTGTCGCAGTTGCCCTTTCCACCTCTTTTGTTTGGGTTGGAGGAGAGGGTACGAAGCATATACATATACGCGCGCTGAGGAAAGCAGTTGCAGCCTTGAAGAAGAGAAGTCCGCTTGTCGAAACGTCGGCTCGAGCGACACCCCGCGTTCACGAATTTTTCATCTCTCCAGGCTTCCGTCTTCCCCTGAAATTCTGCCCCTTTTTGTGACGTCATCTGACTTTCCGTACCATTCGTGTCCACGCCGCCAACATAGGACGCAGGATTTTTTTTTTTTTTACTTATGAACAAATGAAAATACGCTGCTTCTTGCACGTGCTGTTAAAGCCCATACCGAGCGACAGTGCAATGGCGAGGAGAAAGTCAAATCAAGGAGTCAAGAAATAGCTAGCGCCGGTGTAAAGTAGTTCCCGGGCTTCTTTAAATATGCAACGCGCAGTGTACGGGCACTGCGGCAAACCAGCCCGCGCGCACCGGCAATGGCACTCCTCCGCATCACTCAGATGTCGAGCGGGAGAAACCAACTCGAAGGAAGAAGCACGACGGAGAAGCGCGTTATTTTGTTTTCATTTGTTTTTCAGTGCGGGGGTAATTATGCGCAAGCGATCTCGAACCACTGGCGTAGTCCGGGGGGGGGGGGGGGGGGAGGGAGGTTCAATTCCCCTCTCTCCGAATTTTTGTAATTTTCCATGTGTACACATACAGTACACATACAAGCACACGCATGAACATACATAAAGGGTGGTTGAACATTTAAGGCTACGCCCGTGTCTCGAAAACACACACACACACGTGTGTGCGCGCGTATGCTTGTGTGATGTATGTACTTCAATACGCAAAACTGAGCTTTGTTGAAAAGAAAAGTCGCAGTTTCGCCGCAAGTGCGAGGCAATGAATGCAATAGACACAAATTGGAATGTTACACGAAGAAAGGCTAGCAGACTAAAACGCGCTTCAGGGCTACTTGGTACACAGTTATTAGAAAAGGAAGGCACGAAAAAAAGCACAAACATGAAGGACAGGACAAATGCCGAACTTTAGCATTTTAACGTAAAGAGCGAAATGACACGGACGGAGCAAGAAAACAGGTCGAGCGCTCCGTCCTCGTCCTTTGGCGCCTTACGTTAAAATGAACGTTTACCAACTCGCCCAATTTGCCAAACATTGACACTCGTCATGTCCTTCATGTCCGTGCCCTATTGCCGTGCCTTCCTTTTCTAAAGAATGCTGGCCGCTAACTCCTTTAGGATACGATTTTGCGCAACTTTATAAAACGCTGGCGTAAGACAATACGGCCGCTCCGGGGCGCGAAGCGGTATTCGTGCTGCCTGTCGCTACAACGCGAAGAAAGCGGTAAGAGCGCAGCACATGCAAGGGTATGAGCTGTATACTAACCTCAGTCAAGATCGCGCGCGCGACCGCGCCCTCTTGATCAAAGTTCCCCCTGCCCGAGCGAAGCAGCACCCCCCCCCCCCCCACGGCACCCCTTCATGCTCCTTCGGTCGATAGAACCGGCAGGCGCGTTTCTTCTCTGCTTGTGCCGCGCACGTCGGCTTCGCAAGCTTTCACTCGCACATAGATCGTACGACGCGCGGGGTGATGCTATTGATATGGACTTTATAGGGAACAAGACGGCGACGGCGATGGAAAAAATTAGCTTTGAGTATCCATATAATTGATATCACAATTGATAAAAATAACGGGAACAACAATGAATCGTTATTGCAAGACTCGTGGTGCATATCACGAAGTCAGGTCACCTTCAGACTCCATTCCAAGTGAATGTGCCTCGCAAGCTCCCTGGCTACAATTCTTTAATCACAATATGTACCACAAAGTCATTAAAAGTTAATTAGTGAACCTTGGTTAATTAGCAATCAAATAGCATGACCTTAACATTCATAAACATCAACCCTGCCAGACAGTCAATATTTGAATAAATTTTATTTTTTCATTGGAAAGCCCATTTTTATACGTTACTTGAGATCGTAGAAACACCTGACATATAGTATTTATACAACAGACGTATTAACATAGCTGCATCCTTTTCCTGAAGTTTAACGTCCCTATGTATTAGCCGTTCTTCTAATAAATAAGTTGCAAATCGCCACGTGTCCTGTGCACATAATTTTTTGTCGTGCCATATGTTTCGTGAGCACTTCACCAATCACAAGACCCCCAACACGTCTCATGTCTAGGACAATGAAGGGACAAGCGAAAGTAATGAAGGCTTAAAAGCACGAAGCTTAGGAAAGAACACAATGTAGAGGAATGCATTTTTTATTACTCCAAAGTAGACCTCTTTGAGAAACTTTGTTTTAGCAGAAAGCTCTTGGCAAGCTTAGATGCCAAGTGAATAATTTTGTTTATTTCTGTTCTCTCTTTGTACTCCTTCCTGAGATTGCCTTCACGTCTCTCTCGCCTAGGGGGGAGGGAGGGAGGGATGGCGCCCACTTAAAAACGGCTCGACACTGAAAAAAGGGGGAGAAAGGTAGAACTGAGAATGTGAGAACTAAGACCGCCACCTGCAATAGCTCTTCATGCTGCGAGCACAGATTTGGCAGAGGAGAAGGTTGGGACAGGTGACACTGACTGAAAATGGCGTGCTCTACACTCTAAGAAAAAAAAAGGGAGTATTTGGGGTGTCTGTCTGCCACACAATAATAATTTCCGTCCGGCTCACTCGCGTTCTCGTTCTCAAAAATTGTGCACTCGGTACTTTAGTATTAAGAATTCTATCTCACGCCCCTAGTGCACACGCCGTTCGTGACCAAGAAGTACCAGGAGCGTGGCGATAATGCGAGGAAAGTGCACCAGGGTAGGTGATGATTATTCTTGTGTGGCAGAAATACGCCCACAATAGGCCCTCTAATTTCGTAGAGTGTTGTGCAACAGACATGTCGCATGATAAAAGTAACAAACAAAGCTCTTCTTCATCTTCAATCTGTAGGGAACTACAGACTTTTTTGTAGACTTTTTTGTAAAATTCTGCGTGGGAATAGTGACGCAGTTATCCAAGTGATGTAACCTCTTAACTATATATATACATTTACATGAAGGCTAATTGACATTTGAAGATAGCGCCTTGATTTATGGTGACCGATCTGTATATCTGTTTTCCTAAAGTAAAAAAAGAAACATTGCAACAACGTTGATCTTTAATCACGGGTGCCATAAAAGAAGAAACCGCTCAACAACAGTAAAACAGCGCCAGCAAAAACAACAGACCAGACAAGGAGAAAGACACGTAACACAAGGCTGCGAAGTAGTTTCGATGACCAGGTTCATTGTCTAACAGACGCGAGGTACCCACGAGCAATTCCGTGTAACGTTGCAGAAAAAATGCTTAAGGTGAAGAACCAAGGCGCTAACGTCAACCGTGCAGCACAAGAATGCAGCACAAAGGACGTCTCTGCCATTCCTTACACACATTCCATTTCGCACACCTCGAGGAAAGTGGCGGAAAGGGCGGGAGTAAAGGTGGTGTTTACTGCACCCAACAAGCTGGCAAAAATGTGTCAGGCGGTTAACGTAGAAAGTAAGACACCTGAGTGCACTAAGAAGCATTGCGACAAGTTTGCACAGTGCATTGATAATGTGGTTTACGCAATCCCTTTGTCTTGCGGTGCGTCATACATAGGCCAAACAGGAAGATGCCTAAATGATAGATTAAAAGAGCACAGGTACAACACAATGAAAGTGGTATCAGGGCATCTAGTTATCCATTGCAGAGAATGCGGTTGCACACCTCGATTTGAAAACACTGGTGTCATGTACAAATCAGCTGACAGATTAAAAAGGGAGGTTGTTGAAGCCCTAGAGATAAAAAAGCTGGTGTCAGCATGCCTTCTGTTTTGCTTTCGGGGAAGGAGGTCAGATTTCTTGCAGGCACGGTTTCGCACGCGCAGTAGGAGTGATGCACTGTCATATCTCTTGTAACCTTCTTTCTTCTGTTTATTCATGTGATGGCAGTATTTATTCTGCGCAAATACTGAATAAACATTCAGTTGTTAGTGAAAAAAAGAAAAGCGCCTTGTGTTCCGTGTCTTTCTCCTCGTCCGGTCTGTTGTTTTCATCCCCGCTGTTTTACAGCACCGACGCTGTAATATGAACCAACTAGGTCAAAAGTACATCCTGACATTCAACAACTTGGCATGATTGTTGTTCTGCATGTGTCTGTGCTTTAATGGTCCTATGGAAAAAATATAAAACAAAGAACATTAAAAAGGAAATTCACCTGTATCGGAAGCATGCTTGGTGCAGCCTCAAAGATAAAATTTCTAAAGTTTGAAGCACTTTTGACATGCCCCGCACTGTTGCTGAACACAACTGTAAACAGGCCTGTTCCAGTGTGGCTTCAAAAGGTTAGAGACTTTGACTTGTGTCGAATTACCATGGGGTAGCATGTAAAGTATATCACATTGCTGTTTCTGCTAGAAGTGATCATTAGTTACTGAACAAAAGGGTGTCCTGGTGTCAGTATTTTAACAAGATGGCAAATAACGACTTCGGTGTCTGTCTGGCAACAGATTTGCCACCAGAACTGTCATGATCATACTGCTGACGTGGTGTTACTAACGTGTGCCATATATCAAATACGTAACCACTAGATCTGCCCCGGAGACCCCTGAATTCTGACCAACCCTCCGTTTGTATGAGCGAGGCCATAAATCTTTCGAAACACAGCCCTAACTTAGGTGCAAGAAGAAAATAATAACAAAAATGATAGTGGTTCGAAAATATTCTGGCCTTGAGGACCCCCGACACATTTTCCAATGGGGCTGCAGGATTCCTCCCCTTCTCTCCACCGATTTAAAGTGGGGGAGGGCCTTCTGCCTTCAATCAAAGGCATAGCCACTGCATCTGCATAGGGCCTTTGTCCTTCATGGTTCGGCGTGTTATTTTTGATTTCAGCAAAGCACTCATGATAACACATAAATAAACAATTTCTTTTGTGCGTCGTACTGCAGCACATGCCTACCATACAGCTGTACTGTGGGACATCAACAGTGTCTTCATATGAACGAAGTGCCATACGCACAAAAGTTTAATTTAGTTTTTTTCTATGTCAATGATGCTGTGGAACTTCATCGAAGTGCATTGGTGCGATGCAGAACACATGTCACGGTACACAGCCCCTTTTGCCCCTTAATTACACACCTGTGCACACTCTGTATAATTACAAGTACGAGTAAGATCGCCGATGTCTAGATACTTTACTGGCAACCGTTCAGAGCTGTCTATGATGTCGCTGTCACACTGAGAAACAATAAATAAAAATGTATGCAAGTTTTCCATAGTCCTACAACTTCTTCGGCGCTCCAGTAAAGCTTTGCTGCTTTCTGTTCAGAAACCACCTAGAAGCCAATGTTCAGGACCACAAAGGTGAATGGAGTGCACCCAACACTCTGCTTCTACGTTTTTCTGTTGCCATCGGTAGCAATATTAGCATGCAAGAGAATGTGTACAATTGACAAATTTACTGCTGGGCATTATTTCTGTTGTTTATGCTTATCACAGAAGCTCCTGGTACGTGCATGCAAAGTGGATGAACCTCATTTACTCTAACAATAAAGTAAATCTTGATGATGCATGGCAAAATAACGTGCAATGTTCTATAGAACTGGAAACAGTATGTCATAGAAAGGCTGCTATATCAGTAGTATATGACAGCTTGGTTATAAAGGTGGATTTGTGCATAGCTTGTATTTTAGGTACAAAGCGCTTTATGTCACAACAAAGAGCTGCATTAAAAAATTCTGCATGTTAATGGAAAACACGGAAGAAGGACCCACACCAGCCTTCATACTATTGTAATTTTACCTACTTGTATCAGATTCAAGCCATCTTGTTTCCCTCTGTTGTGACAAGCAATTTTGTTGATATTGCCTTTACCCAACTGAAAGTACACCACGTTAAAAGGCATGAAAAAACTTGTGCCTGAATAGCAGGCTTTGGCCATGCATGATCACTGTTGTCTTTAATTATTGCTTGTATGTTTTTAATGTTCCAGTTGTCTTTTCATGGTAGCCCCTTAATTACTGGCCTCACAATGTACACTAGTAAACCTCTAGAAGTACTGCGACATACTATATACAATAACAGAAAACAAGAGGAAGAGGCAATTGCAATTGGATTTCATGTTGAGTAACTGCTTCCACATAAAAGCTGGAAATGGGACGAACATAAAATGTATTAACTGCGCATGGAGTACTTAGGAGTGGTGTCGAATATAACACAGCTGCTCTAATCTAGTAACATCAGAGGGCACAAGGAATGCATCAGTGGACCAGGTGTCCGAAAGGTTAACAGTGTGTTTGCTTCGTAAGCACAATCCGGTTCAAGCTTCAAGCATGCAGAATTCCCCACAGGTGCATGTGCTTCACATGCCCTTCCCACACGTGCTGTATCCGCCCGTGGAAACAAAAAAACAAAGAAAGTGGAGTGCAGAGCCGCAGAAGGATAGCTTGTCATGAAGCATTACGTGATATTGTTCCTAACACAAATTACCACAAATTCATGCCTCACAAGGCAGTGCTGTAGCACTTTGAATATCAAAGGTGAATACCAGTCAGTTTAGCCACAGAGGAAAAAAAACTGAGGCTTCTTCTCAGGGTGCTCACGGCCCTCCGGTTCATGTGTTTCCACATGAACCGTACCCCCAGCTTCACATGAACCAAACCTCCACATGAACCGAACCCCCAACTGCACACTCTAGGGTATTGAAGCGAGCTATCCATAATCATCCCATCATTCAGTGTAGATAAACTGTTGAGTAAATATGGGAAGTAAGAATAAACAAACACGAGTAAATACACGGGCTGTTTGATACAATTTTTTTTAGTTGGAAACCACGGAGATGACACAACTTAAAAAGAAGCGCGAGAAAAACGAGTAGACAAGACCAAGGTGCTCCATTGTGCTGCACAACCATGCACTGCCATCACGAGTGCCATGTGACCGCTGCGTGGTGCTAGAACTTGGCCACGTGAAATGGCGTATGTGTTCAAGCCATTTGTTGTGAACCTCTGGCTCTTATGCCAGATCACTTAGAAGAGAATCTATTCAACCCGGTGACTGGGTAAAAAACCACGAAGGCAAAGCTGGCAGAAACAAGGACTTACCTTGGCAGCATGATCGATGAAGCAGATACACCAGCGTAACAATGCCTTACTGGCGCTTGCACATTTTATCGAGCAGTAACGAGGAAGGAGATACCTCGTGACGTACAGCGACAACTTTTAAATGCAGTTTCTGCCGACTGATAGCTTACATTTTGTACTGAGCTTGGCCCCTAACTAACGCACGTTCCCATTGAATGTGACAGCCTTCCATGCTTCACAAGGTTCCGAGGAATCCGTGCGGTCAAGCAGCATGCAGAACCCGTTTGTATTTCAAAGTGCCTATTTCACTCATTTGACATTCCCGCTACTATCAAGCATTCCGCATTTACAAAGAAATCTTGTCTCTTATGTGGTGAGCTGGTGTGCAGTTCTCCTTTCTAGGAACTTAGAAAGAAACTCTTGGGCTAACCCTGAAAGCTCTAAAACCAAATGCGTACCGCACACCGCACAAGTTGTTCTTTAAGTCATGTGACGTGTGTTGTGACAGAACTGAAAGACTGAGCAACTGATGTAGCTTCTAACCCAGTCACACAGGCAAATTAAAAATTAATTCAAGCAAGTGCACTCCGCAATTGAGTGTAACTTTGGCGGAACGTCACTATATGAAAAAAGAAAAACGTCATTTGAAAGTGACCGCAGGGTCATTTAGTAGATCAGCTGGCATGTTATATATAGTGGAACCCCGCTGATACGTTTTTCACCGGACTGTAAACAAAAACGTAAGAGCCGAGAAACAGGAAAAAATCTGAAATTGGCTAGAATGAGAGTAGTGGCTAGAAGCATGCAATTTTACTTCAAACCTTTCGATTGAAGAAATCGTGCAGTGTCACGTGGCGCATTTTCTCATGCCCGATCAGTACAAGGTGTCTCTCAAGCACCTGCAGTGCCTTTCTTGGTGCCATCCTGTTTGTCTATTTGGCACGTTGGAAGTACTAAGATGACATCACACAAAAGAGAGGCAGGAAACGCGAGAAGACCATGAAAAGCATTTCCTACAATAACGATAGCGATGAGTCCACCCCGGCAGCCATTTCACACAAACAGGATGACTCTGTGCAACATAAAACTAATCTCGAAGTCCGTACTTTCGCTGAATGCATCAAAACCAATTTTTAGCAACACGTCATAGACACCACGTTTAGATGAAAAATACAGGTCTCGGAGTTTGTGTTTCTGGTGACGGAACTTGAAAATGCATCATAGATGCCGCCCTCCCCACTTCTGGCAGCCAATTAGATCGTCAAGCCACCGAGCAGACCAAGCCAAGTCCCGTGAAAAGTCAACATGGCCGCCTGGGCAGTCTTGGAGGGCTCGTTTGCAACATACAACGCGGGAATGGCCCTACAGTTGCGACACAACAGCGGGGTTCCCAATCCATTGGATCCTATGGGAGCTATGCCGAGGCCGGCCGAAAACGATGTAACATCCAGGAAAACGCAGCACCCGGGAACGTAACAGTGGGATTCTACTGTATTTGTCGTTTCAGTCATTACTTGCAAAATATCAACGCAATCAATTGCCATGAGCAAAGACAAGATGCCACTGCATCCAAAACACATGCAATGCACTGCACATCGGAAAGTGCTGAGGATTCCAGAACATTGGTGCATAAAGAAACGGGACGGTATTTGTCGACAAAGCGTCAGTTGAAGCGCCATAACAAGACAACCTTATAATGGCTCACATCCCACGCAGAAATAAATGTGTTCTTTAAGAACTTATTGCAAGCCATCAGTGGGCAATACTTCATTTGTTTTTGAAGCCCCGCTAGTGCATTTATACATTTTGACGCAGTGAAGTGACCTAAACAAATAACCACAGCAAGAATTATACGGCCTTTGCACTTGACAGCTGTGACTGACTACAATTACAATGTGACTGACAAAAATTTATTTGCCCGTCTGACAGGGGAATGACTTCTGGCAGTTGTGCATGGAATGGCATTCGCATCTGGTCAATCAGCCTATGGCGCAGTCCATTAAATTATATGTCGTGGATGCTCCGTTTCAAAGCCTGAATATGCGAAGCTCCCTGGTGCACAGGGCTTATTGCCACCCGAGCATGCCAGTCAAACGAGCAGCCACTCACTCATGGTGTAGCCGTAGACGTCTTCCTCCTCTTCCTCGTCCTCAGAGAGCTCCTCACGCGTGATGCTTCCCGCACTGTTCATGTCGATCTGCACGGAGAAATCAACAAGAGAATGACTCAGTTTGAAAGTAGCACGCATTGTTGCCATAAGGTTAAAGGGACCCTAAAGTGAAGCAATGAATTGGTCTAGATTGATTAAGTGCACTCTGAAAACAATACTGTCGTTAATTTCACCATCACAGATTTATTATCAGAGGAGAGAATCAAGGTCAAGGTTTCATTTTTAAATTCTGTGCCGAAAGTTCTGCGCATGGCGTCACGAATTTTTTTTTTTTATTTTGGCGACGTTGGCTCAACGAAATTTTCTAAAACATGGCATATTAATTCTCTGGCCCCCACAGAGGGCAATACTTCATTTTTAGTGATTAGGAACTGTGTAGGCCATGGTAGACACTGTCATAATCTATGACACCACAGCAATGGGTGTGGGAACTTCAAGTTGGTGTCGCCACCTCCATTATCTTATTGCACATTTTCTCGCTTACCAAGCATCCTTTTGCAACAAGCGTGGTGATTTTGGTACTGTGAAAGAGTAATTTACTGATATGAGAAAAATCGTTTTTCTCTTTAGTGTCCCTTTAAAGCAACGCCTACAATGTTAAGGCATCATTTGAAACGTGGCAACATTGCATCAATAAAATTGGTCGGACTAGGAAACTGGATGCAGTGATGCTACCAAGGACTTCTGATTTGGAGCAATTTTCGGAGCAGCAAAATTTCCATTTTGGAGCACTTTGGAGCAGATAATTTTGCACCTGGGAGCACTCTGGAGCAGCTAATTTTACATCCTGGAGTGCACTAGAGAAGCAAATTGCATTAAAATTCAAGCACCTGAATAATTATTATGGGGCTCTTATGAAGAGCTAGAAATATTTCGATTCATTGCAAATCTCATGGAAAAAATCATCTCAGGAGCACTCCATATTTCTCTCGATAGTGCAAAAATAAGGGCTCATGCAGTTGAGTGTTCAGGATTAACCTCTTAAGCAATTATTTTCGACACTAGCAAATAAACAGAATAGCAGATCAATAAAATTGTACTTTATGAAATAACATTCTAAATACATCTATGTGGTTATCAGCAGATGTGGTAGACATGTACCGTGATGTACAACAGTTCCTCAATGCCAAAGAGACACACTGCATTCCCCTAAGACGCCTCCAAGGCAAAAGCCAGGTTCTTTTTCTTCTCAATCGATGTGTTGATACTCCCCCTCCCTCTCTGCAAGCTTTCTGTACCTCACCTGGTTTTGCACTACCTCCATGATCGACGCATCGATCACGGAAGCAGTGCAAAGCGACGATGTCATGTGATAACGTCATCACGTGACGTCGCGATATATGACGCCATGATGACCTCACAAGTTTTGACGATCTATGACGTCATGATGACGCCATCATGTGATGATTACTTTTTGCGTCAATCAAGCGATGCCACCGACGGTCAGTTTTCGAGTTTGATGGACCATCTAAGGCTTTCGCATTCATATTGCGTATTGAACATTAACAACCTGGCCTTACATATCAAACTGTCCTCCACCACGTCACCTCCTTGCCATGCGCGAAACAGCTTCGTTTATCATCCCCTTTACAGAGTGAAATGGCTCCTCAACTTTTTAAATTTTTATTTTGGAATTTAAATTTTATTGTGGCAATTATATGGACGCTCTCGACGAGATTTTGCCGTTGCCCTTGCCGTAATTTTTCGTAAAAAGTCCCAATTGATAACATCACCTTGCATATTCTACCCGTGGGTAAAAGCTCGTGAACGCTGGTGACGAATGCGGCTGAAGCGCAGATTCAATGAGCTGGCCGTCTCCGTCGCACGAAGAGCGCATGCGAAACATCTTTGCATGCGCGGGCCTGCCGTTGATTGCTCATCAAACAGAGAGGAAACGCCCCGCCCGTCTTTCATAAAGAGCATGAAGGGACGCCAGGGGAGGGGGACTCCATCGCTCGAAAGGCACATTCGCTGGCGCGCGCGCGCTATCTCGAGGCATCAGGAGACGGCTCGTGAAATTGCGTGCTCTCAACGCTTACTTTGCGTTTAGAGAACTCACAGCACGAAAACTGCTTCTGTTCCTGGAGCGGCCATATTCCCTTAAAGGGGCCCTGCAGCACTTTTTCAGCATGGTCATAAAACGCTGCCGATCGGTAGTCAAAGTTCCCGAGAACACGCAAGCCAAACATTAAAGCGCAGCATGCAACCTGGGATTCAACAAATTCGCAAAGTCAGCTAAAAAGCACTTCCTCTTCTCTCGACAAAAAATTATGCTTACGGCGTCACAGACAGGTTACACGCCATTGGCCGATTTGAACATGGTGCGCTCGGTAGTTACTGCGGCCGCCACGAGAGGCCACCACTCGCCCGCGTGAGCGATCGCACTGAACGTACGCCACGCGTTCGAAGAAACAAAAAAAAGAAAATGTGCTCAAGGTCAGGAGGCGCGCGTGACGTACCTTCTTCCCCCGTGCCATCCCCCCCTGCTTAGCTTCGAGCGCTTTCGCCAAGGCGAGAGAAGAGAGAAAGCAGTTACAGCGTGTGAGAAATCTTTGTAACTCCACTCGTACCGGACGGATTAGAAAAATTTTTGCAGCGTTCGATTCGTGAGGCAATAAGTTCCTTAAGTGAAGCCATTCCATGGCTACTTGGAAAACTGTTGCCGGGCATCTTTATACCAGCGTTTTGTTGAGTTATGCGAGATAAGATCCAATAGAGTTAGCTACTAGCCTTACTTTGTATAACAATACAATTTGTTGGTATTACATTCATTGCTTCACCCTTAAGCGAAACTGAGTTTTTTTAACCGTCAGCTACCCTGGAAAGCGAGGGGCGGACATGTAACATAACGCAGCCGCTTCACAGTGCGCCGTCAGCGATGGGTACGCTACTGAGAGCTGCGCATATTAAAACTCAGTGCGGCTGCTCCGACAAGGAGGCATACTTTTATTAATGAGATGACATTTTTAAAAAAGCAAGCAGAAAATTTGAAATGAAACCCTAGCACTCACGAGCTCGAAGGGGCAGGGCCTTTTAGGGTGTATTTATGTGCTGGTGGAAGGAATGACGAAAAAGCTCTTCTGGATGAAGATACATGGATAAGGTAGATCTGAGGAAAAGTGTTAACGTGTTCCCACAGTTCACGTGCCCTTCCATAGACGCGAAGCACGGAAAATTCGATATTGTTCCATAAATCTATTGCTATAGGAATCTCAGATTTCATTCCGCAATGTCCAGAAACAGATGTGACGGACATTTTAGCGGCAAGAATGTAGTTAATACTGAACATTGCTTTCATTAGTACTGTGCGACGCTTGAAACGAGCTATCAGCACCGTTTCTGGAACAGGCGACGTCCGCCGATTAATCGTCACCACACTTACACGCTGCCGAATGGCCTACGTCCCAAGCATCTGTGGAGAGCGTGTTTTGCTGTCGAGCTGACTTACACAACAGAAGCTGCGTCGGCACCATGCATGGCGTCATGGCTTCCTCAGCAAGCATGCGCGAGTGCTGTTTATTCAGCGGAATAATTCTTGGTCCGTGGTTGCGACTTTGGCGGCCCCAAGGTCAAGCTGCACGTTTTGACGTGCCGGCGGTGCGATTGCCGGTAACAGACGCACCCAAACCCGAGACTTTGGTGCAGTTTGGCGCAATTTTCGTCTATATTATCAGGCTGGCACAGTAAATACAATTTGGCGCACTTTGGTGCAGTTGGCGCAGGAGTGGAATCACTGCTTGATGGTGTCATGCTGAACATGACACACAAAAAAAAACCAAATAAACTAGCAATTATTTTGGTGCTTTAGCCATTATGCACCTCTTAATCGTGGAGGACAAGGTAATGCTAAGACACGTCGAGCGGGCTTGGCAATTAAGACACGCTGACTTCTGTTGAAGCCCTGATCTCACTCTCCCACGACATTGCTGGCACCCAGCAATGTCGTGGGAGAGTGAGAAGTGGCTGTGAAAATTTTATTAGGGGGCAACTATTATTTTGCTTGAACTTTGAAATTTTCCTAAGTGATAACATGGGTTTGTGTGCGTGAATTCGCATAATTTGTTTTGCTCTTTGTTGTTTGAGATTCCAGGAATAGATACATATCAAATATGGTGACAAAAAAAAAAAATGTTGCAGTGCCCCCAAGTCTCCTCATAATGTCTACACAGTAACTTGATGATAAAAAAAAGCTTGACACAGAGATTCTAGATAACATTACGATGTTTCAATGTTTGCTTTGTTTTGCTATAATGTATTGCCTTATAAATTTACGCTGTTGTATACTGCAAATACTGCATATCTTTTTTTTCTTATTTATGCTAAGTGTTCCTTGCCATCATGTGTAAACCTTGAGGTTGCGAATAAATATTATCAATAAAAAGTCACAGTTTTGCTGCAACAGCGAAGCAATCAATGCGATAGCAACAAATTGGAATATAACGCGAGGAACGGAAAGCAGCTCGAAATTTCCAGCGCGTTGCTCAAACGCAAAGGACTAGGCTTGTGCGAACAGTAAATTTTAGGTTCGAAGCAAATTCGAAGCGAATAGTGATTGTGGTCGAATAATTTCGAATCGAATTCAAATAGTATATATCACATATTATAAAGAAAAGTGAGCATATCTGTCATGACCCAACCAACCTGCACAACATATTTTTTAACTTGTAACAAGGCATGTGCAAATGTCATTCTTTTTGGTTCAAAGGAAGTGGAAGCAACTTTGAATAGTAGCAGGATTTGGCTTTCGGTAGAATGCAAATGATAATATGTTACGTTTTAAAATTTACTATACTTAGAGCATATAAGCCGGTATAACAAGTTTTTAAACTTAAAAAATGATGAATCAATGTGAGGGTAATGTGTTCGTTTAACCTTAAAGTGAGGCTTCGTGGCAGTGCGGATTTTTCCTAGAAATATGTATTAACTGTATAGCACCCCTCCACTGCAGTGAAACTACCTTTACAGGAGGTTACAAACGGACAGCGCGGATTTTCCCTGGAAAGGTGTATTCACGGTATAGCACCCCTCCACTGCAGTGAAACCACCTTTACAGGGGGGTTATAAGCGGACGAATATACTACACCTATTCGTTCATTTCGAATACTTCGAAATTTCCAATAATTTAAATTCAACTCGAAGCGAATTTGAATACTGTATTATTCGTTCGAATATTCGAAGTGCTCGAATATTCGCACAAGCCTACAAAGGACGCATGAAGAACGCACACAGGACGAGTGCGAACTATCATGCGTCACAGTTCGACACTTAAAGCACGCTGCTCAAACATAAAGAAGGAGACGCGAAACAAACGCACAGGTATACACAGGATGAGCGTGAACTAACAACTGTCACAGTTGTTACTTCTTTCTGTTTGAACAGCGCACTCCTTTCACAAATGCGGCCGTTGTATTGAGCAAAGTGATCTTCGTATGCTCTGCCACTTCAGCGCGGACATCGCGGTGAAAGCACAAGACATACAAACCATCCCCCTCATGAGATAAGCGTGTGCAGGCGACCATGCCCTGTAGGGCAAAGTGCACCTGGCAAGACAGGAAGCTGCGCACACTGCAACGAGTGGGGCGACGACCCTAAAGCACACCCCGTGTGCCCTTCGCGCCATCTCGCTGGTGACCAAGAAAACACGCATGGTGTATGTAAATAGCTCACTGTTAGTATGCCGAGGGACGTACCGTTTAGGGCCGAGCCATCTAACGCCGCTCGCTGCGGAGCAAGGGGTCGCACGTTTGAATCCGCGCTTTGGAAAGTATCTTTCTGAATTATTTTTCTTTGTGGCTTATGTATATGCATATATATATATATTATATACACACACACATACATATGCATATATGCGACATGACGGCGACGCCGACGGCAAAAAACAGCCAAGAGTGTCCACATAATTGCTTTCGCAATAATTAGGAAGGGGCAAACAATAAATTTGATGTTCGAAGGTAGTTGAAAGCGAATAGTATATATCACATATTATTAGGGAAAATGAGCATTTTTGTCATGACCCAACTAACCTGCATAATATTTTTGAGAATCGGAACTACACGTGAGTGAATGTAACCTTTTTGGTTCAAAGTGAAGAGAAGGCAACTTTGAATAGCAGCAAAATTTGAATAGCAGTAGGGTTAAAGATGGTACAATACGTTACGTTTTATAAATGACTATACTTAGTGCATATAAGCATGTACAACAGGCTTTTAAACTTAAAAAATAATTGAGGTGAAAGTAATAAGCACATTTAACCTTGAAGTGTGGCTTCGTGGCAGTGTGAATTTTCTCTGTAGGGGTGGTTTCTGGCATAGCACCACCAAGCTGCAGTGAAACCGCCTTTACAGTGGGGGGGGGGGGTTACATATGGTCAAATATACATATATTCATTCATTTCGATTCAAAATTTCAAATAACCTAAATTCAGGTCAAAGTGAATTCGAATAATGTAATATTCATTCGAATATTCGAAGCACCCAAACATTCGCTCATTCCTATCAATAACATTTGAGATTTGGAGTGACCTCATTAGACACTGCATGAACTGCCCGCAGGTGAATCCATCCAAAAATCATGTCTGTGTTGTGAACAGTTCCACAAAAACTTTGTCCTGTAGAATTCTAATTAGCAGTCGTCAGCTATACATGTGAAAAGCTGAAAAAGAAATTCGACCAGTTCCATGCCGTGAAAACCATTGGACAGCAAAGCTGTAAGCGCACAACTGTATGTGATTTGTTAACAAGATCACGTGCATCATCATCATCATTGTTTCAAGCATCATTATCATATCGTTCTTTTATTTATTCACTCCCCTTCTAGTCATGTGACCTGTGTGACACCTGTTACTACTACTACTACTACTACTACTACTACTACTACTACTACTACTACCACTACTACTACAACTACTACTACTACTACTACTACTACTACTACTACTACTACTACTACTACTACTACTACTACAACCACTACTACTACAACTACTACTACTACTACTACTACTACTACTACTACTACTACTACTACTACTACTACTACCACCACCACCACCACCACCACCACCACCACCACTACTACTGCTACTACTATTACTGCTATAACTACAACGACATCCCAGGGTAGACTAAGACAGGTTCGGTGTAAAAAAAAAGGAGAGATGAACGAGTGCTCACCTCCACACCATGCATGGTGAGCACTTTCTTGGTGGGCTCTGGGGGTGGCTCCAAACCTTCCTGGCTACCCTGGCTGGCACTCCGGCTTAGCTGGGATGTTACGCTGAGGCGAGACTCACGCGACAGCGACTTGGTCACCGCCAAGGGACTACGCTGAGGGCTCACGGCTTCAAATGAAGGCTGCACACATGCAAGAAGCCGGACATGCAACAACACTTTCACGTGCAAGAGTCACACATGCAACTGTGTGATGGCTAGCATTGTGACAACTATTTTACTTCACTTGATGCGTAGAAGGCAATGCTCAAAAGGCAAATGAGACTTCTCTTACTGAATTTTTCTTTTAGTGAGCGCACCAATTAAAGACCGTTGCTGCTGTCTCTTTAGCTTAGGGTCAGGATTGCAGGCGGTCTCCTTGTGTGCTTGATCACTTCTAGTTCTCTGGAATGCACATCCCTTTGTGAGACTTCCCCCATGAACGATGTCCAGTATACTCTCAGTAAACGGAAATCTCTTAATAAATGAAATTGCTGCTCAAATAGAACAACTGAATCTGGTAGGATTTGTTTCGTACTTGAATTCTGCACCCCTGTTCATCTCTCACTAAATAAAACTGCTGTTCGACGGGAAATACTATTTTCCTGGTCCCTTTAGACTACATTTAACGAGAGTCTACTGTAGGCATGGTTCCTGACAGGGACAAATATCACGTGCTTAATATTAGAGCTGTGCGAATAGCAAAATTTTGGGTGCGATGCAAATTCGAATAATAAAAATTGAGTGCGAATTGAATCGAATAATTTCGAATAATTTTCGAATATTTCTCAAACATTTTTCGAATAATTCGAAGTGAAATTACAGAAAAAGTTGCAGAGATTCCCTAAGTATGTTCTTGTGAGATAGCAACATGAAAGTGTTTCTTTTCGCTAGGTTGAGGAAGCACTGGTGGGGTCATATTTCATAGTTGTCTTTCTTATCAAGAGTGAGGCAATGTAGAGGCCGAATTGTATTTATGTACATGATTTGGTGCGACCAAAGTGTTGCCGACAACACTTTACATGTGATAGGCAGAGATGCCATTTCCTCAGCCTCTCCTCCTCTTTCAACTGCTGTGGAAGGCCAACTGATGTGGCGGGCAAGGGTGTGCTCCCTTCAAGTCCGAAGTTCCAAATCTGCCTTGTAGACGTCGATATATAAGAACATCTGAAATTTTGGATGCTAAAAAGCTTCGGCGTCCGATTTTTCGGACTTCCTGCCCAAATTTCAGGTCCAAAACAGCATTAATTGAGCCCCCAACTCTGCCACATCTTTCATCTCCATGTTGGAACCAGCATTTTCTTGAGTTAATACATTTGCGACTGTAGCGGAGCTTGAAAGGCAGCTTTGCCGCAATACGGGGGTGTGATGAGGTGAAGCATATTGAAAATCTAGGGACCACTTTTAAACGGACGTTGACTGTCTTTTGGCTAAGTTCAACCGTAACGGACCTTGAAAGGCAGCTTTGCCGCAATACCGGGTGTGAGGAGGTGAAGCATATTGAAAATCTAGGGACCACTTCCAATCAGACGTTGACTGTCTCTTGCCCAAGTTCGGCCGTAACTGAGCTTGAAAGGCAGCTTTGCCGCAATACGGGGGTGTGATGAGATGAAGCATATTGAAAATCTAGGTCCACTTTCAACCGGACTTTCTTGGCTAAGTTCGACCGTAACGGAGCTTGAAAGGCAGCTTTGCCGCAATACGAGAGTGTAATGAGGTGAAGCATATTGAAAATCTGAAGGGGTCACTTTCAACCGGACGTTGAGTGCATTTGTCTTTGGGAAGTTCGAATAGTTCGAATAGTAAAATTTCAGTGCGAATCGAATCGAATAGCAAACACTATTAGAAAAATATTCGAAATTTCGAATATTCGCACACCCTTACTTAATATCCTTACGTGATCAGCAGAATGTCCTAGGTTCTGCAACGTGTCTCATCAGCATGCTACATTCATTGCGCAATTCAACTAGCTAACTTGCTGTATCAAATGCGCAATAAATGCCTTTTTATTTGTGTGAAGTGCGTCCTTTGTTCACAGAGCACCTGAGATTCCACATAGTCAAAAAGAACAGTTGCTCGGCAATGAACGTGACCATCATTTATGACAAGCAACTACATTTCTGGTAATGAAGCTAACTAGAAGCTGATGCTGACTTCAGAGCAAATACTGAAGCTTAATTCACGGCTGAATGCAAAGCTCAACAGAGACGCGTGTCCAGGGATTAGACTGAAAATACAGGTTGATTCTGTGCACTGGTTGAAGTCCCTAACTTGAAACACACTTCTCAAAATAGAAAAAAAAAAGAATTCCTGCAGATTCCGTGCACCATGAAACTTGCTATAAGTGAACTATTAATAACCCAGCAAAATAAAACAGTGCATTAAGGGGGACGTGGCTTTCGGTACCAACTTTCTTATTTCTTCATGGATTTTGATGAAAATTGGCACACTTATTTGAAATGTTTTTTTAATGCTACTGTAGAAATTTCATGAATATATCTTTACAACTTTTTGATTTACAATATATTTCACCTTCTGCTCTTGTTCAGAGTCTGACTCGCTTAAAAAATGCGATAGGAAACTCGTTCAAAGTGCTATGCATTTTAAGATGTCTGATTGCGGGCATGACGTTCTTAGATTTTTTTATTTGCAACAAAATTTTTTTTAGTTTTCATTTTTCATGAGGTGACTGTGCAACAGGCATCGAGGCTTTGTACAACTCGTCAAATAGCTAATTATCAAAAGGCCATACTGAAAAAGCAAGAATGTCACGCCCTGAACTGTGCTTCAAGGAATATAGAACAAAAAACGGAACTGAAATAGACCCAGCGGTCAGTGAGAAATCAGCGGAACAAGCGAAGCAGGAAGCAAGAAAAGTCGTTTTGAGAAAACGGCATTTAAAGTTTTACCAACGATATTACTTCATCAAAAGGCACTGGGGTCGTAATCTTTTGAGTCCTTCGTAATGTGCACTTTCTTGAGTGCCCTGTCTTTAGTTTGAGGTGCCTTGCTTTTCTAAAACACAAGAAGATTGCGATCTTTAAGGTGTTTTATAAGGTTGGACTTCCTGCACATGTGGCCTTTCATCGGTTGTGCCTTTGTTTTCTTTCTTTTTTCTTAAAATCCTTTTCTGATATACAAAGAACATGTAGCATGAATTTTAAACGAAGTTATGAAGTGGTGTAATAGACATGACAAGAAACAAGATATTGTAATGCAAGTAGGTCATGTACTATGATGATTTGCCAGCTTTCTTGTATTCATGCTCTCATTAACATAATTAACAGTCTTGATTGCAATTGATCATTGAATCATTTTTATAGGATACTAAGAGCGGCTCTCATCATGGCAACCTATCCCTTCCTCCTAAATAACGGGCAGTTATGGCCAAGACATTGGTGGAATAGGAATTCCTTAGCAGTTTATTCAAGATGCGAACTGGGCAGATATGAATTCATCTCCCTGTTTCACTCGTCAAGCTAATTTGTAAACCTCGCCTGCGATGCGCTTCATCATTCACCCGGTCGCGGACACGGTTTTCTGCGAGGCTTTTATTTTTTCAGATGATTCATGAGCGCTTACGGCGATACCAAGCACGGCCCCAAGCGCGCCTAAATTGCATCACCAGTGCTTTATTTCACCTCTAAGTGCTCGGCCGCATAGTCCGGGAAGTCGGCACGCGATGTGCTGGGTGGCGGCATTCGGTGACGATGCGCAATATGCCTAGGTGCGGCGACGAAAAATAGGCGCGCAACGTGTTTGGCCTCGCATTGCGGGACACCGACGCGCGCCCGCTACGCGACGAGCTTGGCCGTGGGGTCCGCTGCCGATGCGTAAAATGGCCATCCGCTGTACCGAGAAGCCGGCGGGGGAAGCGCTTCGTTCCTTGTGAAGAAGCACACTGCCGCGAGTCCGCTAACGCGTTGCTCTTGCCCGCAAAGTTCGAGGTTCGTCTCGCGTGCCGACGCGGTGAGCGGAGTTAGGCCTAGTGACGACTCCGAGCAGTAGACGCGCCGGCCGCGGTGCCCGACGTTTCAAAGTACGTAATGCGTGGTCGCGAGTACAAAGAGTCGTCCTGCGATCATCTTCGTCACGACGTCCGAAGTGCACATAAGCAGAACCTCCAACCACGGATCCGACGAGTCAACGCTAGAGAGTCGGTCCGAGACGCGCGTTTGCGATGTTCGCTACGAGTGCGGCGTGCCATCGTAATCCCACCGAGCTTCCGCTAGTAGCTCCAAACTAAAACGTAGTTCTTGTTCAAACTTATCGTCGAGCCGTGAACACAGAGCGATTGCGAACACGCAACGAAGTAGCATGACTTTCGACAGCCGCGAGCTCGAGACGCATGAGCTGCAGACGACGATCTCCCGAAGCGAGCATCGGACCAATGGCGAGGCGCGCTGGGGCAACATGGCGGACGCGGCCAATCGGAGGGCTCGAAACGACCTTCGAACATTTGCTTTTTATGCGTTTGTTTTTGAAGGGAGGAGCCAGCTGCGGCGGGGAATTTGAAGACGGAGAAATGCGCTTTCCGATGAGCCCAAGATATCGGCGCCCGGTGGCGTCGTTGCGGAGCTATGATTTTTTGAAAATCAGTGTTTTTTTGCGATTTCCCCAATAATTTTCGCCACCTCGGCAGGCACAACAATTTTTTATAGCACTTCTACGCAGTTTTCGGTGAAGATATTTTGGAATCGGATATAAAAAGGGCTACAGAAACTGAAAATGTGATTTTCAAAAAATCGATTTTTTTGCCATTTTTCGCAATACGAAAGCCGCGTCCCCCCTTAAGATGAGAAACACATGATAAAATTTGGTGACAAACACATGTCTTAAAATCCTCAGCTACATCATTTAGCATGTGATATTTCCCCCATCGAGATGCACAGAACTAGGACCTCACCTGTGGTGAGAGTAACCGTGGCGAAGCCTCCTGGCTTGCATCGTCAATGCTGTCCTTGGGCTGCATGTAATAATTCGAGCATTGGCAAGGTGATCGTAGCAATACCGGCAATGCACGTAATTATAGAGCACTTGCGCTCTTGTATGTATATTGAAAACCAATTATGTATAGCCATGTGACAACCCCACTCATCACTGTCATGTACTGCCATACTACACACGGAAAAACTACCGTATATTGCCGATTATAAGTCGACCCCCCAACTTGCAACCCCTTCTAGGGAAAAAAAAGTTGACTCCGAACACAGCCTCATGCTGCGGCCATAGCTCACCAATACGTTTTTCAGAAGAGGGAGTGATGCAAAGAAACATTTATTTGCCCGTGAAACATGGCTTACGACTCGTTGTCGCTTGAGGGAAGGAAGCAGTCACGGTCACTGCCATCGTGTGAGCCACTGCTGCTGCTCGCTGTCGGAACGGGTGCCGGTGGTACTGAGATGCTGCACGTAGAAAACGCCGCGCAGACCATGTCGGATGGCAGTCCATACCAGGCGTCGTTGACCCATTGCGCCACTTCACTCAAAGAAGCGCACGTCAGCTTCCCTGTCGGTGTCGAAAGGCTCAGGCCGTTCCGTTTCATAAAGTTCGTGACCCATTTCTTGGATCCTTTGAACTCGGTTTGCGGGATGCACATATCAGTCGCGACAGCACGTGCTTTTGCTTCAATATCATCGTAGCGAACACTCAAGCTCTTGCTTCTTTGGCCGGGAACCCAATCTCGAACCGCCTCCTCAACGGCAGGGTATCGTCCAGACTTCGGTCCGCGAAAGGAACGGCGTGTAGCTGCGCATGCGAAGATCTTGGTCCTTTGTTTTCTCCATTCCTTCACGCACTTTTTTGACACATCGAACTTGCGCCCTGCTTCAACGTTGTTTTCCGACTCTGCGTAGAGGATCGCTTGCCGCTTGAAAGCAGTGCTGTACTGTTGCCGGCGTAGCAATGGCACCTTGGCGTCCGTATGACAGCGTCACAAATCGCGCACACCATTTCTCGTAAGCGAAGAGAAATGCAGAAATGGCGAACAGGCGTGAGTGCAAAAAGACGCGAAGACGCTTGTGGGTGCATATGACTGGTCATGTGGTTTAGTTCCCTGCGAAGTGTTGTTGCCAGCCCACACGGCGCTGCCAGCTTTTCTGTGGAATGCCGATGGTTTGTCAACGAATCGTTTCTATTGTATGAAAACAAAACTGCAGGGCGCATCGCAAGATAAATTCCTCTTTTCTGCATAGTAAAAGCTCGTTAATTCGACTCTCGTTAATTCGGAAAATCAGTTAATTCGGACACGTCATCTGGTCCCTGTAAATATATGCATCACTCTATGAGACGGGGCGCTCGTTATTTCGGACAGATTTGACCGCAAATCGGATAATTCGGCGACTTTCGGGCCGCTGGCGAGGCTCGAAAACGAAAAAAGAACCATTTGGAACAAAAGTGAAGCTCAAACACAGCATCGCCATGGACATCAATTATCGGCTTGGCTTGACTTGAGACTGGTTGAACGCCTTTTCTTCGCGCGTGATAGCGTGTGGGGCGTGTGGGTTTGGCGCGGTGTCATTTTTGTTGCTTTGTTCCCGTTGGTGTGCTGCATCGTTGAACGCCGTTTTATCGAGGAACCATTCAGTATGGCTCCTTTAGCTTGATCGTTGCTGGTGCTTTTGTGCTGACTTCTCGTGTGAACGCACTCTCCGCCGATGGCAACGCCGGCGAAGCGGCCCAAGTACGAGGCCAAGGACTTCACCACCAAAGTAGAAATTTTGCGTGCCCTGAAAAATGGGCTCTCCCGGCAAGAAGTAGTAGCTCCTGTGCCATGACGCCGGCAAACAATACGACGTGAGTCTCCTGAGCGCAGTTAGCATTCTTCGCGTATGTGTGGCAGAGCACGCCTGCGCACGCCATTGCCAACTGTTTCAGGCACAGTGGCTTTGTTGTACCCGACTCCAGCGATGCCGCAGTGGCCGAAGTGTCGCCGAACGACGGTGCCCATGACGGGCAGGATTTCGGAAGTGTTATGCCTGATGCAGTGACACTCAACGATTATATTGGCATTGATGGCGTTGCCACTGCCGGCTCTCTGACTGATGAGCAAATCGTCAAGGAAGTGATGCATGGCGACGAATCCGAGAACGAAGAGCCTGAAGAGCAGCAGCCACACTATGAGCCACACAGGCCCCCTCGTACTGTGAAGGAAGCCGCAGAGGCCGTCGTCGTCCTTAAAGAATTTTGTTTTGGCACTGCAGACAGCACGTGAGCTGCTGAGCACCTTGAAGGGCTCAGAAAAGTTGTGTCCGCGCGAATTTCTGCTCGAAAACAGAGACGCATCCGCGATTACCATGCAAAGTAAAGGTATGCTGAAAAAACTCTTGCATTTATTGTGTTTATTTCGACCATTCGATAATTCGGACATTCAATTAATTCGGACATTTTTTCCGGTCCCTAGAAATCCGAATTAACGAGCTTTTACTGTAGCATCATTCGCCCTCTATCAAAGGTTTGAAATGCTGCTTTTGAGACCGTGTTTCCCAAGCAGTTCGCATTAATGCCGCACGGTGATTTTTAAACGCGCTCCGTAGTTTCGCCACTTTCGCTTCATGTGGTTTCGCTATAGTTTCGCGATCGTCGTGGTAGATCACAAAAATGTCCGGCTCCGGAAGCGGCGCGCGCGCGTTGGGAGATAGCAGTTGCCGCGACTCCGCTGCCTCTGCGGCTGATGTTATCGATGCATCGAATAGCAGGGAATCCGAGGACGACAACCTCTCGTCGGACCCCACAGATAAGTCGACTTTACGATTCCGCGTATAGGTCGACTCCGATTATAGGTCGACCCCCGAACTTTGGAAGGTCATTTTATGAAAAAAACGTCGACTTATAATCGGCAATATACGGTATGCCCTTTCAACAATTGTAAACATTACCATGCCCTGGTCTAGTCCAGTACAGATATCCACAATACTACATTGCGTTGCTACCTCTACTTTGAATGAAACTGAAAATCAACCACGCTATCGCTACATGAAATCCTTTATGGAGCTTACTAACAGATTTGTAGGAAAAGGAAATGCCAAAATATTACTCCAACTCTCACCGTAGGTAGAAGAGATTGTAGCCTGAACTTGACGTGGGTCCCGGTATTCCGGATGACCTCCACGGCTCGGTCGTGTGTCGCTTCTCGAAGGTCAATGCCATCCACCTGTGTCAAAAGCGTACAACTCATGAAGCGCCCCAAATAAGCCATGCGTGCTGTGCTGGCTTAGTGGCTACAGCATTTTACTGTTGAGTGGACGAATGCAGCTTCGATCCCCGGCTGCAGTGATGACATGCCACTGAAGCGTTCGTCACGCACTTAGATTAAAGAACTTGTTAAAAAATGTTAGGTAAACAATGTTATTTAAAACAACCTTTTATAGCCTCAGCATTGCTTTGGGACATTATACGTGAAAAAAAAAAAAAAAGTTCAGTTGCTGTGTTTGCAAGCACTGATGCTTGTTTCCTCCGTAAAGCCTCTTAGAGTACGGAACTCTTCAAATACCTTTTCAAACAGCAATACCTGTAAGTTTATCGAGCATGTGAGACTTTTTTCAGTAGCTCACTTGTTCACTGCGAATAGATTTTTTTTCAGAGTGCAGGCTTTTCAATTGTCAACCACAGCCTGCACATTACAACAGCAGAGCAATGCAAACATGCTCCAGTACTTCATTTAGATTAATCTGAAGTGCACCATATTGCTGAAGTGACTCTGGAGCCCCAGCATATCTACCCTTATCATCACATTTTCAAATGCCTACATTACACAAAATTCACGCCGCACATTAAGACACGTGAAATGAATGTTAACGAAGGTTTAGTACTAACTATTCTGTCCAATTTGAGACACCGAGTTCAGAGCCATGCTTAAAGGGACCGACAACTGCCCAGAACATGAAATGAGATGACTGCACTGGTGAAGAGATTGTCCGTCGCATTGACTCAAACCAACCCTGTTTATCTCGCGAGAGGTGGATTTATATTTTTATTTCTTCATTGAAAGTCGCGAAAAATGACCTTTGGCGCCTCTGGCGGCAAAATCATAAATGGTCCGATGAAGCCGGTCACGTGACCATTGATTGGTGTACGCGTTAGATGACTTTCTGTTAGTACTGAAATATTGTTCATTTCTTTATATTAAAAGATATTACTCCATAAAAATGCACATATAGGCCTGCGTTAGTTGTATGCAACAAAGTGGCGCTGCCTTCGCTTGGCGTAGGCAGCCTTGACACAGGCGCAGGCAACCTTGGGCGCAGGCGCACACAACGCTGTACAAATACCGAGAAGGTGTATAAAGCCACATCATGTCATTGTAACAGCTTGCTATTTTCAAAAATGGTTGGAAAGCTCAAAATAAAGGTGGTTAAGCATAGTTACAGTAACTCCTGCGAAAGCAGAACAACGACAGCTTTCACAAGGGCCAGCGGCATCGCTATTAATTCTCAGCGTTGCTGGAACAAGCCTTCATGCGTGTTTGGAGCCTTTCAGATCGAAAAATACTGCTTTTAAAATAACTACGTGCTTTTAGTGTAAAGCACTGCAGCTACAAAGGCTACGAAAGGTAAGCTTCATATCGCGCCGTGAAAAACTGGGTCGAGAAAAATCAGTTGTCGGTCCCTTTAAAGGGGCCCTGCAACCCTTTTTCAACATGGTCAGAAAACACTGCCGATCGATAGTCGAGGCTCCTGAGATTGTGCGTGCCAAACATTATAGCGCAGCACATGGCCCAGAATTTACAATTCTTAAACTCAGCTAGAAATCATTCCCTCTTCTCTCAACAAACGATGGCATAAACACAAATGACCACACCCAAAGTCCACAGGCATTGGCTGATTTGAGTATCATGAGCTGTGCTGCATAGCATAGCTACCGTGGCCGCTGTGGGATGCCGCCATGCGCCTGTGCCCGTGCTCGTGATCACACTGAAAGTAATCTGCACGTTCAAAGAAAAAAAAAAGAAAAAAAAAGGAAGAGAAAGTGATCAAGGTCACAATGCGCGCTGACGAAGAGGCGCATCATCTTGCCCCTTGTCATCCCCCTCCCTGCGTAGCTTTTAGGTCACTCGTTAGTTTGAATGGAGAGAGAAAGCGCTTGAAGCGTGCGACGAATCCCTGTAACTCCGCTCGTACTTGACGGATTCTAAAAACTTTTGCGGCCGTCGATTCGTGAGGCAATAAGCTCTTTTACTGAAGTCATTTGACAATCACTTGGAAAAGTGTTGCAGGGCCCCTTTAAAAACAGATGTTGGCAAAACTTGTGCGCCACTGACCTCAAGGATACGATCACCCCGACCAAAGGCTCCCAGCCGGCCTGCCGGGCTGTCCGGCAGCACGTTCTTGACGAAGATGCCCGAGACGCCACTGCGGCTGTCGACGGGGCCGCCCTCCTGCGAGTGCCGGAAGAGGTCGACGTGACCGCCCACAATGCTGATGCCCAGGTTTCGCTGCTGAGGCAGCTCGCGCACCAGCTCGACCTCGCGCTCGGGACCCCACTGCTGGTGCAGGGAAGAGGAAAGATGCTGCAGAGGGTGGACGGGTGGCGACAGCAGTGGCGAGGGCGTCCGCGCCGGCCACGAGGGCTGCGGCGAGGCGCTCGGGCTGGGCGTCGAAGTCGGGCTTCGGCTGGACGGGACCAGCAGCTCTGCACAAACAGCGGAAGCGTGGTAAGCTGGGCCAGTTGGCAATGGTTCATTGCGGGACAGCACAAGAAAGAGGCAAAGCACCTGAAACCCAGCGATATGGTACATACTTAATGAAAACCAGTGAGAATTAAGTCCTTCTTCTCCATCTTCTCAGGACATTTACCCGTGCTTATCCTGTGATATTATCATTGTCAGGTGGCGCTTCCTTCTGAAAACCATAATTCAGCGAAACATCTGCATGCCTTCCCACCCTTTGACACGAATATCCTCCCTCCCCCCTTTTGCTTTCTTTTTTCATAGACTAATCCTCTTTCATTTTGACCCACACAATTCGACATGCCGGCCCCTCCGTCTCCCCCACCCCTATTTTCACAGTTTCCCTTTCCACCTCCTTTGTTTGGGTTGGAGGAGAGCGTACGAAGCATATACACACAAGCGTTAAGGAAAGCAGTTGCAGCCTTGAAGAAGACAAGTCCACTCATCGAACGTCGACTCCAGCGACACCCGGTGTTCTCGAATTTTTCATCTCTTCAGAGATCAGAAAGAGACACAAACAAGCACTGTCTAACAACTGAAGCTTTATTTCCAAGAACAAGCCAACGCAAGGGAAGAGGTCAAGAAAACATACAGAGACTGTGGAAGAGATGCAGGGGAGAGGGAGGGAAAGAAGGCAAGGGGCACCGAAATATGCAAAAACGCGTGGCACAACCGCCATACAAGTCCACCATAACGTACTGCTAAATTCCAAGCAAGCGCCCCCTCCCCTTTTCGAGATATTGGAAATATGCACCAATGACCAAGCAAGCGCCCCCCCCCTCCCCCCACCATTTTTTTTTAAAACCTGCTCTCCGCTACAGAATCCTGCAGCAGCAGTTAATCAGGAACCCAAGTTCAGAGAGTCTTTACATACGAGGACGATTTCTTAGTACTTTCACAGTGTAGTGCCTTGGGGTTGCATTCTGAGTCAAAGAACGTCTTTCCCCCTTCTCGTAACACGTTTAATTTCCCACGAGGATTCTCTCATGTTCAGAAAAAACAGCAAGTGCATGCGCATTCAGTAACGCATTTAAATAGAAGCACGGGTATGCATTCTTTATTCTTAGCGGCTCTTCCGCCGCCATCTTGAATTTTTCTTCCCCACTGAGCAAGGGCCCACCCTCCTAATCTTGTCCGATCATCTTACACCGTAGGGGGGTGCTTGCTCGCGATTTTACGGTAGTCCTTTTTCGAGCCAAGTCACAACTGCGACTGCTTGTGGATATGCGCAGCCTCAACATAAACAATTTGTTGGTACAGTAGAATTGCAATATAACCCAATAACTCTGAATTACCATTGAAAGATAACTCATGCTGCACGGCTGGCCCTGGCAAGATCCTATGCATTTGAATAGGAAAGAACTCCTGTGAATTCAAACTCCAAAAAATGCCTTTTAGCAAAATTTTTGTACCAATAAACAACCTTTAGGGAAAAAAACGTCGCACCACATTGTCTCTGGAACCATCGTATTGAAATGATAAAATAGCTCATTAATGACACTGCAATAGCAGCAATGTGGCCATGATGATTCTGCAGAAAAGACGAAGGAAAAACGCAGCCAAGCCCTGTTTCTTGCTTTCAACGTGACTGTTCAGCCTATAGGGCGTTATTTGCCTGTCATCGGCTGGACCATGTCGATACCTCTCCTGAATGCCACTGTTGCAACAGTTTAGTCACTTTTGCAGTTGACGGATATGGGAGCAGTTTGCTCATACATAACCCAGGAAATTGTACTCTCATAGTGAAAAGGGATGCAATAAGTGAGCACTACAGCTAGCACTCTACAAAGCTGTCGTTAGTTAATTAAACAAGCGTACAATACAAAAATTGTAATTAGCAAGCTAGAGTAAGAAAAGTTTATTACCAGTTACTAAACCTCAAAGCATTAGTTGCTATATTTCGATGGAAGGAGGATCAATCGAGGGGTCCGTTTTTGCTAAACACAATTACCTGAAGCCAACTAAAAAAAAAGGCTAAAGAAAGAGCAGTGAGTGTTATTTGTAGTTTTGAATGAAAACTACTAATCAAGAGATAAGGTGAAATAAAAGTGGCCGAAAAAACAACTTGCCACTAGTGGGGACCAAACCCACAACCTTTGCATTTAACAACGAAATCATAAATGTAATTCGTTCTGTCCTTGAATAATTACTAACCCTTTGCGACACGCATTACGATCACCTGTCTATAAATGCATGAAATTGACATAATTTGATTGCCAAGGTTCCGGAGACCAAATGTGGAAGTGTTAGAATAAATTACTGTGTATTTTATAACGATCAACTTTAAACACAAAAAATAATTGTCTGATTATTGTACAGGCAGTCACCCTATATTTCGTCATAAACTAGAGCTGTGCGAATAGCAAAATTTTGGGTGCGAAGTGAATTTGAATATTGAAGTGTGAGTGCGAATCGAATCGAATATTTTTCGAATATTTTTCGAATATTTCTCGAATATTTCTAGAATATTTTTCTAATACTTCGAAGCGAAATTGCAGAAAAAAAAAACGTTAGAGAGGATTCCTAACCATATTCTTATGAGATAGCAACATGAAAGTG
This sequence comes from Rhipicephalus sanguineus, assembly GCF_013339695.2. Lineage (NCBI taxonomy): Eukaryota > Metazoa > Arthropoda > Arachnida > Ixodida > Ixodidae > Rhipicephalus > Rhipicephalus sanguineus. Next base: position 89,493,641 of record NC_051184.2, on the reverse strand, counting down.
TTTCTTTTCGCTAGGTGTGGGGTGGTGTTTCATAGTTGTCTTATCAAGAATGAGGCAATGTAGAGGTCGAATTGTATTTATGTACATGATTTGGTGCAACCAAAGTGTTGCCGACAACACTTTACACGTGATAGGCAGAGATGCCATTTCCTCAGCCTCTCCTCTTTCAACTGCTGTGGAAGGCCGACTGATGTGGCAGACAAGGGTGTGCTCCCTTCAAGTCCGGAGTTCCAAATCTGCCTCGTAGACGTCGATATACAGTCGCCGACCGATAAATCGGACACCGATAATTCGGACATGCTCGGTAATTCGGACAGTCGCGCGGCACCGCCGATGATCCCATAGAAGTAATGTGTAAAGACGACCGATATTTCGGACAGCTGCGATATCTACATTCGATAATCCGGACCCTGTCCGAGACCATCGCGCACGCCGAATCGCCAGCCATTATCTCCACCGGCACCCGTACCATACAAAGTATGGCCTCAGAGATCAAAACGAAAGCTAATTGGTGATCTGTGAGGCTCTATTTCGATCGCTACTTTATGCCCCAGATTTGCGATTGGAAATGGTGATCTTGGAGGCACTGGTCAATTGTGGGAAATCGTATCGACATCGCGAACATCCTACATTCCGTTTCCTGTGCTATCGCCGCCATTTTGTCGAATGCGTCTGCGGTAAAGCTACGGTCTAGGGACCGTAGTAAAGCGTTCTGTGCACGCGTTCATTTTTATCTTGAGACTTGCTTTATTTTACGCTCTGCTGTCTCAAAAGATCTGAGTTAAATGGTGCCAACGGTGCCCTCACAGCCAGCGCCGAAGGCCGCGCCGACGACAACGAAAGGCGACAGATACATTCAACTGCCGATTTTTCGGACGCCCGATTTTCCGAACATGCTCGTAAATTCGGACGCTTTCGCGGCACCATCACCAGCCCCATAGACGTCAATGGTCAAGAACGTCGGAAATTTCGGACGCTAAAACTCTTCGGCGTCCGATTTCTCGGACTTTCTGCCCAAATTGCAGGTTCGAAAGGCAATAATTGAAGCCCCCACCTCTGCCGCGTCTATCATCGTACGTTCGAACCAGCGCTTTCGCGAGTCGACCTGTTGTTTGCGACAGTAGCAGAGTCCGAAAGTCAGCTTTGTCGCGATGCCGAAGTGTTATGGGGTGAAGCGGACCGGAAATTCAAAGGGGCCGCTATCACGGCGTAGTGCGGCGATGTCTTTACGGATAAGCAGTGGAAATGCACGGAGGTGTGATGGCGGCAGGTGGCAAACGCAAACGTACGGCTCAATCGCTGACAAGCCTTACGTTAAGCATCTTCAGTCAACTGCTCGATAGTGTATGTGGCTTGGTGCAGTTGCATGCGTAGTGCAGGCGAGAACCCAAACGCGCCGCGCCGCCATTCATGCTGCCTCTTTGTGCGACCGCTAAGTGCGCCGCACAGATGCGTTGCCTTCACGAACGAAACCAGCTCGTCATCGTACAGCGATCACATCACACAGGCGGAGATACAGGCGGACTTGGTTGCACGTAAGCGGAAGTGCGGGCAGCAACGCATTGACAGCTTTTTTTCGGCCACTGGGACCTTGAAGTGTCAATAAAAGTATTTTTTTCGGCGCATTCGTTTTTTCGGACATTCGATAATTCGGACTTATTTACGTTCCCCGTGGAGTCCGAATTATCGGTCGTCGACTGTATAAGAACATCTGAAATTTTGGATGCTAAAAAGCTTCGGCGTCCGATTCTTCAGACTTCCTGCCCAAATGTCAGGTCCAAAACAGCGTTATTTGAGCCCCCAACTCTGCCACATCTTTCCTCTCCATATTGGAACCAGCGTTTTCTTGGGTTAATACATTAGCGACCATAGCGGAGCTTGAAAGGCAGCTTTGCCGCAATACGGGAGTGTGATGAGGTGAAGCATATTGAAAATCTAGGGACCACTTTTAATCGGACGTTGTCTCTTGGCAATGTTCGACCGTAACAGAACTTGAAAGGCAGCTTTGCCGTAATACCTGGGTGTGATGGGGTGAACTATATTAAAAATCTAGGGACCACTTCCAATCGGACGTTGACTGTCTCTTGACCAAGTTCGACCGTAACAGAGCTTGAAAGGCAGCTTTGCCGCAATACCGAGGTGTGATGAGGTGAAGCATATTGAAAATCTAGGGACCACTTTCAATCTGACGTTGACTGTGTCTTGACAAAGTTCGATCGTAACGGAGCTTGAAAGGCAGCTTTGCCGCAATACGAGAGTGTAATGAGGTGAAGCATATTAAGAATCTGAAGGGGTTACTTTCAGTCTGACGTTGACTGTATTTGTTTTGGGGAAGTTCGAATAGTTTGAATAGTAAAATTTTAGTGCAAATCGAATCGAATAGCAAACACTATTCGAAAAATATTCGAAATTTCGAATATTCGCACACCCCTATCATAAACCGAATGCAACAACCGACTTAAATTCAATGCTATAGTTATCTGCTCGCAGCGGGCATTCCTAAAAATATGTACCAAAAAATTTTTTGAAATTCCTGTCGAAACACCTTACATTAACATCTCGTTAAACAAAGTACTCCTTTCACCAAAGCAATTGTGCATAGAAAAATATCTCAACCAGAAGTCATACAAACGAACTTTACGCAACAAGGAATGCTTAATTTACCGTTAGCTCAGCGTTCGCAGTCTCTTCCTTGCCAACAGTGCACAGAATTGGCAAGAAGTAAGTCACATCTCTAAATGAGGACGCCATGTCACAAAGGGCCAAACTAGTAAACTGCATCTGCATGTGTGCGTGCCAGACGTGCAACCAGCGATGAGTATGCAAACTCGGAGCCCCCACCTTTTGACGATGACATGGAATCCCTGAGCGAAGGCACGTATGACGAGGCAATGTTGTGCACTGCGGCCACCATCGTCTCCATGTCAGGGGCCGTCGAGTGACGCCGCGGAAGCGATAGGCCCAGCGGACCAGTCGATGGCACGAGTAGGGATGTCCGACGAGGTCGTCCCGGCGCTGACGTACTACCCCTGCACGCCCACGCACACCACCCCAAGAAAGAAAAAGACAAGATGAGAACAAAGCACGGATCCTTCTTCACGTTCAACGATGGATTAGCCTACCGTCGGGAAAGCATCTAACAGGATTAAGAAGAGAGGCGCCCTCCATGGCTTCCCGCACGCCAGCTTAACAAAAACACAAAGAAAGAACTCTACAACACCTGTTCCCGGACCTAAGCAAGTACGCAGGAGTGACAAAGGTACGATACACAAATCGGCAGCGTCCTTGCAGTGAAGACTGCTTAAAGCAGGGATGAGGTCTCTTAAAAATAACAATAAAAAAAAGACACGCAAAAAGAATAAAGACATACCCAGCTGCCCTGTGCTCAGAAACACTAGCGTGCTGCAAATCTTGTTCTTGGTGGCTGCAGACTTAGCAAAAGCAACATTTACGTCTGCCAACAGTTTTTGTTATATTATTTTACTAGGTTATGGCAAGTTGAGCGTTCAGCTCGGCTGGTCGTTTTGCATGTGTGCTGGAAGGCTAATCACTTTAATTGAAGGAATGATGTTGGTCTAAAAAAAGTGTGCTGAGAAATCCGTTGAAACTGTTTTCAAATCAATTTCTTCCTCAAAGAAACTCTAATGAGATGCTATGATATTGTTGCTGTCAAAACGCAATCGTAAATAAGCTAAAAACTAGAGCTGTGCAAATAGCAAAATTTTGGGTGCGAAGCGAATTCGAATATTGAAGTGTTAGTGCAAATCGAACTGAATATTTTTAGGATATTTCTCGAATATTTCGAAGGGAAATTGCAGAAAAAAAAGTTGGAGGGGATTCCTAAGCACATTCCTATGAGATAGCAACATGAAAGTGTTTCTTTTCGCTAGGTTGATGAAGCGCTGGCAGGGTGGTGTTTCATAATTGTCTTATCAAGAATGAGGCAATGTAGAGGCCGAATTGTATTTATGTACATGATTTGGTGCAACCAAAGTGTTCCTGACAACACTTTACACGTGATAGGCAAAGATGCCATTTCCTCAGCCTCTCCTCCTCTTTCAACTTCTGTGGAAGCCCAACTGATGTGGCGAGCAAGGGTGTGCTCCCTTCAAGTCCGGAGTTCCAAATCTGCCTCGTAGACGTCGATATATAACAACATCTGAAATTTTGGATGCTAAAAAGCTTCGGCTTCCGATTTTTCGGACTTCCTGCCCAAATTTCAGGTCCAAAACAGCATTAATTGAGCCCCCAACTCTGCCACATCTTTCATCTCCATGTTGGAACCAGCGTTTTCTTGAGTTAACACATTTGTGACCGTAGCGGAGCTTCAAAGGCAGCTTTGCCGCTATACGGGGGTGTGATGAGGTGAACCATATTGAAAATCTAGGGACCACTTTCAATCTGACGTTGACTGTCTTGGCCAAGTTGGACCGTAACGGAACCTGAAAGGCAGCTTTGCCGCAATACTAGAGTGTAATGAGGTGAAGCATATAGAAAATCTGAAGGGGTCACTTTCAATCTGACGTTGACTGTCTCTTGGCTAAGTTCGACCATAACGAAGCTTGAAAGGCAGCTTTGCCGCAATACGAGAGTGTAATGAGGTGAAGCACATTAAAAATCTGAAAGGGTTACTTTCAATTGGACATAGACTGTATTTGTTTTTGGGAAGTTTGAATAGTTCGAATAGTATAATTCCAGTGCGAATTGGATCGAATAGCAAAGACTATTCGAAAAATATTGGAAACTTCGAATATTCGCACACCCCTACTAGAAACTCTAGCATTTTATGACAATCGTGAAAGCTGACACATATGCAGTACACGGTAGTTAGGTAGATGGAAATATTTCCTTGAATGTGTACTTGCCGCCTACAGCAGATTTTAAACAATTAGCAGATTAACAACAGTTATAGAAGGAGTTGCTTACAAATTATAAATAGAAAATTCTTCATTGGTCACAAGCATTCCCTCTATCTTCACCACTGAAGGCACGAATCAATTTACACCGTATAACAAACTTTTTCAATTCTTAATGAGCTCATCATGTTTCTACACAAAATTATCCAATCTAACCACCCTTTTACAATATCTACTGGAGTTAGGGGTGTCATCGCTGAATGAATAGAACTCTCCAGGTAATAAAACACAATCTATAAAATTGTTAATATATTACTTGTTCAAACCTAAATTTTTCAGTCTGTTGATAAGTTCGGCACCATGATGCCACCTGACATAAGCATAGTTAGCTCAGGTCACACAGTGGTTCTGCTAGCCCGCTGCTGACCCTAGGTCCAATTTCTAAATTTAAATTCCGAGGTTTTACAAGCCAGAACCACAGCATGCAACTGCCCATCCATGACAGCCTTCTGCAAAATCCATAACAGACTGCACATTACGCGATAATAGTAATACAGTGGAACTTCGATTATACGTCCCCCGGTCCTGCGACGACCCGCGTTTTACGACGAATTGGCTTGGTCCCGGCAAAACCCCCATAGAAATAATGTATTAAAAACCTCAATTGTACGACGCAATTTTACGCCGGCCCCGCCTCGTACGACGCTTCGCTGGACTGTTCGAGAAAAAAAAAAGACCTACGATGACGCGGGCTGGCACGCAAACACACTGCGGCCGGGCGAAAAAAGTCGGGAAACCGAGGAACCGAGTTCGTATCCCACCACAGGGCCTCTTCAATTTTTCGACACGCGGTCGGCCATAGCTAGCCAGAGCCAACGTTGGCCGGAGCCAGCCGGAGCGCATTCGTTTTGTCGCATTGCACTGCGCACTTCCGTTGTCGCCTTTTTTTTTCTCTCTCTCTTCTTTTGGGTGATTTTGTAGTGACCATTGTGAGCAGATAACATGGCAGATAATTTCGAGCTCGCTTTCTAGTATGCGATAACTTTCACTAGATTTCGTGTCGTTATACCGGACGTGTTGAACGGTGATTGTTGAGCCAATGTTTGCGACAGCCGCGGGAACCGGAACTCGCCGCTGTCTAGCTACCAGAGGGCTGGGGCGTTTTAGCCGCTCGCGATTGGTCGAAGCTTGCAAATCGAATAGGCCTACTGCCGTGCTGCCATTCAGCCATTCCTTCACGTGTTTGCCTCATCGGTTGGTTGTGCTGCGCCGCAGCTGCTGTGTCCACGTGCAAAATTTTCTGTGTTCGGACATTGGTGTGCGAGGAAGCTTTCGAATTCTTGGTTGCGAGTGCTGCGTCTCGCAATGTCGCGGAACCGAAAACCGCTGACACTTGGAGAAAAGCTTCGCATAATCGAGGAGGCAGAGAAGCGGAACGGAGCAATAAAGGCCAGCATTGCCCGCGACCTGAACATTCCCGAGTCGTCGCTGAAAACGATCCTCGCGAAGAAGGACAGCATCCTACTAAATGCGGCAAAGTTCGGCCTGAACAGGAAGGCCGCGAAAGATGGCAAATATGCTGCCATGGAGAAGGCCCTCGTTGAGTGGTTGCGTCAGGCCCGCAGTTCAGGAATCGCCGTGGATGGCGCAATTTTGAAGGAGAAGGCTGAGACAGTTGCATTGCGCTGCGGCATTGACGACTTTAAAGCCTCCAATGGCTGGTTGGATCGCTTTAAAAAACGCAGTGGAGTTGTGTACAGCCGCTGCTGTGGAGAGAGCGCGTCAGTCAGCTCCGACACTGTAGAAAAGTGGACTGCATTGCTGCTGGAATTGATACGGGAATACAAGCCGTCCGACGTGTTCAACGCGGACGAAACTGGATTATTTTATAATATGCAGCCAGAACAGACATTGGCATTCAAAGGAGAGAGCTGTCACGGGGGGTAAGCGAAGCAAAGAGCGTCTTACCGTATTGCTTTGCGCTAATGAAGACGGCTCTGAAAAGCTTCCTGCCCTCGTGATCGGCAAGTTTGAGAAGCCGCGATGCTTCAAGATTTTGAAAAGGCTGCCGTGCCAGTACACGTTCAACCGGAAAGCCTAGATGACGGCTGCTATGTTTTCTACATATCTGCAGCAGCTGGACTCCAAAATGGGGGCTAAGAACAGAAAGATTCTTCTTCTGCTTGACAATGTGCCATGCCATCCATCAGATATGTCGCATTTGGGAAATGTGAAAGTTGTATTTCTGCCCCCCAATTGCACTAGCCAGCTGCAGCCACTTGACGCTGGCGTCATCAAGTGCATGAAACAGAAATATCGGAAGTTTCTGGTGCAGCGTCGGCTGGCGGGCATGGAACGCAAGCAGTTGGATAAGAAGCTTTCTGTGCTTGATGCAATGCACTACATTGCTAGTGCATGGGACGCAGTCACGCCAGAAACTATCGCCAACTCCTTCAGGCACTGCGGCTTTAATAGAAGTGGTGCTTGTTCTACCGTGTTTTAAGCTGCATTGCCTGTTGACGATGAACCAGAGTTCGGCAGCCTGGAGCTGCCTGGATCTTTTGCGGACTATGTTGGTGCCGACGACGACGTTGCAGTGTGCAGTGAAGTGTCGCTGGATGACATTATCGTAACTGTGCGTCCCGACACTGCGGGAACTTCCGACGAGGAAGAGATGGACGACGCTGCAGAGGCTAGCGTGTCCGTTCCGACTTATGCGGACGTGTTGTGCTACGTCGACCACATTCGGCGGTTTGCTTGCGCACGCGATGAGATCGGCGACTTGCTGCCAGATGTTGCAGCTATCGAAAGAAAGCTGATGCGTCGTGGCTGGGCAAACTCTCAGAAGAAAATCACAGATTTTTTTAAAAGGTGAGAAATAAAGGTTCGTTCACACCTCCGATAAAATGCGTGGTTGTCATTTTTTCAATTAATTTAATCTACGTTCCTCGGAGCAGCGTAGGTTTGTGCCGCGGACTTTCTTAGGCATTATGTGCCCGCTGTTGTGGGGCAAAAATGACCGTCACTGCCTATATTCTCGGTTTTTCGATTATACGACGCCCGGATTATACGACGATTTTGCGCGGTCCCCTGAAAGTCGTATAATCGAAGTTCCACTGTAATAATATTATCCGGAGTTTTATGGGCCAAAATCCCGACATGATTGTGAGGCACATCATAGTGGAAGGCTCCAGAAATATCAACAATTTGGCATTTATTTAACGTGTGCTGACATCGCACAGTACATGGGCCTCTACTATTTTGCCTCCATCAATATGCAACTACCGTGGCTGGGATTGCACATTATGCCCAGCACACATGGACAAACATAAAAACAGTGCTTTGTTTTCCCTGCGCTTTGGCTCTCATCCCATCTTTGCATTCATCTGTCTTCAAATGTTGACCACAAGGGTCTTCAATGTTCGAGTATGCACACCTAGCTTCCCCCGAACCACTGCTGTTCTAAGATTTCTACAGGCGTTGTTTGGCTGACTCATCCATCTCTTTGTTCGGGCTATTAGCGACGACGCATGAATGACAGGCATGGACGGCACTCACGCTTTGACGACCTCCTCCTTGAATCCGTTGACCTTGCGCATTTTGACCTTCTCCACTGATGGACTCGGTGGAGGCGGTTCCGCAGGCTCTCCTTCCACCTCCCTGAGATAGTTGATGCTACGGAGAGGTTTCCGTAAACACAGAGCTTCTCACATGCTTTACAAATCGAATCGAATCGAATCGAATCGAATATTTTTTGAATATTTCTCGAATATTGCTAGAACATTTTTCGAATACTTCGAAGCGCAATTGCATAAAAAAAAGGTTAGAGAGGATTCCTAAGCACATTCCTATGAGATAGCAACATGAAAGTGTTTCTTTTTGCTAGGTTGATGAAGCACTAGCAGGGTGGTGTTTCGTTGTTGTCTTATCAAGAATGAGGCAACGTAGAAGCCGAATTCTATTTATGTACATGATTTGGTGCAACCAAAGTGTTGCCCACAACACCTTATATGTGGTAGGCGAAGACGCCATTTCCTCAGCCTCTCCTCCTCTTTCAACTTCTGTGGAAGCCCGACTGATGTGGCGGACAAGCGTGTGCTCCCTTCAAGTCCAGAGTTCCAAATCTGCCTCGTAGACGTCGATATATAAAAGCATCTGATATTTTGGATGCTAAAAAACTTCGGCGTCCGATTTTTCGGACTTCCTGCCCAAATTTCAGGCCCAAAACAGCATTAATTGAGCCCCCACCTCTGCCACATCTTTCACCTCCATGTTGGAACCAGCGTTCTCTTGAGTTAATACATTTGCGACCGTAACGGAGCTTGAAAGGCTGCTTTGCCGCAATACGAGAGTGTAATGAGGTGAAGCATATCGAAAATCTGAAGGGGTCACTTTCAATCGGACGTTGACTGTCTTGGCAAAGTTCGACCGTAACGGAGCTTGAAAGGCAGCTTTTCCGCAATACCGGGGTGTGATGAGGTGAAGCATATTGAACATCTAGGGACCACTTCTAAGCGGACGTTGACTGTCTTGGCAAAGTTCGACCGTAACGGAGCTTGAAAGGCAGCTTTGCCGCAATACGAGAGTGTAATGAGGTGAAGCATATTAAGAATCTGAAGGGGTTACTTTCAGTCTGACGTTGACTGTATTTGTTTTTGGGAAGTTCGAATAGTTCGAATAGTAAAATTCCAGTGCGAATCGAATCGAATAGCAAACACTATTCGAAAAATATTCGAAATTTCGAATATTCGCACACCCCTAATAAATACACTTTGAAATCCGTGACGTCACGCGGGGAGATTGCGGCGCTAAACTTAAGAACGAAACTTTCAACTTGAGTTTCTCCTTTACTAATAACCTATGATGACGAAAATAACGACATTACAGTTCTCAGAGCACAATTTATTGATCTAAACCGATCTATTGTTTCTCTTTAGTGTCCCTTTAAACACCTTGACAATGCCACAAGATATCACCGTGCGCATGCCATTTGAATCTTTTGTCCGCGCCCACTCTTCACCGGACAACGGTTCTTATGTCATCGGATGGTCACTACGCATGCGTATATGGCAAAGCACAGTACGCGTGATGTGGCAACTGTGACGAATTACCCTTCATTTTGTTTTGTTTCACTTTCAGGGCGTTCATATTAAAATATGCGTTATGGCGACAAGCAAACTGTTTACATGAAGCCTACCATGTTTACCCACATACTACTCACACTCGTTAATGTTGGCTAGCATTAGCTAGTGTTGACCAAAGCTGGTTACATTGCCAAATGTTGGCTATCAAGGCGTTCGAATATAATTAATATCTAATCATAGTGCTTATGCACTTCTCTTGCATTTACCACTAAATTGCCACTGAATTTCTTCTCTCGCTTTCTGATACTAGTCTTCATGACACAACTAACAATTAACTGTGTTCTCTCGCATTGTTAACTAGTTCTTCAAAGAGTTCTTCAATCATTACACGATGCAAAACTCCCCATAGGATCCATGTAACAAAACCCAAACATGCCATTGGCCAAAATCGCGGAGGTCTTGCGAATGTGGCACCACCTGCAAGTGGAAAAACAAGCTAATAAATGTTATTCTTTTGCACTGCGCTACACAAGCCCACAAGAGATGCGGCATTGATGAAGCGAGTGGTGTGCGTACGTCTGTGGCTTACATTTTCCAGATGATAATGCAACCACAAAACTCTTCAACCTTTCTTGAAAGTATTTCTCCGAATTCTTGCCGTGGCAGCTTGTGAAATGACAACAAAGACTACAGTGATTGTGGCAATATGGTATGTTCTTGTCATCGCTCCCAGGTGGTGTGTCAGTTTGCTATCCTCCACAAATTTGTCCATGGGCATTTCCAGATTTTGGAAAGGATTTTTTCAACAGATATGATTGCAAAACTCTGGTTCTTCATACGGTAATACATGAATCTACTACAGAGAACATTAGGCAACTCACAAGACCACGCTGAGATCCTGTACCAGAGCGAGGATGGCAGCAACCTCGCCCTGCGTCTTTTCCGAGAGCATCTGGTCATTGATGGAGAGCACGATGTCCCCGACGCGTAGCTCCCCATGCCTGGCCGCAGCAGAGCCGGGCTCCACGTCCGAGATGGTCCAGATGCCGTGCTGCCAGCGCAGCTTCAGACCTGCTCGCCCCCGATCACAATGAAAACACCCATGATACGAGGACAAGAGCCCAACTGAAAGGCAACTTTCAACATTTGTTGGTACCTTTGAGCATTCGTTAACTTTCAACATTCAACATTTGCAACTTTCACCATTTGTTGGCAACTTTCAACATTAACCGAGTTTCAACTTTCATAACACTCAAGCAGTGTGCATATTTTTGCATGTTCTTCGCCTCATGTTAAATGCACTATGCCCCAACATTTAATGACACACCAACAAGCCCAATGTGCAACCATAGCAGAGTCCAACTCCTTACATCATTCCAAAGAGCACAGTCATCATTCATGGCATCAGTCAGTCATCAATCAGAGGGCACATAACGCACTCAAAGAAGGAAGGCAGGGTACAAGTATCCGTTGAATGAATGCACACACCAGGAATAAAGAAAGATGCAGTGCCATGCTATATCTCAGACAGAAACACACCCCACTGCCAGGTTTCGGGAAAGACTTCGCACACATTTTCGAGAAAGAAAGATTTTATGTGCCAAACCACATGACTGAGGCAAGCAGTAGTGAAGGACTTCCGATCAATTTCAACCACCCGAGTTCTTTAACGTGCACCTAAGTGCTCGGGTGTTTTTCCATTTTGCTCCTGCTGAAATGCAGCCAATGTGGTCGGCAATCGAAGTCGCACCTTAGTGCTTAGCAGTGCGACAACAAAGCCGCCAAACACCCACGGCAGGAAGTGCAGAAACTGGGTACTAAGCAGTTTTGCCTAAAGGCCTGCCTTTGCTGTTCTACGACTTACTGCATGGCAGCTTGCAGCTGCCATACAGCACCTTACTGTATGGCAGCTTGCAGCTGCCATACGGTAAGGTGCTGCCTCAAGTATAGCTGATGGATAAATTCCCTCAACGGACCCACTCCATGGCACAAACATGAAGTGGAGAAATGAGCGTGGCGTCCTCCAACCTTTCGATATACAAAATATATATTTTGAGACTCCACAAAACCCAGTGCAATCTCACCTAAAGATCCACCTGTGTTGTGTAGAACAACGGTCCCTGAAGACGCCTTCCAGAGCTCATCTGGAGGCTGGATGGCACTGATTTCATCCGAGTCCACTGATATAGAATTCTCGGGTGGCTCGGGCTGCAAAAAGAAAAGTACCGTGAATAAGAAGTCAATGACACACAGCTGCCATTAGCCTCGAACCAACGTGATGTTTCTTTCAAACTTCAAGACATTTTTCGCATAATTTAAACACAGAGATGAATTAATTGACATATGTTCATTGTTCTTCTTGCATGAGTGAGATGCAAATGGCAATATTCATGAGAACTATTAATGAGAATATTGCGTCTAACAAAGAAAAACGAGCCCTTAAAAGCCATCTTTCCTTCATGCAAATGGCAAGTGTTAAAATAATTAGGAAGGAAGACTTTGTGTCATTAATGCCCTCATAATGTTCTTCTCACGCCGATTAGTGTGCACCGTACATAGTGCAGGAACAATGAACAGAATCGTCCAAAGTAATCTACAGTAAAAGGAACTCTGAAAGAAAACTGCAAGTATTTAGGATTGAATGACATGTCTTTTGTTTTATACAACCTCTGTGGCAAAATAAGTGATTGCTGTTACACCTGAAAGAATGATCTATTTATTAAAAAAAAGTTATTTTCCAGGCTTCTGCGTGAAATGTTGTCCTTGATTAGTGTTGGATAACTAGACACGTTCTCTTCCAGAACTGACCATGATGTGCAGTGCTCATGCTCACGAATCAACACGCAACAATTTAAGGCTAAGTAACGCACATACTTTGGTTTCCAGTGTCTACAGTTTTGTGTCACATTAGCATAGTTTTGATTAGTACACTTACATCAGAGCCAATACTACCTTAGGTGGCTACATTCATAGCGACGTGAAGTGGTTATCTCTAGCAATTGCACACAGCAGTCGTTACTCTAAATGTTTCGATGCAACGCTTCACTCTGTGAGCACTGTACATCAAATGCTTTATCCCCTGTACACACATTAGATCTGCACGTGTAAGGTAGGTAGCTTCCAGCCAACTTCTCAATCTTTACATGACAACACATACAAGCTTCACAGCTGCCTTTTGTTGTTTTTAACAAACATAACAATGAAGTTGTAAGAAATCGTGACAGCTCAAGTAGAAGCATACAAGCAAGTCACATTTTCCATTTCTCGAGATCCCTCTGCTAGGTATTTGCGGTGCAGTAAGCGTGTTCTCATTCCTAGTGCTAAGAGAAAAACATGCAAGAAATACCAAAGTTGCTTTTCAGTGCTTTACAAAAACAACCAGGCTTGTGCGGAACATGCAGCACAGTCACAGTGTAAGCTGGAGGATCAGCCTTTCTAGAGCCCACTGTAAACCCTTCAAGGGCGACTACTGCAAGTACAGTTACTAAGTACCCACTAAGCCATAATCGTCATGGTTTCGCAAAGTAGAGAAGTACTCACTACGGCACAATTTATCGTTCTGCGATATAGCAAGGCACCCACTACGCGCCTGTAAGGGAACATGCACACCTTCGTAGCTGCCCATTCTGCTGATGCTGTGGCTGGTGATGATGTAGAATAATGGCTGAGCCCTTTGTAATAGGCAGGAAGCTGTAATCTACCCACTTGTTCCACAGTTCAAACTGTGTGATGCCTGGTGTTATTTCACTTTTGTGCCTCACAATAATACATCTGTTAACATGATTCCTTGCCTGGCATGGCTCTGTGGTAGAATACTTGACTGCCATGCAGACAGAGTGCCTGGGTTTGATATCCCACTCAAGCCCTGGTCTTTTTTTTTTTCTCATTGTGCGCAATAACTGCGAAAGACACCGGCGGTGCCGGACAACTACGCCACCAAAATTGGCTAGCTCATAACAGCTTACGCTGTAGAAAGGTGCATAAAGGTATGCTGCCATTGTGCAAACTTGTGTGCATGTGTTACCAAAACTTAACACACTAGTGGTGCACTAAAACTATAGTACCGTTTGTCTTGCATGTGTCTTATTTCATTTCAAAGGTATGTTTTCTTTCTCTTCAAGTAGTAAGCCCTGCCTAGAATCAACCCATTCCTTATTTTATCATACCTGTTGGAACATCAAATTGCCACAACTCTAAGTCATCCTTTTTTTTGTTTCTATATGATACTCAAATTACTACACCATCTCTAAGCTTATTTAGCTGCATTAAACAGCATAAATGGTATACATTTCTATGAATCAGTGAGTTCAACTTTATTTTTAAACGTTTTTAACAATTCTTCAATGCAGGACATTGTGTGCCTTTTTCATACGGTTAAGTCCCATCAAAACTTCACAAATGGTGCAATGGCTCCTGTAAGACTTGTCATAAAAAAAAAAAACACGAGCAATGCCTGCATTTTACTGCAAAGGTATAAAATCGTCCAACTGTTACACCCTTTGACGTTAAGTTTGAAGGACTTTCGTACTTATTGCACTCATCGTTAGACACAATCTAATGAAACCAACAGACAATGAAGCTAAGGAAGGCGTAGGGGACATTATTTGTACATTTTAACTGTAGTATAGCAATTATAACGTACTAAATGGAAAAGAATTAAACTGTATGAAACATCAACTCGCCGAAGGTAGGGACCGAACCTACAACTTTCGAATAACACATCCGATGCTCAACCGCTTAGGCTACAGCAGCATTCGCTTTCCCATCCACTTTATTGGGTATTTATGTTTACGTAATCCTGGGAGTTTTAGCCAGCACCGCTTCCTGTGTCTTCAGTTCGTGTCATATCCGTGCAATTTCAACTCAAACACTTACATCAGAGCGAACATTACCCATAGTGGCCATATTCGTAGCATTACGACACAGTTATCTCAAGCAATTGTGCATACCTGCCGCTGTACTAAAAGTCTTGATGTTGCATTTCAACCCGTGAGCACTGTCTATCTGATAGCTTTACCAGTTTTTTTCTATCCTTTCGAGAGGTCCGCATAGGTTGCCACTGCCGCACCGCTTTTAAAAAATTCCACCTTCGTATTCAAGCGTGAGCCGGCCTGGTCATTATTTAGGTCAGATTCGGTTAAGTGCTTGAACCTGCTGATCATGCTAAATGCAGGATACTCTATTAACAACCCTTGTGATGTGTGAAAGCAGACCTTGAAGTTACTGTCTTCTACGTACCACTTACTGTTTCGCACTATTTTCTGCCTTTTCATGGCTCTCATTTCATGGCTTACATCATGAACACCTCATCTGGGCCTCATGACCACCTCATGAGCACCTCATTCAAGTTGACTACACTGGCGTTTAAAGGGTAACTTGTGGTCTGACATAACGTAAGCACTCACGTTAGAGCGCAGACGTCAGCATTATCGTAACGAAGTGCACTTTACATTGCGATGATGCGAATGTCATACGTAACGTCGTTAGTGTATACCTCGGGGGTCGAGCAACGCTTAAATATAACTTGCTGAATCATAGGAATACAAATGCAATGTTTATTAGACTGCTATAAAAGCAGAGCCAACACTGGAGCTACAACTGACATTAACCTGACATGACGCCTATATCGTAAGAGTACATATGTAATGTTTGTTTTTTTATAGGATTTGATAGCCAGCACTGCAACCACAATTGACGTTGCACCGCCATTACGCCTGAATAGGGTCTTTTGCCAAAGCAGCTTCAAGACCTGGCGTTGCTCTATGGTAGAATACCTGACTGCCACGCAGAATGCTTGGGTTCGATTCCTGCTGGGATCCTGATTTTTATTCTTTGCATTCGTTGGGTCAACACTGCCAATGTCAGTTTTTCTTAATGCTTTCGCATTAAGAAAAACGCTCTGTTCTGGAGTTTGCACATCCGTGTCTTGACTAACCTAGTTAAAACCTCGCAACAACCTAGAAGCAACCAGATGAGTCTTCAGAATTGTCCAGTTTCACTGTTTTAAGCCTAGCTCGACTTAGTGCAAGCTTCACCAATTTTTTTTTCAACCACTTTCCTGGTACTTATGTGTGCCAGAAATAATCCTGGGAGCAATTGGACAGCGCACCCTTCCTGTGTACTGCCGGCGTCATGTAGCGTGAAGACTCGAGTTGACCTCCCAGTTGTGCTTAGTTGTTTCTCACCCCGATTCCATTTCCCATCGTTGTCATTTCTTTATTCATTTTGTAAAAATTAAGCAATTCCCCTACGCTTTCATGCTCCTCATAGTCTGCTGGCTTCATTACAATTACAATTAATGGAAATCAAGCCCCGTGTTCTGCATGTATCTCGTGTCCTACATTTACCTTAATTTCTCGATTAGCAGAGAACTGCTGTTGATAATAGTGGCGTTTTAGACATCCTCAAAGATTGACCTTTCACTCGGACTGCCTTTAGTGCCCCTTTAATGACTGCAGATTTGTTTCACTGTAACCCCCATCCCTTTGTAATGCCCATCAAGGTCCTTTAAGGGATGTGAATAATGTGAATAGAAAAAAAAAACCGAGTACGCCATCGTTTTTGCATTTTGTGGCTGCAGTGGCTGGGATTCAAACCCATGACCTTGAGCTCAGAAGCAGAACGCCATGTGTCTGCAAAGCCATTGCAGTGTGTACATAGTTGCTTTCCCAAGTACCTCTCGAACATGTCAAAGATACAACAGAAGCAGAAACAACAGCTTTGAAAGACTGTTACAGGGCTTTTTAAAGGGACATTAAAGAGAAACAATGAATTGGTTTAGATTGATAAAGTGTGCTCCGAGAACTCTTGTGTAGTTTATTTCACCACCATAGGTTTATTAGAAGAGAAAACCAAGTTCAAAGTTTCATTTTTAAATTTCGCGCCGAAACTTTGTAATTCGTGACGTAAAAGACTTCAAAGAGCATTTAACGTATTTTGGCGCCACTGGCTCGACAAAATTTCTACAAACTCGTTATGTCAAGTCTCTGGCCCCCTCGGAGGGCAATGTACTTCGATTTAACCGATTAGGAACTACGTAGGCCCAAGCAGGCGCCGTCAAAAATATGTGACGTCACGGCAAATGGTGCGGGAATTCCAAGGTGGCGTTGCCACCTTTATTTTCTTTTTGCACGTTTTCTCGCTTATTAAGCGTCTTCCCGCAGAAAGTGTGGTGTTTTTGGTATCGTGGAAGACTACTTTACTAATGCGAGAAAAATAGTTTTGCTCATTAGTGTCCCTTTAAGAAGCGCAGCGTCCTCAGCTGACAACGCAAACGTAATAAATTTAGGCTGATGCCCACTTCTGTACACTGTAGGTAGAGTTGAAATGCTACATTTATTATGTCATTTGTCATAGTGACATTCACTAGATCATTAGTTCACCAAACAAAACGTACACTGGACTTTTGGCAGGCCCAACTAGGGCATTATAGTATATTCTGCTTTCCCCTTCAGATATTATGCAAGCTACAGCGAAGCAATCAAGTCTAACTAGAATGCTAGATAGCAACAAATGTAGATGAAAGAAATCCAGGGGCTAATAAAAACCTAACTAAACGAACAGGTGTAGGAAGTAGTTAGGCTAGCAAAGTGGTAAACCATTGTTAAGAAAATGCCATCCAGCTTGAAAGTAGCACAAGGCATACATTTGTAGCTGCTACTCTCTGGAGGATGACAAGATTTTCAGTTTAGTTTTCCCACACCTTACAGATTTATTTCAGCCTGATTTGCCATATCCCTGGTCAACCCTGGTCCTTCTAGTTTGTTGATAAATTTCACCTCAATCTCTCCTAGCCCTCAACACAATAAAGCAACCGACGATCTTATGTCCGATCATCTGACCAATACACCATTTTCAGCTGTGGGACTTTGAAAGAAAATCAGGTGGATTTTCTTCGCAACTTTTTGCGACAGCAGGATGGATGACAATGATTCCTTTCGCGAACACCTCATCAAAATATTGCTACAGGCCAGTGCTACTGAGGAGGTATACTCCGCTTCATACATCAGGTGCATTGCTGTGGAAGCTATGCAAGGAGTTTGGTCAGCAAAATGTGTAAGGCGACCTGCCTTGTGCTTGGCCTCCACGATTAGCTCCAGCTGTGCACAACTGGAGCTAATAGCCGAGGCCACGATCCAAAAACAGAGAGATGCTAATCAATCCAGATATAATTATTATATCTAGGGTTTAACATCCCAAAACCACGACAATCATGAGAGGCGCCGTAGTGGAGGGCTCAAAGTTTCGACCATCTGGGGTTCTTTAATGTGCACCTAAATCTAAGTACACGGGCCTCAAACATTTCCGCCTCCATCGAAAATGCAGCTGTTGTGGCCAGGATTCGATCCCGCAACCTTCGGGTCAGCAGTCGAGTGCCATAACCACTAGACCACCGTGGAGGGGCAAGCAATCCAGAACAACCTATTAACAGTATAAATAACAGGGTTTGTTTGTTTCTAAGGCACAAAGCATTTTTATTTATTACTCAGCCTAAAAACGAAAAAAAAAAATGTGGCCATCTTGCACTAAAGGGCACAAGGCTGAACCACAGCGGAGCTGGTGGTTTCCTAGGTAGTCCTGGCTTTTGCGAACTCGAACACGCTCATCAGGAGAGCAAGTAGGAATGTAGGTCATGGCTCAGCTGTTCTCTGACATATCGATTGCTTATCGATCAGTACTGATCGGCCATCAATTTTGTATTGATTGATTGGAAGAGCTTGATTCCACAGGACTATGATTATCCTAGTACGCATAGGCTTATCTGAGGGCTTACCAAGGCTTAAATAGATATAGATTCATTATCGATTGGTATCGATTAGTATCGTTTGGTCATTGTTTAGCAACGATCAAAATTCATTGAGTCTCAGTCATTAGATTACAAACCAATTTCAGCCTCAATTGGACTTAGCTTAATTAGCACATTTGGGCGGCATGTATTTACAAACTCAATTAGCCTTTGTCTTAATTAAGCTTAATTGGACTCGACATGGACACTAGTAGTTAGCATCACTTTGAACATGGCTTCACTATCCTGATTGGGATTCGACTTGAATTAATAGGGATTAATTAGGCTTTGGTTTAATTAGTCGGACTTATACTCAGCTTAATTAGCTAATACTATGCTTAATTAGTCTTGGTTAAACTTAATCGGGCTCATGTAAGCTTAACATGGCAAAGGCAAGCTAAGGAAGACTTAATTACGGTTGTCTTAATTAAACTCACCTTATTTAGGAGATATTAAGCTTATCTAGGCTTAATTAGATTTGGCTATACTTACCTTGGCCTAATTAGGCTCAACGTGACAAAGGTAAGCTGGGCCGAGTTTCTGTTCCCGCCATGCGGCATAACGAGAAGCTTAACCAGTTCTGCTATTAAAAACCACATTATGGGTGGTAAAATCACTTAACTCTTTCTTGGTTAGAATTAATCTATTGCAAGAAGGCTCGATAGCTTCCACAGTGCTGCACTT
Organism: Rhipicephalus sanguineus; assembly: GCF_013339695.2. Classification (NCBI taxonomy): domain Eukaryota; kingdom Metazoa; phylum Arthropoda; class Arachnida; order Ixodida; family Ixodidae; genus Rhipicephalus; species Rhipicephalus sanguineus. The sequence goes on along the minus strand of NC_051184.2, from coordinate 89,474,232 downwards.
TGAGTTGCATGTATGAAATGGAATAAAGAAGTCGGTTGGTCAGAAATTACTATGACTGAGCTAAAGCTAGCTTGTGCCTGAAACCAGTTCTGCGCATGTTCTTGTAAACATATCTGTACATATCTATTTGTCCGAGTCTTTTTAAATAACCATGTTATCAAAAATGTAATTATTAAACAAATACTAAGTATCTCTATGCTTTTCTTCTTAGCTTCAGTGGCTGTTGGCTTTTGAAGCAGTTACAAGACTAAAGTACTGGTCCAATCTTCACCTCCCTTCTTCGCCATTCTCAAATGACGCACTTATCTAATGTCGATGACGTCTTGGACTGGTCTTCACGCAGCAAATGCCAGGGCGCTACAAGATCTGCACTCATTGCTCGGTCTCTGCTTGCACTTGAGTGAGACAATTTAAACACCAGACCATGATACGGTATGACTTACCTTGTCCTCAGCATGTCTATGCACTCCACACTTGGTGCATGTATGATATTACGACTCTCGATGTGGCACGGCGGAAGGAAGGCTGTGCTCATGTCAGACTGGGTGTACCACCAAACAAATAACGTGCACGCTACCAGCACAAATTTAAGTGCAGTTGGCTTTTGCGTAATACATCATGTCAGCCCATATGTGTATTCTTGAACCTGTATACAGTCAAACCTCGTTAATACGTACCCGCTTTAAACGTACTAACGGTTAAAACGTAGTTGCGACGAATCCCCGACCGAATCCCATAGAGCCCAATGCATTCGCTGACCGCTTAAGCCGTAGTGGTTCGCCCTATGCCTACCGGATAGTGCGTACCCTGCGTACCGCGATAACTTTTTGTGTCATAATATTTTACTGCGCCGCTCAACTTCCCGATGCCAGAATGTGCCGCCAAAGGTCTTCCGCCTTTTTGAGAAGTGCGCAGATCAGTCGATCCCCGATTCCGACTTCCGCGCGATTGCGGTGACGCCTTTGCGGGTAAGCATCGGGAAAGAACGAAGGCGAGGTGGCGGCCACCGACGAATGCGCCGACATGACTTATCGCCGACAACCTTATCACAATAAGTATCTTCAGCTATCTGCTCGGGCACGCGTGCAGCGCAGCGCTACTTTTTAAGCCTACTGCACGCTTTTATTAGGCGACAACCTGAACGCGCTGGGCCGCCGATCGCTGCCGCTTCGTTGTGCGCGACCGTCTTCAAGTCCGAAGTTGAATTAATGGCACTAATGCTCGGGCAGGGACGAAGAACTTCAGCCATGTACCAACTAGCCCGACAGCAAACGCTACTAAGCCGTCATCAGGCGCGCACCGCTTTGTAGAAGCGAAAGCAGATCGCTGTTGCGTAGTTAGCGTTGCGGGTCGCGGGCGCCGAGAAACCTCGCTGCATTGACGCTATCACGCTAAACGCACGTGTACGATACAGCAAGCGTAGCGCAGTTGTAACCATACTGCACGCTTTTATTAAGCGACCACCCAACGCGCCTCCGTCCGCTGCCAGGACCGATAGAGCATCGCGGAGTGCGCATCGCTTGCATGAAGCTCGTCATCGCTGCGTTAACCGAACAAGCTACTCGCCGCATCTTTGCACGATCTGGAGCGAAGTGGGTACGAACAACATTCCCACGATAAATGCGCGCGTGCGGCACAGCAAGCGACCCGGTAGTGACGGCGTGAGCCGAGTAGGCGACGCGCTGCACGCAACTAGCCGGGAGACGATCGGCGCCACGCGGCCGTACCGCGTTTCACTGGAACTGTGTCAGTTTTCGTTTAGTAGCAGATCGCGGTTAGACGCACGCACATATACCGCGGAAAGAAGCAGACACTGTCCGTTCTGTCGCTATGTCGGTCACTGCGTTGACCGCGTATCCCGGACCCTGCAATAGTTTCGAAATGCTCTTCGGCGTCGCCACTACGCGCTATCGGCCGGTCGTGCGAGTGTGCCAGGATCTTTTCTCCACTTTGGCAAAAAGAAAGAAAAGGCTTTGCGGTGGGTACTTTAGGCAATATTTGCTGTGGCACTCTATTTGCTGGCGGCGATGGCGTACGCTAGGAGATGCAAATTTGTACTTGGTGTTTAATGCGTACTACCGTTTGGTGTGTAGTTATGCCGCGTTCCCGGCAGGTACGTATTAACGAGGTTTCACTGTACATGTAATCCTATATGTGTATTCTTAAACCTGTATTCCTATACATGTTATCCTATATGCGTATTCCCAAACCTGTGTTCCTATACATGTATTTCTTACCTGTATTCCTATATGCGTAATTCTATATGTGTATTCTTAAGCTTGTATTCCTAAACCTGTATTTCTATACATGTATTCCTACACATACTAGGCAGCATACGCATAGGAATACAGTGTGTCTAGAAGTTGGCTGCCTCATGAATCTGCCTAACACTGTCATGCATTTAGCATAACAACTGTTTCTGTCAACTTTTCTTGATGCTAGCATTTAAATTCATGCTGATGGTCTGTGTGTGCGCCTCACACGGCGAACCTGTCACAGTGAAGTAAGTTTCCCGAGTGTTTTCACGCTGCCACTACCTGCACAATCTCAATCTTTTATGTGCCATTTTTTGCAGCCACGTAGATTCTCTCTCGGTGGACAGGGCGATTCCATATGAAAGGAACACATTATTAGCATTCAAGCAATGATTTAGTGCAAATGTATCAGCTGAAACGTTGGCACTCAGTCGTGCATAGTAAAATCTCATTAAATGAAAATGTGAAGGAACTGAAGAAATATGCTACACTTTATAAGTCTAATTAACTGCAGGAGCATTAGAAAAAAATGCAAGGGCCTCTAGTCACCAAGTCAAAAGTTGATTGACCTTTGTGATTTATTTCTCAAAACCTATACGGGTTCGTTGTTCACATTGTAGCAGACATAGCGTTGTTGTCAATTTATTGAGCACAGAGCACTGGATACAGCGATGAAGACGTAACATAGTGGACAAGACTATGCCTTGTGCTGTGTGCTTAAACTGACCAACAGTGACTTTACGTCTACTGCACTGTGCTGAAGGAACCCGCAAGAACTACAAAAGAACAATAAACTTTCTGCGTGGTCAGTAACCCGAAGTCTGTTTTTTATGATATGCTACCTGACCAGATGTTTTTGTTTGACCTGACTGCGTGCATGGTGGTGTTTTATGTAGATTTAGAAATGTTGTTGAAATGTCAATGCAGAATTTAGTTTTCTAAGAGAGAAAATTACAAGGCACTTTGGCATAGTATTTACGAAATTTAACTTGGAACTACGCTTATTGCTATGGCAGTAAAAATGCATCAATTCTCACTAGCTAGAGCCCTTGCACAACTCTTTTTAAGGATGCTATATTGCTACGTACCAGTGGCATCGTGGTCCACAAGACGAAGAAAAGGACGACAATAAGATAGACTGGCGCGAGCTGTTCCTATCAGCAGCGCTGCTCGGTGAACCACTTGCAAATACATCTGTTGCTAGTCCTTCGAGTCTCTGTTTATATTCCCCGTAACATATTTGGTGGAGCGGTGCGATCCCCGTCCTCGCCACGGAACTCCGCAGCGGGCGTTCGCTCTCGGCTTTCCACATGGCCTCTCAAGACTGGAATGCACCCACTCCGGTCGTCACGCCTCCTGTCCTGCCTTCCAACCAAGCGGCCGCAACAACTTTCGTGACGCTTTCCGTCTTGAAAGACCCTGGCGTGTTCTCGGGCCTCGAGGGTTCCGACGTCGACCAATGGCTGCGCCTTTACGAACGTGTCAGCGCCAGTTACAGGTGGGACCCCACACTCATGCTCGCGAATGTCATCTTTTACTTGGACGGAACCCCTCGTGTCTGGTTTGACACACACGAGCATGACATTACAAGCTGGGACAGCTTCAAGGAAAAGATCCATGAGCTTTTTGGAAACCCTTTTGGTCGTCGACAAGCCGCGAAGAATGAATTATCTACTCGCGCGCAAACTTCCACTGAGTCCTACATCAGTTATATTCAAAGTGTCCTAGCACTCTGCCGCAGAGCCGACGAAAACATGTCCGAGCCAGAAAAAGTTGCACACATCCTGAAGGGTATAGCCGACGACGCGTTTAACTTGCTGGTATTTAGCAACGTTACGTCTGTTGATGCGATCATTCAAGAATGTCGCCGCCTGGAACAGGCTAAAAGCAGACGCATCTCACATCAGTTCCAGCGCCTTCCGAATACCGCAGCGACGTCATCTTGCCTGGACTCATATCGTCCTCCAGACACTTGCGATAACTTGACATGACTCGTCCGACGTGAACTTGAAGCAGCCGCTCCTGCTACAGTGCCACCACCGCACCCTGACCACTCTCCTTCAATCCCCTTGCCCCTAATTCAAGCAGTCGTGCGACAGGAAATTGCCAGCATGGGTATTTGCTCCATTTCGACGCCTCCCCGTACCGACTTCCAGCAACAATTCACGACTCCACGTCCATTCCCCTCTGGCTCTCCATCAACATTCCGCAATCCGTCCGCATGGCGAACACATGATGACAAGCCCATTTGCTTCTCTTGTCACCGTATTGGGCATGTTTCTCGCCATTGCAGAAGTCGCTGGGGTCCTACTACACAAACTTTCCAGCGTTCTTTCAATGGCCGTCCCGTTTATCGTCATGCGACCAGCCCAGACCACTTTGCCCCTCAGGAACCTGTGATTGATCCCCGCTACTCCCGCTCACCATCGCCTCAACATCGCCAGTCTCGTTCTCCCCAGCCCCGCCGACCACCCTCGCCCGCTTTCCCACGACGCTCCTCGACGGAAAACTAAATGTTGCAGCCCCTGGAGGTGGCGCTGCATCAATGGGACTGACCGAAAATCCTCTATTGACCATACAGACGAAACAGAACCTTGTCGATGTACAAGTGGACGGTGTGCATGTGACTGCTCTTGTCGACACTGGGGCTCAACTTTCCGTCATGACCACTGATTTTCGCCGAAAGCTCAAGAAAGTCCTCACACCTGCGACGACTAAGTTCATCCGTGTTGCCGACGGGGGAACAGCATCTGTCGTTGGAATGTGCTCCGCTCATGTAAGCATCGCTGATCGCCACACAGTTGTTCTCTTCACCGTCCTTGAAAAATGCCCACATGACGTAATCCTAGGCCTCGACTTCCTGTCCGCACATTCTGCCCTCATTGACTGTTCGGCCAGTACACTCCGTCTTCACTTGCCCATAACAGACCCTGCTGCACCACGGCCGAGTCGCCTCTGCACTGCCCGATATGTTCGCCTTCCAGCCCAAACACAGACCTACGTCGAGTTCGTATCAAGACCACCAGTTCCCGACGGCGACTATATGCTGACACCTATCACCGATGTCCTCATCAGCCGCGGCATTACATTACCGCACACCGTTCTGTCTGTCACAGGGAACTCCACGTGCCTTCCAGTTGTCAATTTTAGCTTGACACCTCAAGTGCTGCCGCAAGGCATCTCTTTGGCATTGCTGTCCACCTTAGAAGACAACGCAGTGAATGCTTTCACGGTGGCCACTCCTTCCGACACCTCTGCCCAGCACCAATCCAATACTTGCCCCGACAGCGCAATTAAGTCGATGATTGCTTCTGATTTAACACCGCAGCAGACTGACGAGCTCCACCGGGTTCTACTGTCGTACATCGACGTTTTCGATCTCGGCGGCCGTCCATTGGGGCAAGCTACTGGTGTGACGCACCGCATAAACACTGGTGATGCGCCTCCTATCCATAGGCGTCCATATCTGTTTATATTCCCCATAACAATATTCTATAGACAAGTTCTGATCAGATGATGATTCTTTCTAAAAAAATAAACATAAACAGTGTTTGTGCTGCCAATCGTTCCTGACAATTTGTTGCACAATTTCCTGCAGCTTAGCTAACACATAAGTGGAAATTTTGGTTCCAATCCATCTAGCTTTTTTTTTTTTGTGTGTGTGTGTGTGTTAGCCAAATACAGACCTGACAGATTGCTGCAGTCTTGCAGGTGGTTTTCATGTCAGCTAATGAGACACTAAAGAAAACATTTTAATATATTCCAGAGTTTTACATGCCAAGACTGATGTGATTATGACGCCGATATGATTATGAGGCACTTTGTACTAGCTTGAGACGCTTTACCAATTTTGACCCCTCAGGTTTATTTAACGTGCACCTACACTAAAGAAAAACACTAAATTAGTTTAGTCTTCTAAAGGATCCTATCAAACCATAGCCCCAGTATGGTATCTTAATGTGCCGTCATAGATGCCAATGTATTTTTTCCGTAACGGACTGTTGTGGCTGGGTAAATATTTTTGAAACACGCCAGATATGGTTCTTCTAGAACGGGGTATGGTACATCTTCACCGGTTAAAAAAATTTTTCAACTAGGTCCTCACAAAATCCCTGAAAGCATGGCTAGCTGGTGTGAGAAACTTCACCACTATCTTTCTATGACGCTTCTTTTCTTGTCGTACCAGAAAATTTTTTGTTTACTAATACAATTTTAATTTTTGCTTTAGTGGCTGAAGCAACCTACAGGCTACTTAACTGACAACTACTTCCAGTCCAGCTCAATGAACAATGAACCCGTATGCGGTTCCGAAACGTCGGATAGTTTCATCAGGCTTGGTCAATGACCGTGTTTCATCTCATCCAATGCCTGACCAGACGAACTTTCGTCGAACTCTTCACTAAGAAATTTTGTTGAAGAAATTTTCCATTTACTGAGATTCCACTGTACCTGGTCTGTGTAGTCTTTCTACTTGTCTTATTTACTCAACTGTCACTGCTGGTCTTGAAGGCGAGCATGACGATAGCCCACGCTGTCAAAGTCGTTAACGTCACCCACAACCTCTGCTACCTTCGTTTAACCAACAATTACGCAAGTGGCTGCCTCATTTCAGCACACTGCAATGATGGGCTAGCTGGTATGCATCCCTATTAACATTGCCATTTCCTGTCTCCTTCCTTTGTCTAATTGCGCTTTGTACAAAGGCTATCACAGTTGCCTTGTGTTAAAAACTAACTATAAAATTTCATATTGGCTAGATTGAGTATTAGTGAGCAGCATAAAGAAAATCTCGGCAAAGCTGCAGGGCTGGTAATAGCGTAGTTTTCTTCCTAGCAGCATTTGAACAACATCTACACAGACGTGTACACCTGGTGGTATCAGTTGCTATGATGTGGGTCTAGACGTGCCGCCTCCGAGATGGTTTCTATGCCTCTGTTTCTGTGTGGTCATCAGGCTATTAAAGCAGATAGCTTTGTATCGATTTTCTGAAAGCTGACAATAAGACACTTAGCTAGATGAATCTATTGCTCGGACAGTTGGTCGGTCTGCCCGTGTCGCTTTCTTGCTCCAAGCACTAATTAATGCTTGAGCCAACTTGAGAAACGGGCAAAAATGAATGCTTAGCGCCGAAGACTGCACCACGCCATTACTGCTCAATGAGTGACAGTTCTTTCATTTATGTTGTGGTCAATTAAGGGTAGTGCAGGGGGGGGGGGGGGGGGGGCACCAGCCCCCTGAGACACTAACACCTGCCCCTGCTGACCCCCAACCCCATTTTTGTGAAACATAAGGTGACCTTACGACCAGCTCTTTTGGGAGATGCTCATGCATCCCTGATAAACATATCTCATGGTAGCTGCCCCCCCACCAACCACAATGAAAAACATTCTGGCACTGCCCCTTCTGTCATGTTAAATAGGACATCAGAGTGATGATACGAGCGAAAGATGGCTGGCACAAGCATTCATTTTTGCAGGTAGTGAATGTTGCATTGATAAAAAGGGAGGCTGGTTATAATGGGCTCTTGCTTTCACCTAAAGAGGTGGTCTTTTAGCGATGAAATTTTTGCAGATGCAGTGCATTTCAGCGCTAGTTTAACTTACAATGAAACTTGAATGCAGTTTCTGCCTGTTTCACTTGGAATAAATCCAAAGTGCAGCCTTTGTCGTATGTAAATACGAGCAGCATTGCCTGCAATCCCCAGGCTGACTACGGGCTGCTTGAGATAGCCGCTGCAGTATGTCGAATGTTCTAACACCCTTGGGAATGAAAAGGCGCTCCCTTGCTTATCATCCAAATGCCTGAAGCGTCGGAAGCTGAAAGCAAGGAACAGCCTGTAAGCTTTTGACAAAGGCTTCCACATCATCTGCGAAAACACCAGGTAAGAAGTGTAATACACTGAGGAAAAGCAACAGCTGGTGCCATATGTCCTTCAAGGTTTAAGCATCTGTTGCAAGGAAAGAACGTGGCAGCCAGTTTCACAATTATGGTGACATATGGCACCACATTCTTTCCATCGACAAAATCTGCCCTCCTCAACCAGTGTTGACACAGATGACATGCACACTCTAGAAAATGTTCACACCTTTTGGGGCACGTTTTGCCCCCAAACAATAACCACTCATTGGTCTCACTTGCGTTTGCCTGATTGAAAACTCAGTGCACGCGTCGATAACGTACAATGTCGTCCTTTATGAAAGGGAACACGCAAGCGCGTGGCCTGCCCTCTGCAGCAGCTGCCTACAGCATCATCAACCGACAGCTAAAGAAAACACGTCCGCTTCTGGTGTCACCTATTGGCAAAGAAAATAATGAGTCACAGCCGGTGGACAAAAGCTGCTAGATTACACTTCCTCTCGGCTCGCGAAAAGATTATGCTCCTTGGGCTCAGCCTTTTACATTACAGATACATTAATTAAAATTTTTACAAACATTAGAAACATTTTCTCGCTTCATGTTTCTTACATAGCAACATCTCCTTCGCTGTCATCATGGCCAGGGTGCTCTGATTGCGCATGGCGTTATAGCATCAGGTGCATATATACTAAACGACAAAGTAATTTCTCTGCTGACATACCAGCACTTTCCGGGTAAGTGGGATTCTGCCTCAAAGGAAAATTTCCACGGCGTTCAGAGATACACTTTCGAAAAAGCAAACCGCAACTAAACCTTCAGCTGAATGCATTGCTCTCGCCCATATAGCTCAGTTTAGGTGAAGTGCAACTCGCATAAGCCGTTTCTATGTTTCCACTGTGCTCGCGCATCACGGCCGATTTGTTGGCAGCAGATGATGCGCTGCAAGCATCGCCTCTTGTGCGAGCGGAGAGGGAGTGTATTCTAGCAGCGATTGTCCACCGGCCAAGGCTCGTTATTTTGTTTGCCAATAGACGACGCCAGAAGCGGATGTGGTTCCTTTAACTGTCAGTTGATGGCGCTGTAGGCAGCCGCCACAGAGCGCAGGCCACGTGCTCGCGCGTTCCCTTTCATACAGGACGACAGTGTACACGCCGTTCGTAATTTGGAAGTCTCAGGTGCCAAAGCCAAAGAAAGGAAAGGCACGCGAGACGTACGATGATTGTTGTTTGGAGACAAGCTCTACAAAGTGGAAATATTTTCTATTATTGCGCTTCTAATTTATTTCAGGCGCGCAAGCTCTGTGTCAAGTACAGAGGTTTTTTTTTAATGCACCAAAAAACACCACCTCTGCAACAAGTTTTGAAGTATGCAAAAGCTTGTGGTTTAGTCGGAAAGAGCACTTGTACCGGCTTCCCTTTTTCAATGCAACATTCAGTATGTCGCGGCATTCGCTGTGGTGTTCCTAGCACAAAGTCTGGAAAGCAGGAGGGAGAGAGCCTGGGAAGCGCAGGCACCAGGAAGACGTGGAGACAGATGATTGAAAAAAAGAAATTAAAAACAAAAAATAAAGAAGAGAGCGAGAGAGTGAGGCAGGGAGAGTGCCGTGAGTGCCAGGGGAGAGAAGGAACTGCTGCACACCCATGCCTCACGAGCCCCATCATGTCAGCCGCTTTTTTTTTTTTTTGCTGAGACACAGCGTCATGTCGTAGCTTCTCGTCCGACTGCCCGCAGAAGGCAAGTCTACAGCATGCTCAACACCTACAGGATGATGCGCAAAACTCCGCAAGAAGGTTTCTCCACATAACATCACCGTTAAAATCCCAATGTGGGGGAGTGCATTCGTCCACACTAATCTTCACTTCAATTCAAGATCCAGTTTCTTAGTGATAGCGTTTCAGTTTGTGCAGTGAAATCCACTCACCAATTGCGTGTACGTTGGTCTATGGGTCCTTTAAGAACACTCAATTTTCTCAGGCTTTCGATGTGCACTGCGGGCCTTAGCTACTAAAGGGACACTAAAGTGTAACACAAGGTCACTTTAGACTGATAAATTAATCTTTGAGAAGTCTATTGATGTTAACTTTGCAATCACAGGTGCATTGTTAAAAGAGAAAATGAAAGACGATGTTTCAATTTGCTAAAATTCGCGACACGATCTCAACAGCTCAACATCAGTGATGTCACAGATTTCAAAGTCTCTTTGTATTTCTTGCAACATTGGCCCAACAAAATTTCCTGAAAACTGCTACATTAACTCTCTGGCTTGCTTAGAACACAATGCAATTCGCTTTTACCAATGGAGAACTACGTAGGTCCTAGCAGATGCCGTCAAAATAAATGAGGCCATGATGTGTTGGTGCAGAAGGCTCAAGGTGACGTCGACACCAGCATCCTTTATTTTGCGTGTTTTCTGGCCTATCAGGCATCTTCTAGCAGCAATAGCAGTGCTTTCAGTATTGAAAAAGTGCAATTTACTAGCATGAGACATAGCTTTTCTCTTTAGTGTCCCTTTAAGAGCTTTGAATTTCGAAAACAAGATAAGTGGACCACCTCGAGGGGTCGGGGGCAAACTGTGTCGACATCTTTCCGTGCTCCAACTTGAACACGAGGCAGGCTACATAAACAAGCCTGGCAGCACACGCGTATAGGTAATTTACGATCCTAGATTTACCAACGGGTAATTTACGACTGCGATCCCTCGCGACTAGTGACTAGCCTATTGCGGGCAGTCCACCGCGAGGCGGCGGCAAACGTCCAAAACGGCGGCGAACAGCAGAAAAACGTTGTGCTCAAAAGCATGCGGCAGCCAAGGGCGAGGCCACAGGAAGAAAAAGAAGGCCCGCGTGAATCAAGAGTCGAGGCCACGTCTCGTCAAACTTCTCTCTTTATTTGCTTCGACTAGGTCTCTTACAAGGGTCAGAAACAACTTGCAGGAGAGCAGATATGGCGCCAGCTTTTTTTTAACAAGGCGAGAACCAAAAGCTTTTTTTAAGACACAAAAACCAACAATTACAAAACTACACAGGCTTCCTTAATTATCACTTCATTCTTTTTTACGTAAGCTTCACTTAAGGATTACTCGTTCGTGTTTAGGGATAGGGAGAGACAACTGTCAGCAGCATGTGCTTCCGTTCCCACGTTTTTTTTTTTTGTCTCGTTTAGAGCAGGCCACGGTTTTTCAAAGAACCTCGAAGTTTCTCGGCTTCATGTTTTTAACATCGGGCTTGTTTACTGTAAGCACACATTGGCTTTTTCCCGCATGCAATAAAGCACAAGGTTTTCCGTTCGCTGCCTTAACGCCTCTCGCACGTGCGTTGGGTTTGCTCCGGGTGAGAAAAAAATTTTGCGGGCCAGGCACCGAGCGAAACTGTTGCGGCGAAACTAAGAGAAAAATTATCCAAGCTATTGGCTCCACGAGAAATAAAGAAGAAAGCGCTGGTTTTGCGGGGTGTTTCCGTTATCGCGCTAAATGTTGCTACGGTTAAGCGAGGCACACCTACGGCACAAGCCGATGCAGGGAGCTGTTATTACGATGTTGGGAGTGCCGGCACTTGTTAGTAATGCAAACATGCCAACTGCCCCCTGAAAAATTATATAATAAAACATGAGAAACAGCAGAAACATGCACTACACCCCCAAGATATATTTAGAAAACACTCATGCTCAGGTTACGAGCGAGCTGCGAGTAGGCGCTTAGAAGGACGATAACGAGAAGAACCAAGTTAAGGACATATCCGTAGGGTAGTAACGCCAAAATCCGCTTACCATTTCACTGCAAGCCAAAGGTCAATTATTAGTACAAAAATTGGAGGCCAAACCTGCCTCCCCATTTTTTCTTATTGTAATCCTTACGCTCGAACCAGAATGCTAATGATTTCCTTGCACTCTACAAAAATAAAAAGCAATGCCAGCCATGTTAAACTTATTTATGAAAGAAACACTTTACAACGAATCACAGCTTCAACACAGTGGGGAAGTTACGACCACGTGCCGTATATGTTATTCATTATCGTTGGAAATCCTTAATTTGGCAGCATTGTTCGCACATTTCAAGCTCTATCTTACACTGAAAAACTTTTCAGAGATTACCATTCACAGTGAATGCTTCCTCTCAAAATGTCATCTTAACTTATGAGAAACTACCATAACATGGTCTCCAGCTGTCAAAATTTTCTCCTAGCAAAGGGAGCAATACTCGGGGTCATGGTTGGCATGGCAGACTGTGGAACTAATGAAATTATTGCAAATCTCGGGTTAGTGCAAGCAGCTCTACGGAATAAATACGTCATCTGCCATGACTAAGCTTGTGGACATCAGTTTATGTAAAGACGCACACTATTTTAGTCATGTTTAGTGTCCGATGTTCTACGATGTTCTGGCTGCGAGCACAGGTGGCAAGCTGTGACAAATGGTCTCAGAATGAATAGCTTCGGATCTGTGACATCCATGCAATAGTTACATACTATTTCATAACCTATCACTCATATGGGGTTTAATCCTACGTAAAATTACAAGCCTTAGTAACATTGCTTGCTATATTGGAAACAGAGTACAGACACAGAACTTTAGCTTCAACATTAATCTTTTAACGTAATTTCTGGATTACTAATAACATCTGGGGTTTTACGTAACAAACCGAGATATGATTATGAAGGAACGCCGTAGTGGAGGGCTCCTGGAAATTTCGACCATCTGGTGTTCTTTAACGTGTACTGACATCATACAGTACACGGGCCCCTAGCATTTCGCCTCCATCGAACTGTGACTGCTGCGGCCGGGATCGAACCCACACCTTCGGGTCAGCAGCCGAGCACCGTAAGCACCGATCCACCGTGGCGGACAATTTTTTGATCACTGTATCTCAGGTCACAGAGAGGTACACACACAGAGAAATTTTGAAAGCATATCTTAGCAGTCTAACTTGACACTTGGTACTTCTCTTCATCGTCCCTCTAATTGAGCCAGTACAACAGCTTTCCAATGTAGACGATTAGGTGTGCCCATTGACATAATCAAACAAGCAGAAAAATAGTTGCAAAGCTCACATCAGGCAAGCAAGAAAGACATGCGCACACACGAAGGCATACGTAGCACCTGCATTAGCTTTTAAAACAACAAAAAAAAAAATCTGGCTTCACCATAATATTATTTCAGAATGTAGGTACACATTTCTGGTGAACCACACCAACTGCCAAAATTTCATTACGCATATTCTTGCACCCGACTGAATTAAAACCGCATCAAAATGGTGGCAGGCAAAGAAAAGGATTGAAATATGCAAGCCCGAGATGCAAGAACTACGCCACTACAAATCTGTCGACAAATTACGGTCAACTGCCTGCACTGTGCAGTAGTTTCTGTATAATGAGCAAGCTAGAAGCCAGAAGTCCAAGCTATGAGCCGGAAAACGTTCCAGTCATGGCTCCTAGTTCGAAGCTTGGGAAGCAAGCCCCCTACAACATGCTGACCTCTAGAAAATACGAAACGGCAGTCGTTCTGGTTCTCAAAGACTGTGCAGTTTCGACGCTGATTGTAAGCCAATCCTTTTTTTTCAATCAAAGCAGGCATTAAGTAGAACCCAGAGGCAGGCAGCAGTGGTGCAGGACAACAAGGCAAGCAAGCTGGCGAAGCCAAGGACAGAGATGAAAAGCTGGGTAGTAATGAAGGGCAGCTGGGGTAGAGGAAAAGTGCTAGAAGATATATGTCTTATGTGTTTGCCAAATGTAGTAACCTAAGCTATGGCTGCCAAAGTTTTCAGGGCATGGAATCCCCCCGTCCCCCCCCCCCAAAAAAAATTCCATGTCCGGTAATGCAATTTTTACCAAACTGAAAGGTGAGGTTTGTTGTAATCTGTGTGAAGATTGCAGTGCATCGCTGCACTTTCGCACTAATGGTGTTAGAAAAATGAAAACATTATTTTGCAATTTCCAAGATTTATAAGCTTTTGCAGTCGCACAATGCAAACTGCAATGCAACGTGGCCAGCATAGAGAAGAACAATGTCTTCGATACTGTGTCACCTGCACAGTAAGAGTACTACATTAATAAAAAATGTTTGTTAGTTTTTTCGGCTGTACAATTAGATAGCACTGCCAACTGTGGAGGTCAAAGTAAGTGATCGTCCACTTCTAACAGGATATTTTCCGTTTGCATACAGCTGCTCACGACAGCTAAAGCGAATCTGGAAAAGCAGGCCTGCAGACAGAGGTGTGAGAAACCAGATGTCATCAGTCATTGGCATAAGGCGGCGTAGCAGTTGTTGCTTTGACATATCGAAACAGGACAAATTTTGAACTTACGCTGAACGCCATCCACGCGTTTCTTCCGCAAAAACAGACTGCCCTACACCGTGCACTGACTCTAATCATGCGTTGCAGACTCTACTGAATTGAAGAACTGTAAGTCGATTAATGCTCAAGAACTAATTAATGCTCGAGACAAAGTGACACTGCAGGCATACACACACCATCCTGTCACAGCAGATCCGTTTCTCATAAACATTCTCATATGTTTCGTTATAACTAATTTTTTTTTTAAATTTAAGAGTCACTGCTGACATGAGCACAAGCCTACACTTTCCTACAGTGCCTTCTAAGCCGTGGCTCGCAAATCCATGCCAGTCGATAGCATAGCGGCTTCCCTGTTTTGTTACACAGCACCCCCAAGCTAGGCGGCACTGTCGTGTGAGCCTCGATGAAATTGGAAAAGGAGAAACCTAAATGGTCACTGACTCGTTCAAATTTTTCTTTTCGCACTGTATTGTGGTATTTTAGAAGGGCAGTTCACCTTGTTTTTCTCCTTATATTTGCATTTAAAGCGTTCCAAAAACCAAATACACTCATTCGTCATTATACCGCAGTCCGCACCTGACACGAAAATAACTTTGTAACATCCGAAAATTTGTTATAAACGTATATTCGTAACACTGCATCTATGACAAGACTATTTACCTTGTTATACCGATAATTCGCTATATAAGTGCTTATTTCGAGGTTTGAGTTTACCTGAAATCGTGCGCCGAGTGCCCGAAAATATCGCGCGTGGCCTCCGCACCGTGCGAGAGGGGTGCAAAGAGGGAGACCAAGCCGTGCAATGGAGGTGGTGGCAACTGGCCACAGCGGATGGGGGAGGGGAAAACAATTGCACATGCTGCAGACGGGTTGCCTCCCCCTTTACAATGACAAGGGGAGAAGGGAGCGACGGGAAAAAAACAACAAAAACCAAACACAGGGAATGTCGTCAACGCTTGTTGCCCGCAAACGGGCTCGTTTGGAAAGTGGTGGTGGTTTAAAAGAAAACGAGTAAGTGATGCCGCAAGATAGAGAAAGATGCTAGCTGCACACACGCCTCGTCGAGCACCGGTGAAATGGCGAGAGAACGGCCGGCAAGAACACGCATTCCCTGCAGACTCCCACCGACCGGCTGGGTACAAATTTCAGGGCAGCTCCCGTTTTAAGGAGAACGCTTGCCGACCAAATTTTGCGACACGTTATCATCGTTTTTAAAGATCTTTAGGAAAAAGAGACGTGGAGAAAGAGTCACTTACGCTTTTCAAGGAATCTGAAGCAGCGTCTTCCGAATAACATGAGCAGGGTGCTCTAGCAGAATAAAACTGGCATGCTACAAGTTTTCTCTCCACACATAAAACGCGGCAGGGAACGCCACGTCACCAAACCTTTACGTGCATTCAAAGATCAACGTAAGCCAATGAACGTGTTGGCCTTTTACAGGATTGTCAATAACATGACTTCACATGGTGACATGCGAGACATTTTCACGTTAGGACCCTGAAACTTTTTTTTTCGGCTAAGGGCAACATTTGATGCGAATGTCAGATAGCACCATTTTGTTTAAAGGATTACCAATATCTATTCAAGTGAAAATAAAGATGATAAATAATAATAATACAGTGCTTTGAAAGTCCTGCGTGCTCTTACCTGCCGTCTTTTCCATAGCACCAGAAAAAGATTGCTAGCCAAAAACTACAAAAACTGATGCGGCAGTCTGTGCTAGGGCGCTTTAAGCTACAGTATGACAAACCTCGCGACACTTGCGCACTCTGTGGTGCAATCTTGTACACGGTTCCATAATAGAATGTTCATCCTTGCTGCACGCGATTGGTTGAGGCTCATACGTACATAACCAGTTTGTGATATTTATGCAGGTTTCGACCAACTGCGCACGGCGAGGACAGACATTCTATCATAAAACATACGCAAGATTGCGCCCCATGGCATGGGACCACCAAGTCAACACGTGACCATACAAGTGCGTCGCCAAGAAAAAGAGAATAGTGTCACAGCACTGCACGCACTACATGCGCGTCACCTACAGCAACTCGGTGATAACACCGCTACAAAAACACCACCAAAACACTGTAAAAAGACGCTTGCCCCATGAGAGAATGGGCGGCCAAACTATGAGCTTCGGTGGTGACGTTTTCGTCACCCTACGACTACAACACACACGCTGTGCGTCGCTTACAGTTAAAAGATGAAAGCAAGCCAAGAAATTTGAAAAATGGGCTACGACAAGCAACAGCCTCCACTGCCAACCAAGGTGGCAACTGTAAAACACTGTTAGCCCTTTGTTAACACGAGAACACATTCCAGGAAGCATGTACAGCGACGCAACGCGTCTTAAGAAAAAGTTTTGTTAGAATTTTCTTTTGCCGTTGATAGGTGAAAGAAGGTGTACCTATGTGCTATACCACCTACACAACCGGCTTAACGGCTGCACGCATGTTGCGGCTCTTGCCTTGGTCGTTTTCAGTGGCATGGGAATTCTCGTACAATCACAACCAAATGTTCAACCGGAACCAACTCACTCACAACGTCGATTCCTCTACAACAAATCAGTTTGTTCATTAGTGGTGTTACTGTCGCATTCTTCCACCACCAAGTTTCAAATTGTGCATAGCAAATCACTTCACTCAAAGTTACCAGCACCTTTACTTGCACGAACACTATTTTCTCGTTCCATATGCCTAGATCTGGATTTTTTTTTATCACCTTCTTGAACTTTTGCACAAATCTGAGCACAGGCCTCACAGAAAACTTGAACAAATTTTTAAACTAAACCTTTTCACTCCTCAGGAATCGAACCCATCTGCAACACGGGGGATCATCAAATACAGTCGAGCCCGACTATATCGAACCCGTTTATATCAAATTATCCCGTATATCGAACAATTTCTAAACACGGTAAATTTACATTGAGAATATATAGCAAAAGTTACTGTTACATCGAACGAAAATAGCAACGACAACCGATATATCAAACTCCATGTGCCTCAAAAGTGCCCCAGCAAGTTGGCTTTCCCTCGCGGTGGCGGGGAAAACTGCCGGCGCCACCCTAGAAAAAGTGGTTTAGACCCGGTTGTGCACGGGCGAACACCCCCCTGCAAGAAATGATCCTGGCCCGCTCGCAGCGCTTACAGCCAATCAGAGGCCGTCGTGCTTTCTCCGAGGCGCGGAGGCGGTAGAAGTGAGCGCCATTTTTTCTTTCTTTATGCTTGTGTGCCTGCTGCTGCCTGTTTTCCTCGATTCCTCGTTCAGCGTGGTCCGTGCTGCTGGTGTTGCCTGTTGGTGCTCTGTGAACTTTATTGGCGCGCTGTCGTCATGGCTTGTGCAAAGAGGCAGTATTTGCCGTTCGCCGCGAAACTCGAAATCATAAATCGGGTCGAGTGCGGTGTAAAGAAGTCCGACGTCGCCGCCGCATACAAAAGACACCACAGGTGTTTCCGCCGGAGTTTGGAGCGAGCTGGCAGAGTTCCCGGGAGCTATCGACGGATCGACATTCGACGAGTTCGTCAGTGCGGACGATGTCGCCATCATGGGTGAGCTACAAGATGAGGACTACGTTGCAGACGTCGTGCCGACCACGAGCCAAAGCGACAGCAACAAGGAAATTGACGATGGCCCATTGCCTACATCCTCCGAAGTGATTAGTGCACTTGCGGCCTCAGCTGCTCCGACTCGTTGGACAATGTGGAGGCGTGCGTGCTGTCGCAGGCAGCGAAGTCGTTGACACAGAAGAAAATCCAGGACTATTTTGTTCCAAAGTAGGGCACGCAAGTAAGCCACCATATTAATAAAGTACTTTTCTTACTGTTATGTTCCTTTGTGTCAAAATCCTATAGCGGGCCTATATCGAATTATGCCATATATCGAACTAATAAACGTTTTTTGGCGAGTTCGATATACCCGGGTTCGACTGTACAATGCATCGAAGAAAAAAAGACTGTGGCATGCTTCCTGAAATGTCAAAAGTGTTCAGTGCAATAGAGTCTCCTACAAAAATTACTGGAGTGAACCCTGGCATACTTATCATTTCGCTATCGTATCAACATTGGTTGGGGCCTTACCTTGGCCAAATTTCAGGCTTGGGGCTTGAGGCATTTGCTCGACGCCACTTGTTATGCTTTATTTCTCCCAATGTTTAGCATAGTGATCTAAGCCGAGCAAGAGCATTGGTCTCTGCCCAAATGCACGATTATCATGAAATGACGCACTTACTATTCAACGCTTTACAAAGTCGCAGAGCCGTCTGAAGCCAAGGGGACGAAGTCTAGGCCAAATGCCACCACATTTTTAGCTTTCACAGCATGCTATTGCCAAAGTTTCCTCTAGTAGTTTTCATAGGAAAACTCTCAAATCCGGTGCCTCCTATCACTGTCGTGTGCAAACGAGCGACCGCACCATCTGCATGCTGACCAAAGAAAAAGTGGGCACGTGTTTGTACTTGCTCGCTGATAATGCTGTTTGATACAAAGCGCTGGATGGTAGACCAGTCCAAAATGCAGATTCTGAATGAGAGCTTAGAGCTGTTTGGGTAAAGAGCGTGTGATTGTGAAACCAGAGGGATGTTACACTGAGTAAATTTGGCAACTAAGTTGCACACAGAGAGAATGAGATAGCTGCTGCAGTACCTCACAAGCATAGCAAAATGCGACTACTGAATCTTCAGGAATCGTTAATCAGGAATTGTGCTGCCTGCTACCTATATCATGATAAGCCTGTCCACCGGCCAAGTGAGCTTCGAACTATAAAACTATTCAATGGCACTGAGTAAAATGTCAAGAACATTTAGCTAAACACAGAGACACGTGCAATAAAAAATACGTTGCCAACCATTTGGGGGGAGAAAAAGCTGTCTTTGAGGACAGTGGAATTAAATCAATAAACACCTAAAATCAGCTGTTACATAGAAACACTGACCAGTAAAGATAGCGCGAAATGAAAAAAGTGAAGTAAAATATTAAAATAGTTGCGCTGTAATAAATAAAAATTTTCTCAGGTTTTGTGCACTTGCTGCATGTTTGCGTGACAGACCTCACGTATAACAAGGGGTCGGTCACACAAAACAGGGGAAAAAAATGAAAGATTTCCGTAACGTGTTGCAGGGTGGACAGCCGCATCTGTTGAGAGACGCCAGCCCTCAAATAACGATATACGCAAGCCCCCGAAGTACAGGAGAGCCGAGAGTGGTAGCACCGTGAGAATTCCGACCCTGTCATGCTCCCGTCCGAGCCAGATCCTGGTGACAGAGGCGAGAGCTCTACCGACAGAAGCCCCGTAAGCATTTGCCTGTTTCTTGTCGCATAATCGTAGCAATGGTGTTCTGGAGCCACACGGTGACGAAGAAGTTATGTAGATCCGATCCGGTGTACTTTTTCAGAATCTACGTGAAGCGGAGCTTTCGCAAACGTCACTTTAATTAAACAATGCAAGTTAAAGTGGCCGGTTGCTACGCAAGGTTCCGGCTCACCCGATTCATTGCTAGCAGTTGCGACAGGAATTTAAAGAGAGGTGATTGAAGCCTTCCATATCGGGCAACGAGGCTCAAAATGTACCAGCAAACCATCCATCTCATCCCTAGCTAAAGAAGTGTCATTTTTGGTAGGCAAAGGAAGACCTCCTTGAAAACATCAGTTTTCTGTGTTGAGATTGTATGAAACCCTAACAGTGCTGAAGCATATTGCATCCAAAGTGGAGCCACGTTTCTCATAACACTGCTCGTACACAGCAAGACTACAGTGCACAGCAGAAACTGTTACAGCTTTTGTCTTACTGTTTCAATATCTCTATAAACTTGTGAACAACATGTGTTTAGACAGCTTATCTGTTTGGTTCCGCTGCGCTCGCAATTTATCAGAGCATGCATCTGATGTTTTAATTTATCACTGCCCTGTTAGGCCTAGTGTGCATTTTATCGTTCATCATGGGAGGTGGTGGCCTGCAGTGACCACCGTTTTCTGATTATTTCCAGTAATGTTACAGTGCTATGCTATGGATGTCAACGTTATAATAGCTATCTTTCTACACTGTGGCCATTTTGTTGCCAACTGCTGCAAAAACAAGACTCTGGTGAGCTTGTCAAACTGCTTTAAAAAGTATTCCCATTTAAAATTTTTAAAGTTTCTGAAAAATTTTCAAACCTTTCTGCATAAACAATACGCAAATAAACTTCCTAACATAAATGGGGAGTTTATTTTTTCCACAAGAGCTGCAAATGCTTACGAAGCGTCCATTTTGGACTATGGTTCAGCCACCGTACGCTCCCGAAACACCACTGCTCAGCTTAAACGAGTTTTTCGATTTTTAGAGAAATTCTCACATGCTCTCAGAGAACTGCTTGGTAATGCCATGAGCGCATTTACAGTGCCGTCGTAATACTGAAGTGGAAGCCTATCGTATACGCAAACCTCCCTTTCACCGGATCTGAGGAGTTGGATCTCGTCTTGCAAACCCTCTAGAACAAACCCCGACACACTGACTCAGCAACTGCTCTCGAATGCTTTCACTGTTGGAAGTAGCCAAGGTCCGTTAAAGCTGACCGGAAGCCACAATTTGATTCAATGCACGCACGGACAAGATACGAACACTTTATGCGACGAAACAGGCAGGATGTCTGTCACGCTCCTGAAAGCATGCATGTCATGTCTTTGAGATCGTTTTGCAGAAGGCGCATTTCTTCATAAACATTAGTTTCTGAAAAAGGGCATTAAGTGGGAATGTTAACTTAAAACAGACATTATTGCTCTCAATTAAAACAAATGCGATGAGACAGAGCTTCCACAAGCGGCAAATGGAAAAGCGAACAAGTGTGAAATAGGAGTGGCTTCAAGAGTTAAAATTCAGAACTAGCTCTCAGCGATGTAGGCCACCTTTGAAATGACTTGCAAATAGACAATAAAGTCAACAATAAAACGTGAAAAGCAGTGTGCCCTATTGTTGGAGTACTGTGTGTTTGTATCATCCTGTCAGGGTTAGTTAACGCAGTGGGGCGCCCCCTGCGTGCTGTCCTCCAAACTCATCAGGACTGACAATGGCCGCTGGATTATGGCCTCGGAGATTACTGGCACTGCACTGGAATCGCTGCGCATCACCTCCACGGACTGGCATCATGTCTTCCTCTGTTATCTCGAGTTCACTGGCTGGCTTTGAAAGACTTGCTCATTATCCCCGACCGTAGGTCATTTACAGACTCATAATGAGCACGAAGAGCTTTCCGAGACCTACTGGTCTAGCTAGTCCTTCGAGGATTGAACCTGAGGTGAGGTGTCACGAGAAAGAAAAAGAGCTGCCCGTGCCAAAACGCCGCAGCCTCTGCGTTGAGTAGTATGCCGTCAGAAACTTCACATCTGTCCGTGAAAAAAGCCGCATTAAGTGTCTTCTCAGAGCTGAAAGGAGAAAAGCTTCTGGATCGGCTTGCCAAACTCCCAAATCGCTCAACTGCGGTTAGAAATAGTCTGTTGGAAACCATCGGCCAAATAGCGCGCAAGGTCACCGTGCTGTTGTGACCACTACATAAACTGTTGTAGCGACTCCCTGCGACTGCAAATCCCGCACCTAGCAAGTTCTTTTCAACCTGCCCGTTCCAACGTTCCTAGCTAAGCAGAGCTCGCACATTCCCAGCACCAAGGTCATCACACGTGGTGTCTTCGTTAGTTCACTGTGAGCTTCGTTGAACGAGTGTTGTGTAGCTTTTGTTCATTAACTTTACAACACTATCGTGTTCTGTTTGTTTACGTTGTGACATCCACTTCCATGCTTACAATCTGACATGTTTACCACGTAAGCTGATGAAATTTTACGCATTATTCCCAAAGAGTTAATAAGGTGGCAACAGTGGACATTCGTCATGTAAATCCAGATGATGGTCGGGCAGTAGCACTGGTCATGGACACTACGCTCTGATGTTACAATCGGCTAACAGTACATCTCCAATAAATTACTCTTACCTAAGATACCTAATGCATCGAAAAATCTAGACTGACGCCATAGTATTTTTAAATACTTCAGTTACTGAGAATACCGAATACTCGGACGTCTACTTCCCTCAAGCTGTACTAAAAGAGGTAAATGTTTTACGTAAAAAGCAACTAAACCGGTTGCAATTAAATTATACTAAAGATCCCAGAAGGTCACTATTTAAAAGACGCTGCAATGATGATTGAAGCTACCTCGATCAAAGACGGGAAAAGAAAAAAAAACGTCCATGGCCTTTGAAGCGTTCCCAAGCTAGGTGAAACTTCGTATCAGTAAATCCTTTAGAGTAGCAGCGCTAATGTTTAATAGCAGCATCTTGGTTTGAGCTAGATGGTTCACCTTTGACGGGAACAGCACAAAAATTTGACGAAATGAGAACTCAGACGGCACTCAGCGATGCTGTTAATCTGTTTGTTGTCAGAGATAAGAAGAAAAAATTCTGGCAGATCCCACGCATAGTGGGAATCTGCCTTTTTCATTTTTCTATGCTGCCCTCTGCCATTTTCTTAGGGTTTTGGTAGGGTCCGGGACAACCGGTATCACCAAAACAAAAGCCTCCGAGATCAAAAGGCGTCAACATGCACCATGGCATCGTGAAAAATGCTGATTGGTTTCATGCGAAGCAGTCAACAAAAAGCTGCCCCTGCTGCGTACAGACGAAACATATCACCGCGCGTTGTCTGCACTCGTCCGTCTCATTTTATTTCATTCCTGCACTGTTCCCGTCAAGATATTTGTATTACGTCCAGCAATCTTCATCGTCATTTTCATGGCACAACACTTCGCTCAAACAGGGCTCCCCGGCCTGCCGTAACTCGCTACCAAACTGCTCGTTCCAGGCATATTTTGCAAGCCAAAAGCCGGCGACGGCCAGCAAGGCGAAGAGGACGCAAGGCCGTGCCGCTGCGGCGGCTCAGAAGCTCTCAGCCTTGAGAAGGGGTGGCCTTCGAAGATGGTGGCCCCCAGCGCCACCCACCTGCGTGCAGGAAGCGGACGAGACGGGCGCGCCGCCGCCCATGGAGTCGGGGGGCGGCAGGGGCAGCGGCTTGGCGACGCCGATGCGTACGATGCCCCGGGGCGCCCCCTTGAGGGCCTGCACGGCGGCATCGAGCCCCGCGTGCTGCAGCGGCACGTCGTTGACGAAGAGCAGCCGGTCGCCCGGGATGAGCCGGCCGTCTTGTTGGGCCACACCGCCGGGAACCAGGCTGCGGATGACGATCACCGTCTCGCTCGGGTTCATCGGGTCCTGAGGAGGTGGTGTGATTGGGGAGTGAATAAAGAATGCAAGTGCTAACACACTCAAACCTCATTATAACAAAGTTACATCTTACACAAAAATAACTTTGTTATATTCGAAAATTCGTTATAAACATATATTCCTAGGCCCGGCCACTTAAACCTGCTGGTTTCCCTTAATAAAGTTTATTCCTCCTCCTCCTCCTGTATCTATTGCATGACTATTTTTCATTGCCTTCGTTATAACCAACATTTTGTTATATCCGTGTTCCTTATATCGAGGTTTAAGGGGACATGCCGGTCGAAAAGCGGGAGTTCTTTCAAAAATTATCAATTTTTGTTTTCACCTGTTTTGTTAAGATTAGTATCTCTACTGTTCCGAAAATAAAGGTCAAAGTCGAGACTCAAATGGAAATGCGTTAAAATTGCATCTAAAGAGCACAAGGTGGCTGTTAATCTTGACAGAAAGTGTGATGTCTTCTAGCACCTCGCGGCCGATAACGCACGGCCGCTCATCATTGGGGATCGCATGAAGAGATCTTCAAATAATCACGGTTTCCCGTGCTGCAGAAGCGCAAGAAATAATGAAGAAAGCATGCTTTTGCCGCGCTTTTCGAGCGCTGCGACTGGCTTTTAAATCACGTGGTACAAATCGGCGACCGCCATTGGCCACTGCACGCCTCGCGTGTTGTGAAGCCTGCTTGCAGGGTCCATGTTTCATCGAGCTGCGCAGCTGAACGTTTCTCTCGCGTATTTATTTTCATCATGGATGATGAAAACCGCAGCAAGCGCAGTCACCGGCCAGTGAAGCATCGCTCGGTGAACAAATTTCGAGGACGCCGGTGCAAATTGAAGCCAAACACTTGCCGAATGGCAAGTGCGTCTGCTGCCACGAGGCCTAGCTACGACAACGGCGATGCTTCCGGCGAGTTTGCCGCGGCGTTCCAGTATGTCAGTGCCTTTCAAAGAGAAGATCGGACTCTTCGACGACGAAGAAAGATCACGGTAGAAGGAGTCTTCCTTGATCGCTGAGATGACAGCATTGAACATATTCGTGCCCAGTGCAGTATGTCCAACGTGTCACCGTTCGGGAATACAGTCGACGTCCGATTTCCCGGACGCCCGAAATTCCGGACATGCCCGATTTCCCGGACTCATCTGTGGCACCGTCAAGTTCCCCATAGAGTCAATGTATTAAAAAGTCCGAAATTCCGGACGCTTATAGCCTTCGCCATCCGATTTCCCGGACTTTTTACTGTTAACCGCCGACCCAAAGTCACCACCGACGCCGCCATTTTGGCTGTTTTCATATCCTCGAACCCACCATACTCGCATCGCAGATGTGGCCAGCAGCACCGCCGCACCGCGCCTGCCGTAACCTCGAAACCGCACGTGTCAATCCGTTGCCAGTCGTAGCTTAGCCAAGCCAAACCTCACTGTGTTCGTTGACGTGTTGTTTTGTCAGCTCTGCGGTCGTGTCTGCGGTTGATCGTTTGCTGCTGCGCGCTATCTTCAGTGATCACGTTTCCCGACCTTCAGCATCCACCGAGTTCCCAGCTGTTTTGTGCTGCGTTTTTCGTCGAGCGGATTCGCCGTTTACAGCGATGGCACCGACTGCTCCTTCGTCTTCGTCCGCGCCTTCGAAGCGCACAAAGCCCCCTTCGTAGGCTCACGATAGAGAAGAAAGCCGCCATCATTAAACAAGTCCAAAGCGGTCGGTCGCAGACAGAGGTTGGGAGGGAGTTCGGAATTTCGAAGCAAACTGTATCGGACTTCATCAAAAACAAGGTGAAGATCTTGGAAGTGGCTGCCAAATCAAGCGGGGCTGGAAAGAAGAATGTGAGTCACGGTGTTTACCCGCAGCTCGAGGAAGCGCTCCTCGTGTGGCTCAGTGCCATGATCGCTAAGAAAACCCCGGTGTCAGGCGACATCCTGAAGCAGAAGGCGGACGTTTTCGCGCTTCAGATGAACGTGAAGGACTTCAAGTTCAGCGATGGATGGATGGCTTCGCAATTTCAAGAGCCGCAATGACTTGAAGTTCAAGAAGATGTGCGGAGAAAGCGGCGCCGTCGACGATTCCGTTGTCGCCGAATATCGGGATGGAAAGCTGCAGTCCTTGCTTCAGCAGTTTCTACCTAATGACATTTTCAACTGCGACGAAACTGGACTGTTTTACAAGCTGCTGCCAGCGAAAACGCTTGCATTTGCTGGTGACCCCTGCCACGGCGGCAAGCACAGCAAGGAGCGGCTCACTGTCCTCGTTGGCAGCAACGTGTCAGGCAGCAAGAAGCTTCCGTTACTTGTAATAGGCAAGTCGAAGCATCCAAGATGTTTCAAGGGGGCAGTAACTCTGCCTGTTCTCTATGAAGCTAACAAGAAGGCGTGGGTAATGCAGCAGCTATTCAAAGCGTACGTGCGCAAGCTGGACAGAAGGTTCGAGCAGCAAAATCGAAGAGTTCTGCTGTTTGTGAATAACTGCGCCGCGCATGGCCACGTCAAGGACCTAAAGGCTGTACAGACTGAATTTCTGCCGCCGAACACCACAGCAATCCTGCAGCCGATGGACCAAGGCGTGATTCGTAACTTGAAGCATCATTACAAATCATGCGTGCTCAGCCGCATGGTGCTCTGCTCCGACAGCGGGAAAAGCTACGCTGTTGACCTCAGGTCTGCCGTCGGCATGCTAGCGGAATCGTGGAAGGCGGTTACGCAAGAGACTCTGCGGAACTGTTTTCGCCACGCGGGCTTCACATTCGATGCTGAGACGGCCGTCTCGCCCCAAGTGGACAGCATGTGTGACGAACTGCCATCCGCGGACGTTGCCTTCGACGATCTGCGCGCTGCCGGCGTGTCGATTCCAGACGGGATAACCTTTGAGGGCTTCGCCGACGCTGACAAAGACCTCGAGCTATGTGCGAAGTTGACGGATGATGACATCGTTCGTCAAGTTACGGAGGATTCCGACGACTCCGACACCGAGAACGAAGAGCCAGATCCTACACAGCCAACGAGCTCGGAGTTGACGCGAGCACTGATGACACTGTCATCGGTGTACAGCGGCAACATGACGTTGAATGAAATTGAGGCAGACATGATCGGCGGCAAGCGGAACGCCGTGCAAAAGAAAATAAGCGACTTCTTTGTGCCCAAGTGCTGTCTAATGAGGTAGCGCCGGCCACGTCGTTTTTTTTTTTTATATATAAACGGCTCTTTTCAGAGCCACCTAAACGATGCATTGGCTGAATTGCAATGGGAATCTTGTACTCCGGCCGTGACCCTCTCCGTCAGCGAAAAATACCTACCAAAAAGGTGCGTTTTCACGTGCATTCGTTTTTCCGGACTGCCCGATTTTCCGGACGTTTTCACGGTCCCTTGAGGGTCCGGGAAATCGGACGTCGACTGTATGCGTCTGGGAACCAGCTTACAAACTCAAAGGTGTCGTTTCTGGAACTGCAATGTGAGAACAGCGAGTGCCCCGAAAGTATTCTTTCGATGAAGTATACGTTGCGGCGAGTTGCTTCGAGCGAGGTCAGCGTAAGGGCGGCGAGTGACGGACCGATCGCAAGCAGAACCTACGGCAGCGGGAGCTCGCGCAATAGCTACTCTGCTCGAAAGAGCTGTGAAGGAGAAACTTATGGCGCTGGCTCAATTTAGTGGCAGTGGCTACTAGAACAACAATTTACCTCTTTTGTGTGTAATTTTGACCAGATTTCGTTACCTGTTTCATAAATAAACATCCAATTTTAACTTTAACCTTCGTTTTTCAGAAAACGCACTTTTTGGCAACTTTTTCAACGTGCCCCTCTTGTTTTTGGTACTTCTGGTGCTCAGATCTGCATGAAATTTTGCCCAAATTTTCTCTAATATGTGAGGTGTGCAGTTATCTCGTTGAAATCTCAATATTATGTTATGCATATTAGAAAATTTGCAAGTAAACATTTACTGGGGTCTGGGTAATATGGACTTCCCATGTTTGAATTTTTCACATCTAGTAAATATTTTATATGCACTTTCTGGATAGTTCCAGCACTCTACAGTTCAATTGGAGATATATGACCCATCAACTGTCAAAATATACAGAAGTTTAAGGATCGAAATAGGAGGGCCACAAGGCCTATGTTTTACACATTTGTCATGGTGCAGAACAAAAAGTATGCAACTTAAAAGAAAACTAATTGTATATTTGAAATCAGCATGAAAATCTCTACAAATACCATAAGTTTCATTGCTCTAGGATGAATATTAAAAAAGGAAGTGTCTTCGAGCCGCATCTCCCCTTAAGTGCACGACGAACCATTTTTACACCATTGTAAGTCAACTCGAAAGTGAGTCAAGCCATCTATCGACAACTTCACAATTGTGATAATAGCAGCAAGTGCTTCACGCCAAGGAACTTCCGCTCACTTCATTTATCAGCCTCTAACCCCCCAAGGAAAACATCTTTCTAAGTTGTCTCAGAGTACGGAAAGTCTCCTTTTAAGTTTTCAGATAAAACCAAGGTGCATAAAATTTGACAGCAACTCTTACATCCTTGTGTATAGCTTAGAAGAATATTTATTTGACAAATTTGGCTAAATACAGGGAGAAATGTGTTAAAGATCCATGGGTTACTCTCCAAGGCTTTTCATCCTCGCCAATGCGAGTTGGCTACGTCAGCCAACAAAGCCAAAAGTCGTTCAGGACCTATGTTTGTAAACAGCGAAATGATCTATACCACACGTCAAAAAATAAAAGAAACCATATACACGGGCACATTCCAAAACAAAAATTATTCGTGTAGTCGCTGGACTCGCTACTCATCCTCGCTAGAGACATCGTCTTATGAACATCGATGCCCAGGCCCTGTTGGCATTTAAGCACATTCTTAGTAAGCCCGCTTCTGAAGAGCAGACACAAACTTCTCGCATGACCATATCGCAACATGAAGGGTAGAGACCAATTGCATAATTCTGTCAAGTATGCCGCAAGCTTAGCATAGCACCCTGATTTCTGCCTGCTAGAATGTCTGTGCTTTCCGTCCCATGTGAAAATTTGCTCACGCTGCCATTACCATGCCACATCACCCATTAAGAAATTCCAAACTTGCGTCCGTCCCACTGTGCAGTTGTTACTTTATTTGGCATGGAGAATAGCAGCCCTCTTGAAAGCAGCTGTGAGTGAGCACCAGAAGCTTTTTGAGCCTGGAGCACTTATTGACGAAGATAGCTGCAATTAAGTAAACATGTTTGTCCAGCGAACTGGGAGCATGGGAAAAGACAACGAACGAAGGAAGAACCGCACAAAATGAGCGCTCGTGTTATGTGGTTCTTCCTTTGTCCGTTGTCTGTTCCCACGCTCCCAGTTTGCTGAACGAATATGAATTGCAAACTAGCCCACCTATCGATCCTTCTGTAAGCAAACATGACGGCAAGAGCCCCTTGAAAGAATACTCCAGAACACTGGCATCCAAGGATGCAGGGTCAGCAATGGCAACAAGGGGATGACCGCTTGCCTGGTAGTCAAGGATGCTGAAGCCAAGGCCCCGGTCCCCCTTGAGCAGCTCAACCACGTGGGGCTCGCTGCTCCACATGGCGAGGCCCGTCAGGGGCTCGAGGGAACGTGACCGCAGCTTGACCAGGGGGCCCCCGCCGGGCAGGCCCTCCTCCCAGTCCGACTGGGCCAGCGATCCATCCGACTTGGCCTTGACCAGGGCGGGCAGCGAGCCGGACAGCAGGGGGGGCGGCGGCGGGGACGCTGACGACGACGACGAGGGCCGCTGCGCCAGAGGACTCTGCGCCATACCTGAGCAATGACAATAATCGTGGGGGTTTTTGTGTGCCAAATACATGACGTGATCATGAGAGATGCTGTAATGGAGGGCTCCGGAAAATTTGACAACCACCTGGGGTTCTTTAAAGTGCAACTAAATCTAAGCACACGGGCCTCTAGTATTGCGCCTCCATCAAAATGCAACCACCATGGCCGGGATTAGATCTTGGGACCTTTGGGCCGGCAGTCGAGCACCATAACCACTAGACCATGGCGGAGGGGTACCATACCTGCAAACCTGAGCAGTATGTTTGTATGCTTACTTGTTTTAGGCCTGTGCAAATATTAAAGCACTTCTGGGTATTTGAACGAATATTACAGTATTCAAGTTCTCTTCCGACGCGAATTTAAAATTCTAATGGTCCAATCGAGACCAAACTTGGCATGCATAATTTTAAGGTGTGTAGAATGCACTTATCCAGGGTATAATGCAAACATAACATTTCTAAGGATGAAAATTTTCAGAATACTTGGGCACCAGCCACTGGAATCGAAGCAGCAGATATGAAATTCTCTCCAAATGTTGCCTGCCTAGGGAATGACATTATTTTGCTCATTGGCACTGTGGCGACGCAAAGCGGTGCTTCTGTGTGCGGTGCAGAGAGCGCATGCGCCCGCACGAAAAAGTTATCTCCGCCAGCTTCGAGAGTTCCTAGGACTAGTGAATTTCTATCGTAGGTTTATCCCGAAATGCGCCAACATCCTTCACCCTCTCCACAGCCTACTTGCGGCATCTGGATCTAAGGCAACTGCCATTCAGTGGAACGACCAATCCACACAAGCATTCCGGATGATTAAGGAAGCTCTCGCAAATGCTACCATGCTCACGTACCCGCAGCTGGGTGTTCCTCAGTGTGTTATGGTAGACGCCTCCGATGCAGCGATTGGAGCCGTGTTGCAGCAGAGGGTGAGCGGAGTGTGGCGACCAATCTCCTTCTTCTCCAGAAAACTGAGCCCGTCCGAACGAAGGTACAGCACCTTCGGTAGGGAACTCCTGGCCATATACGCGGCTATCCGGCATTTCCGAAATTATGTGGAAGGACAAGAATTTTTTGTGCTCACGGATCACAAGCCACTCACCTACGCATTGCGCGCGAACTCCGATTCTGGTGCGCACGTGGCACGGGAGCTCCGCCAAATGTCGTACATCGCAGAATTCACGACAGATATACGCCATGTTAAGGGCACAGATAATGCTGCTGCCGACGCTCTTTCGCGCGGTCCAGTGAATGCCATCAGCCTGCCGAGCGGTGTGGACTTCACCACACTTACGACGGCTCAACGCAGTGATGGAGAATTGAAGCGTCTACTGACGTCCCCAACCAGCGCCTTGAAGCTGCAATGGTTGGCAGAACCCACAGGATCCGTATGCTGCGACATGTCTACAGGCAGGGCCCGACCATTCGTCCTCTCGAACCTCCGTCGCAGCATTTTTGACTTGCTGCACAGCCTGGCGCATCCCGGGATTCGAGCCACGCAACGGCTATGCACAGCGAGGTTCGTGTGGCCAGGAATAAACCGGGATGTCCGACGCTGGACACGAGAGTGCCTTGCATGCCAGCGCTCCAAAGTTCAGCGACATACTGTGACCCCCTTGGGATCCTTCCCTCTGCCGGACGGTCGGTTTGCACATGTGCATGTTGACATTGTGGGACCACTGCCGTTGTGCCAGGGGCAAAGCTATCTGCTAACCTGCATCGATCGCTTCACACGATGGCCGGAGGCAGTGCCCATTCCAGACATGATTGCTGATACCGTCGCCCGCGCATTTATCTTCCACTGAGTGGCCCGCTTCGGAGTGCCGGCAACCGTGACTACGGATTGCGGAACACAGTTTGAGTCAGCCCTGTTCGCAAGCGTCACCCGGCTCTTGGGTACTTACCGCATCAGAACAACTGCCTCCCATCCGATAAGCAACGGTATAGTGGAAAGGTTCCATCGCCATCTGAAGACGAGCCTGACGGCTACTGCGAGTCACAGTTGGGTAGAGGCACTGCCGTTTGTTCTGTTGGGCGTAAGGACGGCTCTGAAAGCAGATATTGGATGCTGCTCCGCTGAACTGGTGTACGGAACAACGCTTTGCCTCCCAGGGGAGTTTTTCACTACCAGTAAGGACGAGAACGTGTACGCGAACGCGGACTACGCCGTGCGACTACGAGACATCATGAGCAAGCTACGCGCGGTTCCTCCGCGTCCGCCCGCAGCCCGGTCAGTCTACGTGGACCGGGAACTCTCCTCCTGCTCTCACGTGTTTGTGAGGCACGACGCCGTACAGCGTCCACTCCGGCCCCTGTACGACGGCCCCTTCAAGGTGCTGCGACGGGCAGACAAGCACATTACAATCGACAGAGGTGGTCGTCACGACGTGGTTTCTCTAGAACGCGTAAAATCAGCACACGTGGACTCCGACAGCGAAGCACCCGCCCCACCTCGAGCTCCATCTTTGCAGGCACCCCCGGCAGACCACGTAGCGCAGCCCCAACAAGTCCTCAAACGGTTCACGCGGAGTGGACGGTGTACGAGACCCCCGGTGTGCATGAACTTATGAACCGCAGTGGGTCGTCCGAGTGCGGCCGTTGCGCGCGCACTCACTAGGGGGGGAGTACTGTGGCGACGCAAAGCGGTGCTTCTGTGTGCGGTGCAGAGAGCGCATGCGCCCGCACGAAAAAGTTATCTTCGAGAGGAAGGGTGATAATAAAAGTTCAGTTGTTGTTTGGGACGCGAGTTGTTCACTTGCGCAGCTCTGCCGAGCGATGCGTCTCAACAGCACTCACTGGAGTGTGAGGGGCAAGAAAAAACATTTTGCACTGCTCTATCATGCTAAGTGCTACCTCCAGCAGCTGCACAAATATGCACCGTTTTTCACTTATGCATGGAGCATAGAGTTATCTTAAAACTAACTCAAATTTCGAACGAGGAGATCAAGCTCTAGAAATGGTACAATTTTCATTCACCTAGCATTAATATTTCAAAAAAAAAAAAAAGAAGGTTTTTGAGGAACGTCTTTACCTTGACGTAACACCAATCAATTTCATTTCCATGGCACCCTGCATTGTCTGCAATCTAAGTAAGAATGCTGTAGAAGTAGAGCATCAGGCTCACGTGGAAGAGGGCATGGTTTGAATCTCTGTGTTGCGCAATTCCCCACCGGATAAAAAAATTTACTTGTGTTCATGAAACTGCATAAAGAGCCCTGGGTAACAAAAAAAAACACAGCATATCCACGGGGTGAATAATGATGATGAGTGGGCGAAGCTCCGGAGGTTCATCACTCTTCCGTAAAAATTCGCCCATTACATCATCAGGAAAGACGTGAGAACCAGTGTGTGAGGTTATATAAGAACTTTTTTATTCATTTTCTTAGATGAGGTTTGGCTTCCGTTGTCCCTTCCAAATGACAGCTTTGTGGTCCGTGAAATGCAAGGAGAGCGGTTCTTGTATGGGTTGCAGTTGGACGTTCGTAAATGCAATGTCTATGCACGTCCTGTACGCGCGTTTCCTCGCCACTGCTCGGGCTCTCACAGTTTCTCAATCCGCTTCTCGGCGTCGCCGTGCACCTTATGCTTCGCGGGCTCGAACGTCCGTTTTTCGGCGCCTCCGTGCAGCTTCGGCTTCGCGGGCTCTCACCGCCGGGTTCTGTCTGCGAGTGCGCGCTGCAGCCGCTTTCCGTGCCCTCCGCTCCGCCGCCTTGTCTTCCATATGGCGCAGCTACTCCGAGCGAAAGAGGAAGCGCGCCAAGAGTGAGCACATTCTATAGCTCTCACCCCTAGCGGTCTCCCATCGCACTGCATCAAGACATCTCGAACGATCGCCACCATCCAATGATCTAGTGATCGCTCATCACACTATGCGGTCCCATACATCCGCATGGAGTGAGCGCTGCAGCGCCATCTTGTATTTTAATTCGTCAACTATGCTGCGCTAGCGCCATCCTGTGATATCTCGTCACACTAGCCTTTACCATGTATCTCTATGGAGCAAGCGCCACCAACACCATCTAGTGAGCACTTCACGAACTCTCACAGCCGGATCCTGCCGGCGAGCGCGCGCCGCAGCCGCTTTCCGTGCCCTGCGCTCCGCCGCCTTGTCTTCGCTGTTCATGGCGCAGCATCGAAAGAGGAAGCCCGCCAAGAGCAAGCGCCTTTTCGACTCCTAACGCGCCATCTGGCACTCTCCTAGTACACTAACCCCACAACCCCACACGTAGCGCGCGCCTCCACGCCATCTAGTGAGCAATTCATGTACAGTCACAGCGCAGCGCCATCTAGTGAACATTGCGAGAAGCAGCTGGGGTGGCTACGACAACGACGGGACTGAGCCACAGCGTAAAGAGCTTCGCCCCTAATAATAATAATAATAATAATGATGATAATAATAATAATAATAATAATAATAATAATAATAATAATAATAATAATAATAATAATAATATCTGGGGTTTAACGTCCCAAAACCACGATATGATTATGAGAGACGCCGTAGGGGAGGGCTCTGGAAATTTCGACTAGCTGGGGTTCTTTAACGTGCACCCAAATCTAAGTACACAGGCCTCAAACGTTTTCGCCTCCATCGAAAATGCAGCCGCCACGGCTGGGATTCGATCCCACGACCTTCGGATCAGCAGTCGAGCGCCATAACCACTAGACCACCGTGGCGGGGCTAAAGAGCCGACCAGAACCAGTAGCGCACTCCCTCACCAGACAAGGAAGATTGGACACACTGGTGCAGTGCTTGGCCAATAGCTCCTTTTACAGCGAAGCTGTGAATAGCTAGGAGGTGGGAAAATGTGGCACTCCGCGAGTCTGTCCTCTGGCTCAACCTACCTCTGCAGAGGAGAGAGAAGTGATGGCTGGGCTTGTGGATGACGTATCTGCACTCTCGCGCCAATCGACACAGGTAAGTGGGAACTGGGCATCGAAGGGAGCGAGCGCAGGTGCAAAGGTGCAACAACAATAATAAAAGAGAAAAAATTACGGCACCTTCGCACTAGTGGTGCTAAGCCGAAAGGAAGAGCGCAGCTGAGTGGCCTTCCTTGTTTTCTTTCCTCTCTTTCTT
The DNA here is from genome assembly GCF_013339695.2 of Rhipicephalus sanguineus. NCBI lineage: Eukaryota > Metazoa > Arthropoda > Arachnida > Ixodida > Ixodidae > Rhipicephalus > Rhipicephalus sanguineus. The sequence goes on along the minus strand of NC_051184.2, from coordinate 89,439,750 downwards.
TGTTCTCTTTCTTTCTTGTACTTAAAGTGGTTGCTTGGGCGTGTTGGTAAGACATATTGGAGAGAAACAGCGCAAAAGACGAAAGACACTACAGCCTGTGTAGGGCCGTCAACCCTGCAGCTAGAGAAACCCGCGCCTGCACGACTATGCGTCGGAATAAGTTTGTTCCATGCGTTCAAGGCGTGGTGTATTCCCTACCACTGTCCTGTGGCAAACGCTACATAGGCCAGACTGGCCGGTGTCTTCATGAGCGTCTCAAGGAACACGCTTACAGCGTTTCTTCGGCGGTGTCTGGCCACCTTGGCATTTATTGCCCTGATTGTGGGTGCGTCCCTGAGTTTCATCTATGTGCGGTTGTGAGGCGTCATCGGGACCAGCTTACACGTGAAATACTCGAGGCCCTGGAAATAGCTGGCCTGGGTGACGCATGCGTGAGCAGATCTTCAGTTGCCTTGTCAGAAGAGGAGGTTGTTTTTCTGTGAGAATGGCTGCACGCGCAATGAGCATGCTTTTCGGTGACGATTCTGATAGTTTATTTATCTTCGACTTGTCATGTTTTGTTTCTTCTTTTCGTTTTCAACTGCGCAGGTATATAATGTGTGGTTTGACGAATAAACTTTTGTCGTAAGTCAGCGCTGCTGTATGTGTCTTTCTCTGCCTGGTCTTTCACGCTGTTTCCCTCCAATATTTCTTGTATCTCTTGTTTGTATCTGTTTCTTTCTTTCTCTTTCTTGCTCTATCTTTATTTCTCTTCCCTTTCTTTGTTTCTCCTTATTTCTCTCTTTCTCTGTTTTTCTATCTCTTTTTCGTGTCTATTTCTTGCTATGTTTTTCTCTATCTTCTTATGTCTTTATTCTAAAGCTGTGCGAATAGCAAAACTTTGAGTGTGAAGTGAATTCAAATAATAAAATGTGAGTGCGAATCGAATCGAATATTTTTTGAATAGGTGACGAATATTTTTTTTAACACTTCAAAGCAAAATTACTGAAAAAAAAGTTGCAGAGGATCCCAAGCATATTCTTACGAGACAGCAACATGAAAGCATTTTTTTTTGTCTAGGTTGGTGGAGGGGTGGTGTTCCCTAGTTGTCTTACCAAGAATGAGGCAATGCAGAGGCCGAATTGTATTTATTTACGTGATTTGATGCAGCCAATGTGTTGTCGACAGCACTTTACGTCTCAAAGGAAAAGACGCTATTTCCTCAACCTCTCCTCCTCCTTCAACTTCTGTGGAGGCCCAACTGATGTGGCGGACAAGGGCGGTGCTCCCTTCTAGTACGGAGTTCCTCGTGTGTCCCATAGACGCCAATGTATAAGAACATCTGAAATTTCAGACACTGAAACTCTTCGGCGTCCTATTTTTTGGACTTTCTGCCCAAATTTCAGGTCCGAAAAGGCATTAATTAAAGCCCCCACCTCTGTCGCATCTATCGATAATCTCGTAGGTTCGAACCAGTAATTCCGTGAATCAATCTGTCTGCGGCCCTAGCAGAGTCCGAAAGGCAGCTTTACCGCAATGCCAAAGTGTGATGAGGCGAAGCATATCAAAAATCTGAAGGGGCCACTGTCACGGCGCAGTGCGGCAATGTCTTTACGGATAAGCACCGGAAATGCATGGAGGCGCGATGCCGGCAGGCGGCAAATGCGCCCAACCCTTATGATAAGCATCTTCAGCTAACTGCTCAGTAGTCCATGTGGCCTGGTGCAGTGGTATGCGTATCACCCAAACATGCCGCGCCACCGTTCATGCTGCCACTTTGTGCGAGACTGCCAAGTGTGCCGCACTTTGCCTTCACGAACGAAAACAGCTCACCATCGCCGCGCCCGTGTGCAAATGGGAACGGAGTGGCCATATAATAACTAGGCCTATCCGAACGAACGCGATCACGGCAAACGTGTGCGTACGGTACAGCAAGCGCCTCAGCAATGACACAGTCAGCTCGGTTGGCGTTGTGCTGCACACAACTAGTAATTATAGGTTTCACATGGCAGTAAATGCTGCAAATCAGAGGAGATTCAGCGATGCATGTGCGCATCATCATGCGCACACGCATCGGGGAAAGCCGGACAAGTCGTCTGCTCTTCTGCCACAGTCTTTGCGTTCCGCGTCATCGTTTCCAAACACTCCATTCATGAGAGCTGTAATCTATTCTGCACTTTGCTGGTATCAGCGGTGCTCATCATGAGATGCTAATTTGCAATTGGTGGTTGGTATGTAGTTAAGCGGGGTTCGCTGCAGGTACCGAATGTATTCAAGAGAGCCTGGGCACACACCAAAATGCCTGCGAAGTGTACTGGGAGGCATTAAAGCTATTTTGGACGTGGCTGTGGCGATTTGACAACTTTAGCGGAATAAAAAAGCATAAATTAGTCTTTTCGGAGAGCCAGATTTTTCGGACAACTTCGCGGTCCCTAGAGAGTCCAAAAAATCTGACATTGACTGTATTTATCTTCCGGAAGTTTGAATAGTTTGAATAGTCAAATTCTGGTGCGAATCGAATCGAATCGAATAGCAAGCACTATTAGAAAAATGTTCCAAAGTTCGAATATTTGCATACCCCTACTTTATTCCCTTTATTTCTCTTCCTCTTTATCACTTTCTTTCCGTTTCTCTTTGTCTCTCTTTCTCTTCCTTTCTTTTGTTCTCTCTCTTTCGTGCGTTTCACATGCCCCACTTCACCAAGCAGTTTTCATTTCACATTCGCACCTGCTGTACTCTGTAGAGGGGCTTGCCCAATTCCTGTGGCGCACACCCACCTGTGGAGTTTCTGACGATGGAGTACAAGTTACTGATAGCTTAAACCAGCTTTGCTGTTAAAAGAGAGGTACGCGATTGGCTACGCCAGTACTGACGTCATTGCTCTTCGCTGCAACTGAGTGCACGTGCAGCAGTTTCTCTCCAACATGAAAGGCTACGCATCAGTTGTACTCCAGAGGAGCAGGCAGCTCACAAAGACGTAACCAATAATTCAGAAAGGCTTTAATGAACTGTCAGTTTCAGCTTTGCTGGTTAATCATCTTGGGCAGTGATGTTATGAATACACCAATTATTAGTAGATCTGTCGCACCAACTAGCCAGACCAGCAGTTCACGACTCAGGACTCACCCATGTAGCTGCTGCTGTCATCGCACGCAAAGGGGTCCGGCTCGTCGGAGGCTGCCCGCGAGGGCGACCGCCAGGCGGTGCTGACCGGGGGTGGTCCGTGCAGGGGCAGGGGCGGGGGAAGGGGGCGGGCACACACCAGTCGCACGTGCAGGGGCAGCTGCTTCAGGGCACCCACCACCTCGCGGTGGTGCAGACCTAGCAGTTGACGCCCATTCACCTGCACACATTCACGCGCGAGTGCAAAGAGTCAAATAGCTGCATAAGAATTTACAGTGAATTTCTCTAAGGGTAACTGTCATAGTATTCAATACTAATTTCTGGACTTTTTTACGTATCACAGCAATGCTATGATTATGAGGTATGTCGGAGTGGAGGACTCCGGAAACTTCGACCATCTGGTATTCTTTAGCGTGCACAGACATCACACAGTACAAGGGCCTCTAGTATTCATCAAAATGCAACTGACACGGCCAGGGTCGAAATCGCAATTTTCGGGACAGCAGCCGAGCACTGTAACCACCGTAGCACGGTTGTGGGCTGTAGTACTCAAAGCACTGATTGGAATGACAGAGGCACAGTACTAGCAGTACAGCTCATAATGTTAGTACAGTAAAAGTTTGTTAATTCGACTCTCATTAATTCGGAAAATCGGTTAATTCGGACACGTCATCTGGTCCCTGTAAATATAAGCATCACTTATGAGACTGGGCACTCGTTATTTCGGACAGATTTTTTTACTGCAAATCGGATAATTTGGCAACTTTCGGGCCGCTGGCGAGGCTCGAAAACGAAAAAAGAGCAATTCGAAACAAAAGTGAAGCTCAAACGCAGCATCGCCATGGACATCAATTATCGACTTGGCTTGACTTGAGACTGGTTGAATGCCTTTTCTTTGCGTGTGGGTTTGGTGTTGCCATTTTGTTGCTTTGTTCCCGTTGGTGTGCTGCATCGTTGAACACCATTTTATCGAGGAATGATTCAGTACGGCTCTTTTAGCTTGATCGTTGCTGGTGCTTTCGTGCCGAGTTCCTGTGTGACTGCACTCTCCGCCGATGGCAACGCAGAGCAGCCCCACCATGAGCCACACGGGCCCTCTCATACTGTGAAGGTAGCCGCGGAGGCCCTCGTCGTCCTTGAAGAATTTTGTTTTGGCACTGCAGACAGCATGCAAGCTGCTGAGCACCTTGTAGGGCTCAGAACATTTGTGTCTGCACACATTTCTGCTCGAAAACAGACAAGCATCCGCAATTGCTTTGTAAAGTAAAGGTATGTTGAAAAAACTTTTGCATTTATTGTGTTTATTTCAACCATTCGATAATTCGGACATTCGGTTAATTCGGACATTTTTTCCGGTCCCTAGAAATCCGAATTAACGAGCTTTCACTGTAAAACAAAAACACAGTGTTGGTGTTTATGAAATGAAAACTAAGTTAATGAATTAATTAGTGACCTTGGGTGTAAGCTGCAGCTGAGTGTGCCACAATTCTTCTTTTCATCTGCTTCCATTTTACTTTGCCCAATTATTTCCATACATTGATTAAACAATAATTAACTGCTATGTCCTTGTACATTTGTGATTAACAAGAGATCAAGCACTCAGATCCCGCATTTTTCCATCTCTTTTGAAAGAACTGAGTTCTATCTCTGGCTGTGAAAATCTCGTGCATGTTACGACTGAACAACCACCGAAATGGACCAAATATGGAGTACTCACAGGTTCAAATGAGATTATTTTTTAGTATAATGACTGCTATGAGCGATTGCTCGTGATAATTGCATCATGTGACTGCAAATCTGGTCACTAAAGGTAATGTTGGCTCTGATGCAAGTGTACGAGTCAAAATTACGCCGATATGAAACGAACTGCTTACGCTGAAAATGAACGTATGTGCATTAGTTAGCCCTAAATTTTCACGTTTCAATTTGCGAGTGCCGTACTAAGACCTCCGAGATGTGAACCTTCACAGATGGGACAAGAGAAGGTGCTGACCGCACCTGAAGCAGTTCGTCGCCAGGGCGCAGGCGGCCGTTGAGTCCCACAGGGCCGTCAGACAGCACCGAGCGGATGTAATGGTGCGGGCGCACCTCTCGGCCATCTTCCACGTCGACCGTGCCCTCGAGCGAGATGCCAAGGCCTCCTCCAGGCTCAAACTTGCTTAGCTGGGCCACCTGAATGCGGACACTCTATAGTCAGACTATGTATTGCAGCGTAGTTTGAAAACTTCTGCAGGTATCAAAATGAAGCTGCATATTAGACTATTTAAGAGGGTATGGTATGGCAAACACGTCGCCTTAATTTCAGCTTTATATCTCAGGAAATTTTCCATATCTTCTTGTGAAATTTCTCGTGCTCAATGAGAAAGCTTTTATCCTTCACTTTGCATAATTTTGACCCTGTAGCCTTCCTTACCTTTCCTTGTATTTGAGTACTAAATTTTAGGCTGCGGTCTAAATTTAAATGTACCTTTTCTCAAAAACGAAAAACAGTATGACCGCCAACATTGGCATGCTAATTTCATATACGTAGTATTGGCATTAATCCCTTGCTATAAGTACGGGCTCCTACATTTATGTTACAAGAAGAAAATATACGCCTCACTTGTGACATGCCAAAAGAAAACTTTTCATTTAATCTTTTATTTTCTTAATTATAACTTGCCCACTTTCACAAAGTATTAGGTTCAGACAATTTGGAAGGAATTCAAGTATAATCTGAGAAAATTTCAGCGCAATCGGTTGGGTAGTTTTCCACAAAAGGTACATCAAGTTCGGAAAATTTTCAAAAGCCCAATCGTGAGAAAAACACATTTTTGTTTAAAAGCACGCGCGGAAAGTGCTCACAACATAAACCAATGACTACACTATAAAAGCATCCCTGATGAAAAAATTTGCAATCAAAACTTATGAAAACGGTAGGAAATGAATCTATTTTACTGATCTAGCCATATTTATTATAAAAAATACATGTACACAGAAAGAATGATGGAAAAGAACAGGTTAACAAGCCTTCACAACTATCAGGAGGCGCAGCTTTTGGTGCCATTTTTAAACACTAGCTTTGAACACTGCTACACGGTCGCCAACACACGGTTTCACTCTTCATTGTCTGTATTATCTTTTGCTAAAGAAATAAAAAAAATCCTGTTTTGGTTTATCTAACCTACCACACCTCCTACAGGGACAGACAACTGCTCAGGGGAGCTATTCTCGTAGTGTCCATTTAGTGGACTGTTCATTTCGGCTACCGCTGATTGGCCGGAGCTTGACGAGCAGCGTGCCACTTGTTTCCGGTTCTCTTTCTGCAACATCATTTTGACGTCACAGAATGCACTACAACGCGGCAGAAGCAGCCTCATAGCGCGAATCTCGAAGGCTGTGCATTAACTCTGATTCTGTGACCGTGTTAGTCCTCGTATTAGGTTTAATGCAGCCTCCCATTTAAAGCGCCTGTGAAGGTTGGTATGCATTCCCTGCATCGTTCGCAAGCATCTGGGATATGCTTGTATGGGACATGCTTGTACGCAAGATGTCCAGTCAGCAAAATGTACAAGTGCACGCATCTCGCCCCGGCTGCGCACTCTACCAGAAGTAATCGCAGAAGTCGCAGTACGAAAACCAAGAGACACTAAGCGATCCAGAACAACCAATTTACAACCGTATAAATAACAGGATTTATACATTTTTAAGGCAGAAAGCATCTTCATTTAATACTCAGTCTAAAAACGAAAAAAAAAAACTATTATGGGTGGTAACACCATTGAACTATTTTTAGGTACGAACGCACCTGCTGCAAGAAGCCTCTCTAGCTTCCATACCGTTGCACCTGATGTATGGAACAGAGTAAACTATTGAACTACATTACCCTTTTCTCGGTTATAAACTTTTCTAACTTAACATGTACAGATATGCCTTTCCTGAGGGTATGAGAAACTATAATCCACAGACTGGATGTCAAAAGGGCACATGCAATTGTACTCCATTCTCGGATTGCCACTGAGAAACACAAGCGGGCGCAGAGAGAAGGTTGTTTGACTCACCACAATCTCGAAGTCCGGCCCCACCACCTTGCTCCAGTGGGCCATGATAGATGCCTCCGTTTTTGGATCCAGCTCACCAGCTTTGGATCCAGCGGCAAACAAGGCAGAACACAAGACAGAATGTAAGCCAACAAAAGTCAAGTCGAACTAACATTTACAGTTGGGAAGAGATATGAGTGGTCAAAGCCAGTGTGCTTACTGTTCTTTAGTTTTTTTCCGTCCCCAAATTTTTTTTCCCCCCATTTCTGTCAAATGTCGAAAATGCATGAAACGTCAGTATTCCTACCAGCCAAGCTGACCGCTTCAAAGACTGATTAAGCAGTCACAACCTTTGCGGGTGCACAGTATTCAAAGGGTGGGCCTTTGTTAAGAGTAGACCCAGCTATAGAAACATGCTTGTTTCTGAGCAGATTTTAATGGCTCAAGTATCTTTATGTGCTGATTCCAAACATGTTTCTAATCCAATGTGTGGCTTTTAAAATGTCAAATACATCTTGTATTGTTTGGAGCAAGATTTTCTACTGAACTGCAAGAGTTGCAAAGCAAATCAACATATCGGAATCATTTGGAATAAGTACTGTGTGCAATGAAATGAGAATGAATGTTATAAACCAGTGATGCTACCAACGACTTCCGATTTGGAGCAATTTTTGGAGCAGCAAAATTTTCATTTTGGAGCACTTTGGAGAACGTAATTTTCCATGTGAGAGCACTCTGGAGCAGCTAATTTCACATCCTAGAGTACACTGGAGAAGCAAGTTGCAGTTACATTCAGGCACCTGAATAATTATTATGGGGCTCTTACTGAAGACCTAGAAATATTTCGATTCATTGCTAATCTCGTGGAGAAAATTATCTCAGCAGAACTTCCATATTTCACCCGATAATGCAACAATAAGGGCGTCATGCAGTTGAGCGTTCTGGAATAACCTCTTCAGTGATTATTTTCGACACTAGCAAATAACCAGAATACCAGATCAATAAAATTGTACTTTATCAAAGAACACTCTAATTACATCTATGTGGTTATCAGCAGATGTGATAGACAAATGCCGTGACTTACAACAATGCCTCAAGGCTAAAGAGTCACACTGCCACTAATGCATTCCCCTAAGACCATAGAGTTTCCTACAATACTTACTACAGGGAACTCTGGCGCTAGTGTCTATGGGAGCTGCAATGCATCGCGCTTCAGCCAGCATGGGAATCATGGGTAGTACACGGATTTGTCTAAATTTTGCTCTTTCGGCTCCGTTTGGCTCCGCGCCACCTGCATCCGCTTTGTCGCAAAACGAAGTTCAGCAAAAATCAGCAGTTTCACTTCACCACTTTAACTTCTTTAGGCTCACCGATTCAGATCTGGTCACGAAGTTCACAACGATCCATTCTTTTATCCGAAAGAAAACCAAAACATAGCAATAAACAAAGCCACAAGTGCGTTCGAAGCCCACAAGCACGAAGACTAGGCAAATCCGTGTACTACCCCATCATTCCCATGGTGGCTGAACGATCGCAGCGCCAGAGTTCCCTCTAGGTCATTTTAGAAAACTCTATGCCTAAGACAACTCCAAGGTGAAAGCCACGTTCTTTTTCCTTTTGATCGATTGTATTGCTGGGTGCAACATGACGTCGCTTAGCTCGCCTCAAAAAGCCAACCTCCTCCGACACTCCCTTCCCTCTCTCTGGGGCCTCTCTGTGCTGTAGCAAGACCATTATTTCAGTGCTTCCAGACTATCGTATGCGCATGCGCCAGCTTGCCTGGAAGTAGGATATCCGCTTCATGTCGAGCGTCCGTAGAGGTGTCGAAAGTGCATTCAGGAGGGACTACATGATATAACAAACTTCGTTTTCCTTTTACAGCGAAGCTGTATGTGGCTAGGACATCCCGTTTGTACGCCGAAAACCCCCTAGTACCCTCTAGTGAGCAGTGCTAAAATAAAAGATTGGAAGGCGAAAGCCATCTTCTTTTTCTTCTCACTCGATGTATTGATCCTCCCCCTCCCTTCTTTGCAAGCTTTCTGCACCTAGCATGATTTTGCGCGGTCTCAAGAATCGGAGGCACCGCAAGCTTCCTGCACGTCACCTGGTTTTGCACTGCCTCCACAATCAGTGCACCGATCACAGAAGCAGTGCAAAGTGACGATGTCATGTGATGACGTCACGATGATGTCATTACGTGATGATTATTTTTTGCATCAATCGTGCTGACGCTGCCCACGGTCAACTTTCGTGTTTGATGAGGCATCTAAGGCTTTCACACTAACCCTTTCAAATGCCACTTATGAAGAACTGTCTGTAAATGCGTCAATTCGATAAAATGTTATTTTTTCGAGGCACTCGATATTATATTGCAACAAAAATAATGTCGTAATACATTAATTTATGTGTGTTATAGTAATCATTTCTCATTACTTTTGTAATTAAATAACTATTTATTATGAAGCTACTAGTGCTACTCAGCTACTCATTTATTAGGGGCGAAGCTCCTTATGCCGTGGGTCTGTCTATCCTCCGTTTGTAGTAGCCACCTCTAGTTCGTAAAGTGCTCACTAGATGGTGTTGGTGGCGCGCGCCAAGAGGCTCCCTCTTGGCGCGCTTTCTCTTTCGCTCGGAGTCGCCGGATGGAAGACAGATGGCGCTGTATGGCTCGCTTTATATTATGAAGAATGATCCCTAGATGGCGCGTGTTAGTGCGCCAAGAGGCTCCCACTTGGCGCGCTTTCTCTTTCGCTCACAGTCACCAAATGGAAGACAAGGCTGCGGAACGGAGGGCACGGAAGGCGGCAGCAGCGCATGCTCACAGACAGAATCCTGAGGTGAGAGCCCGCGAGACAGCTGCACGGCTGCGGCGAGAAGACCCCGCCGTTCGAGCCCGCGAGGCCGAAACTGCACGGCTGCGGCAGGAATTGGACCTTCAAAATGTGAAGGACCTTGAAGCGGCGAGAAAGAGCGCGTACCGGCAGGCAGAGCCCGAGGCTGTGCGAGCACGTGAAGTGGCTGCAAAAAAGCATCAGGCGGGTTCTGCCCGAAGGCGCCGGCACGCACTTCCAGCGGGACTTCCTTGACAACAGTTTCGGCCATAGTTGTGGTGTGTGCGACAGATTGTGATTCTCAAACAATCTAGTCACAATGCGTTACACGGAAGATTCACAGTTTACCGATGATTCCCTCCGGAGCTTCGCCCCACTCATCATCATTCACCACGTGGATATGCCGTGATTTTTTCTGAAGCTACGACACACACGTGCCCGAGCAGATAGCTGAAGATACTTATTGTGATAAGGTTGTCGGCGATAAGCCATACTGGCACGTTTGTCGGTGGCCGCCACCTTGTCTTCGTTCTTTCCCAATGCTTATCCGCAAAGGCATCACCGCACTTGCGCCGAAACCGGAAACATTCATCGACCGATCTCTGCACTTCTCGAAAAGACTGAAAACCTTTTTCGGCGCATTGTGGCATCAGCAAGATCAGCAATGCATAAACTTTTATGGCACAAAAAGTTGTCGCGGGGTGCGCACTAACCAGTAGGAACAGGACGAGCTATGGCTTAAGCAGTCAGCGAATACATCGGCTCTATGAGACTCGGTCGGGGATTCGTCGCAACTATGTCTTAACCGTTTGTACGTTTAAAGCGGGTACACATTAGCGAGGTTTTGACTGTATACCCAAAATCAACTGCGTGACATGCCCAAAACACTGCTACTGGCTGATTTGAACATTGCGAGCTGCCTAGTTAGCCCGGCCTCACTCAGTTATTTCCGCAGAACATCACTCACCATACAACATATCCTCCTCTTCTGGAGCAGCAAAGGAGGTCATGTCTGTAACAGCACTGGTGACAAGGCCGTCTTCCACGGGTGACCGCAGGGGTGGTGGTGGCTGCTCCGGTGTCAGCGGGGCGCTACCCGGCAACGACACCGGTGTCACGTGTCCCGGCGTCAGCGTTGGCGTGGTCGGCAGCGGTGGCAGGCTGCTGGCGTCCGAGAGCGCAACGGCGTGCTGCAGCTGAAGGTAGCGGGCCCCGCGAAGGTGCCGAGCTAGTCGCAGCTTCACGCACTTGCCTGTCGAGCGGAGCACCTCGACGGCTTGGTGGTTGGTGTAACCCTGGAGGGGCCGGCCATCCACTTCGATGATCTGGTCGTTGACGCGGATGCAGCCGCTGGCATCCGCGGCGCTCCCCTTAGCGATGCTCTTCACAAAGATGCCCGAGATCTCATCTGCGTGTGAGAAAAGCGGAGGAGGGTGCATTCACGTGGCAGTGGGAGGGGCACCAGTCAGACCAAAAGATGGAATCACTAAGCCACTAAATGGTGCATTAACACACGCCAAGCCAAATTGGAATGCTTAACTCTTTCGTTACCACGCCTATTCAAATCGATCACCGGTGATCGACGAAAAAAGCTGCCGATCGGGCGTTAGCGTCGGCGCGCGCGGCAATGTCTCGGCCGCTTCCATGGCGTCGTCAACCCGCGGGGCTGCGTCGCGGGAAAAACATTCCGCTCGAAAGCGTGCTCAACCCGCTCACGAATTTAGTGAAGCTGAGTCGAGCTATGAGTCCGAAGACGACACCAGCTCATCTTCAAGCGCTGACAGCGAAGATGCTTCGAGCCAGCCTGGGCCATCCTCAGCTGTGTACCGGTAAGTTTCGTTTTCGGCCTTGAGCGGTCTCGTCCGTCGGAAGTGCTTATCTGCCAATCTCGGTGCACGACCTTTGAGATGTCCTGGTTATCTGCAGGATACGCACAGCGCTTGGACAGGATGTGCTGCCGCTGGCAGCCAGAAAGCTTCAATTTTCACCAAGAAGGCCGCCCGGCGCGCATCTCGGCCTGGCACACCGGAGCAGCGCAAAACGTTTCACGAAGGCGCGCGATTTTTTTTTTCCTGTTTGCACAGTAACTCAGAGAAACTAATTTTGACCAGCAATCCTTCCGGTTGGAGCTCGCTCAACAGCTTCTTGAGGTGGATGCGGATGATGTTCCACGAGTGGAGCCTCTGCCACAAAAAGTGCAGCACCACCCCAAAAAGATGCCGAAAAGGAAAAACTGCCGCAAGTGCTATGAGGAACGCAAAGTTGAAAAAGAAAATGAACGTTCTTTGTGAAACCTGTGGCGTCCACCTGTGCTTCACGAAAACCAGAAACTGCTTCACCGCATGGCACAAGTGGTGAAGCAGTTTTTGGTCTGCAGTATTTTTGGTCTGTGTGAAAATGGCTTCATGCAGATTGTTTATTTTTCTTTTAGAATATTCCTAGATCATTTCCCTTCAAAATGTATATTTTGAATTTTGTTTGTTCGTAATATTTTTGTAGATATTGTGTTTTGTTTGTACTGTTTTTCTCAAGCTCCTGCAAAAGTGGTAGATTTCAGATTTTTTATAAGTTTTGTAACATCTTTTTTGTTTTGAAACTTGTGTTATCTATAAAGAGCAATTCATTATGCACAATTTGGTGTGCTGCAATGTTACCTAGAGCATTATTTATACTAGAAATAAATTTCTTCCTCAGACCTATAAAAAATGGCCATTTTCATGCGGTAACGAAAGAGTTAAGAGTAGAGCTGTGCAAATAGCAAAATCTTGGGTGCGAAGCGAATACGAATAATAAAGATTGAGTGCAAATTGAATCGAATAATTTTCAAATAATTTTCTAATATTTCTCAAATATTTTTCGAGTACTTCGGAGTAAAATTGTAGAAAAAGTTGCAGAAAATCCCTAAGTGCGTTCTTACGAGATGGGAACAATTACAAGTCACAAGCATGATCAAAGAACAAATTTATTTCTAAGGGGGGATGCAGCTTTCATGTCGAAAAAAATTAAAAAATCGATTATCGAAATTCGCATTTTCAGTTTCTGTAGCCCTTTTTCTGATTCCAAAATATCGTCACTGAAAACTACATACAAGTGCGGCAAAAATTTTGTTGTGCTTGTCGAGGTGGCAAAAATTATTGCGGAAATCGCAAGAAAAAACTGCGTTAAAAAAATTATAGCTCCTCAATGGCGTAACCGGGCGCCGCCCTCTTGGGCTTGTCGTCGGAAAGAGCATTTCTTTCTTCAAATTTCCCGCTTCTGCTAGGTCCTCTATTCGGAAAAAAGCGTACAAAAAGCAAATGTTTGAAGTTCTATTGTCTTCAACTGACTGCATCCGCCATGTTGCTCCAGCACGCCTTCGCCACTGGTCCGACCATCCGGCGTCGCGAGGTCACGGCTGTCTAAATCGCGCTACTTAGTGACACGCTTGCACTCGTTCTGTGTTCACAGGTCAACGATCATTTAGAAAATAATTACGCTTTAGTTTGGCAGCTACAAGCTGAAGCTCAAGCATCAGATTACAATAGTGCGCCGCGCACGTCACGAACATCGAAGACGTGTGCATTGGACCGACTGTTCTGCTTACCAGCATTTCGCACCTCGTGACGAAGACCATCGCGGGACGACCCTTCGTACTCGCGATCGAGCATGATGTACTTTGAAACATCCAGCACTGCGGCCATGCACATCGCGACCGAGCTTACTGCTCAGAGTCGTGGCTAGGCCTAACTTCGCTCACGGCGCCGATGTACGAGACGAATCCGAGCTTTGCGGGCAAGAACATTGCAAAAGCGAAGAAGCCGCAGTGTGTTTCACCGCAAGCAACGAATCGCATCGGCCGCTGGCTCCTCGGTACCGTGGATGGGCATTTTATGCATCGGCAGCGGACACCCTGGCAAGTTCGTCATGCAGCGACTGCTCCGAGCACCGGTGGAAGCGGCTAGCAGTTTCGCACGTCGGCACCCCAAAACTCAAGACCAAGCACGCTGTACTGGCCGCATGCCGATTTATTTTCTGGAAGTTCGAACACTTCAAATAATAAAATTACGGTGCCAATCGGATCGAATAGCAAACAGTATTCGAAAAATATTCGAAAGTTCGAATATTCGCACACCCCTACTTAGGAGTCATTCTGGAATAGTTAGCATTTAAAGGCACACTGAAGAGAAAAATGATTTTTCTCGTATTTGTAAATTACTCTTTCACAATACCAAAATCGCCACGCTTGCCGCAAAGAAAATGCGGGTGGCAACACCACCTTGAAGTTCCTGCACCAATCGTTGTGACGTTATAGATTTTGACGCCGTCTATCAGTGCCTACGTAGTTCCTAATCGATAAATATGAAGTACATTGTCCTCTGAAGGGGCCAGAAACTTAGCATACCAAGTTTCAGAAAACTTCATTGAGCCAGTGCGGCTGAAATAGAATAAAACATTTTCAAATATGCGACGTCACATGCGGAGATTTCAGCACGGAGTTTAAGAATGAAACTTTGACCTTGATTTTCTCTTCTATTAATGAGCCTATAATGTCAAAATTAATGACAGTAGAAATTTCAGAGTATAATTTATCAGTCTAAACTGATTCATTGCTTCATTTTAGTGTCCCTTTAAATTTACGACGATTTTACAACAATTCTAACGGGAAACTCGCACACAACACCGCCATGTCTTTGTTTTAGAGATGGATAGCTGCATCTTCTGCAATGTAAATTATCTGTGTTTACAGGTTGAGGTACTGCAAACCATTGAAATTTATAAACCAGAATCTCACTACAATGAAGTTGAAGGGAAAGCCAGAATTACTTAATGTTATTATGAGCATTATGTGCACACAAACACAAAGCATGCGCAAACAACACACCGACCCAGGCTGAGCATACCTTGGGTGCCCTTTTCACAGACGTAGCCAGCAATGGTGATGCCCAATCCCTGCTGGTCTTTCACTAGCTCCACTTCGAAGGACTCGGTCTCGGGAAGTTCGTCCAGCGCCATCTATTGAAATTTTAAAGCTTGAGTTCATTCACATTCAGAAACCGACAAATCTAGTGCAGCAGACCCTCAGTAAACGGAAATCTCTTAAACATATCTGCTGCTTAAATGAAACCACCGACTCTGATTTGATTGGTTTTGTACAATCGGCGTCAAATGAAACCCGAACAGCGGCAAGCCTTCGCATGGTATAGTGCGCGCCGTCCAGTTATCACCATTGACAGGCGCGTGCATCCGGTTTGACCGCACTACGCATATGCGCGCCTGTCCATGGTGATAACTGGACGGCGCGCACTATACCATTGCGAAGGCTTGCCAGTGTTCGGGTGTCATTTGACACCGATAGTACATGAATTCTGCACCCTTGTCCATCTCTCAGGAAACGGGACTCCTATTAAATGGAACACAATTTCCTGGTCCCTTCAGGTTCTGTTTAACGAGATTTTACTGTATAGAGAGGGTCCCAAAGTATTAATACTCAAAACAGGACCCTCGGTTAAAAACTGCAACGAAACTGCATAATTGTTGGCAGCATAGCAGTTGATGACATGATGATGATAGTAAAAAAAATGTTTAAAACAAAACGAAACAAAAAGCTTATCACAAGAACCTTTAAAAGAAGATTTTGCACTTACTGCTGCTTTTTTCTCATTCGAATTCTGCAACAAGGCAGTGTCTTAGGGTTTTGCAGTGTTAAATGAGTCACCTGGGATCTTTGCTTGCTTTGCGCAGAAAAAGCGAGAAAGCCATAATTTTGTGTGCACCTCATAGATGGAAAAGCAAGCTACTGAAGAGAAATAAATATGCTCACTTCACTGCATGTTGGTAATCATAGAAAATGAGAAACAGCGTGGACAACAGGACAGAGACAGACTAAGCACTGTCCTAACTACTAACCAATGGCGAAACTAGCTAAGCTATAGCGAAAGAGTAACGTTGTTGTTATGTTTTGTTTCTACAGTTTGTTTTCCTTTTGATTATGATAGACAGGTTCTCGCAATATTCGCAATGAGGCAGAACTCATAACATATATACACATTTTTTGCTTAAGGCTTACTTGAGCCCACACTAATCAAAATATTACTCAACTTGGCTTGCCCTGACTCTGATTCCCTAAAATTGTACTTCTCAGAGTTCACTTCAATTTAGTAAAACTTGCTGTTGGGTTAGTTGGTACCTGCTTACTGAAAAAAAAAAAAGATGCCTAACCAACAGGGAAGGGCACGAGACAGAACAGAAAAAGGCGTCTACTCGCAACTAACTTTATTCTCAGAAAAGCCACGACATATACAGTCGAATCCCGCTATAACGAATACCGCTACAACAAAAGTTCCACCACGACGAATAATTTTCGATTCCCCGTCAACCACCCACAGAAAACAATGCGAAAAATGTCTCATCACAACGAATACTTTTTCTGGGTATTTCCGCTTAAACGAAGTTTTCGCGAGTGCCACCACATAAGGCAAAGGAGCTTGCCTAGGATTGCTGCAAAATTCCTCTAGAAACTCGACCATTTCTCGTTGCCAGAGCCATGCGGCCGCATCGCAAGACTCGTGTCTTGGGATGCATGTGCCACCACGTGCACATCCCGGTAAATTTTTCGCCATTGAGATGCTTGGCGACAGATCCTCGATCCGCCATGCTGCTCCCGGCAGGTTTGATGCGCGTGCGGGCCGCGGAAGAATCGTTCTTTAAGAACTCCCACCATGTTTTTGACGTAGCACTCAAAACAAAACTACTGCTCATCGTCACCAGCCCTGCGATCATGAATGATATCCATGGCATTTTGAAGGCACACACGCGGCCAGTGCGCACCTAGTCCAAGCATAACTATTCTGTGGCAACCGCTCCAAACACAGATGCGGTCGTGTTGACACGATCATGGGCGACCACGAAAGTATGCACGCATCCAACGTACGAGCACCGACTCAAAGCAATGCTGCGGTCAAAACCATGGTAGACACGATCACAGATAGAAACGACGCAGTTCTGAAGGCACGCACACAGATTGAAAACGGGACTACCATTTGGCGCAACCGCTGAGCATGAAACCGCAGTCGCTATCGTCGTGACCATCGATAGCGAATACGCTCAAGTACGCAGCTAACATGTCGGAAGAAAGATTAAAGGCAATCAAGTCGTAAAACAGCACGAAGCATTTCGGCTTTCCTTTCGCTCGCTTGTGACTGTGGTAGTGCGGAGCTTCGGAACTTCGTTTTCAGTTAGCCTCTAACAAACTTTGGCACGCTCCTTCGTGGCGCTACGTGCTTGGCCTGCTTCGAGGGTAGCCTGCATATCGTATTTGCTTGTGTATAACCTACGTGCATAACTCGCATACTGACGCAAAGCCGCCTTCCTTGCATCACCATGAAGCCAACTTGCGCACCGAAATTTGCGTATAACCCGCACCTTGAGTTTAGCACTAAATTTTCTCAATATTTTGTGCTTGTTATATGCGAGAAAATACATTCACGCGATGTGCGGCAAAGTATGTCTGAGTAAGCGAGAATTCAATGCAAAAGACAATGCATGCGCTTGCCGGTACCAAAGGATGAGTCATGATAATCAGATCTTCCTAACTTTTGTGTTCTATGGATGAAATTTCACTACAACGAAATTCCGCGACAACAAACTTTTTCCAGTCAATTTTGTTGTAGCGGGATTTGACTGTATAGCCCTAGTAACCATGCACAAAGAATATCACCTCGCACGCTCTTGTCATTCCCCTTATCCAGTGTACTTCGACATGTGAGCCGATGTGCTTTGCACATCGGCTCACACAGTTGAGCCGATATGCAGGAACACAGTGCGGGAACACGATGAACATGATGTGCGGGAACACGATGTGCTCACACAGTTGAGCCGTTGTAGCGGGAACCCCGCTACAACGAACGCAGCTACAATGAAATTTCCGCCACAATGAACATTTTCTGATTCCCTGTCAGCTGCCCATAGAAAGTAATGCAAAAAAATTCTCCTCATAACGAACGCGCTTGATTCGGTATTTCCGCTTCAACGAACTTTTGGAGATCGAGACTTAGACTGAACTGAAAGTGAACAACCGAGTACTCAAATCAGCAAGCCCTTCCAAAGCTGTGACAGTCATTTTTTGCGGTTCAACGAAGTCTCCGCGAACGAAACTGGAACTGCACTAAAGCTGCCTGGTCGCCATATTGGAAGACAAATCCAAAGTACAGATTTGAGCCACTGCGATCCATAGCCACACGTGGTCATCATGCGGCTGCGCGAGACGGCACGAGATCGCACGGGATCACCTCAATCGCTGCCGTTTTCTCTGGTTCGAGTGACCAAGTTCTAGCACGCTCTACTCTGGTTTTCTCTGTGGTGTGTGTTGCGTGGAAATGGCTACGCCGTTGAGGAAGCGTAAATTTCTCTCTCTCAAGGAGAAGGCACGGGTGATCACCGAGGCAGAAAGCGGAAAGAAAAAATCGAACATCGCTCATGATTTCGGCATTTCACCGAGCTCATTGTCCACGATGCTGAAGAACAAGGACTCCATCCAGAAGGCACTCGCTTCGGGTACGTCTGCACATCACAAGAAAGTGAGGCTGCCCAAACATGAGGAGCTTGACAAGGCCGTCTACACTTGGTTCGTGGGCGCGCAGGCGAAGAATGTCCCCCTGAGCGGAGCGATTGTACAGCAGAAGGCCCTGAATTACGCGTGCTTGCTTGGCGTCAACGATTTTAAAGCCAGCATGGGGTGGCTTCGCCGCTTTAAAGCCCGACACGGCATTGTTGACAAGGTGCTGTCTGGTGATTCGGCGGACGCAGATGGCGAAGCTGCATCGGCCTGGATGTCCGATAATGCCGCGAGCATCTTTGACCAGTACGGTCCATTGGACATTTATAACGCTGACGAGACTGGTTTATTTTACGAGATGCTGCTTTCAAAGACGCTTGATTTAAAGGGACAATGTTGCCATGGAGGCAAACACAGCAAAAAGAGGGTTACCATGCTGCTGTGCACCAACATGGAAGGCTCCGATAAGTGCCCGCCCCTTGTAATTGGCAAAAGTGCCAAGCCGCGATATTTCAAAGGAAACCGAGGTCTTCCAGTTAAGTATGTCGCCAACAAAACAGCACGGATAACACGCGCAATTTTCACCGACTGGATCGTCATCTTTGACCGCGACATGAAGAGGCAAGGCCGCAAGGTGTGTTTGCTGTTAGACAACTGCTCGGCCCATCGCATCGACGACATTGTCCTAACCAACACAGAGGTGAACTACTTCCCTCCAAATTGCGCATCGCTAATCCAGCCGTTGGACCAAGGTGTGATCGTAAGCCTGACACATGCATACCGCAGCAGATTAATGCAGCGCATTGTGCTCAACATCGAAACTGGCCGGGAGACGAGGGTCGACCTATATATGGCACTTCAAATGATGGCCTGTGCGTGGAGCACATTGAAGCGAGACATCATTTCAAACTGCTTCAGGCACTCTGGCTTTGGGAACACTGAAGCGGCAACCAGTTCAAGCGAAGTCGAAGATGAACTTTTCATTGATTCACAGTGGACGACCCTCGAGGAAAAGGGTTTTGTTCCTGCCAATGTCCAGCTCGATGACTTCGTAAACGTCGACGCCAACGTGAAAGTCTACGAGGAGTTGACCGATTCACAGATCACTGAGAGCGCGCAGATACATGACGACGTCTTGTCGTCTGATGAAGATGACGATTCGCAAGACACAATGACTCTTTCAACTGCTTTGGAAGTAATGGATTCTTTGATTTCATCAGAAAAGTCGTCGGAACACTTGACGATGACACTGCAATGGCCCTTTTAACGGACTGCGAGACTCGCGTAATGCCTTTGCTTGCCGCGAGGCATAAGCAATCCAAGCTGACTGACTTCTGGATATAAAACTTCCGGTAAGCATGAGCTTGCCACGCTTGCTGACTGTCATAAATATGCAGCGAAATTGTGATAATTCAAACCACTTCATTGCGGCTGCGCATGTGTCGTAAAATGAGCGTTTTGCGATCGGCCGGGCACACACGTTGGGTTAGGCGTCGGTCGCAATGTATGAAAAGTGTGTAACAGCGGCGTGAAATGCATTCTCTGGTGAAGTCGACACTTTGTTGAGCATCCCTGGCGCGTCTCAACCTTTGCCCCCACGCCATCGCGGAGATTTGCCGGACAATGATACCGGTTTCGTTCGCGGCTTTGTCGTTTGGCATATGTACAGTCGATCCCGGATATATCGAACTCGGATATATCGAATTATTGGTTATATCGAACAGTTGAGAAATCCCCTTGAATTTCCCATGCAAAAGTATGGGGCTGGTGTGCACGTACAGTGAACTCCCGTTAAGACGAACTCGGTTAAGACGAATTCTCGCTTATACCGAACAACACGGGACCATTTGTTTTGCTTCCCATAGACTCAATGCAAAAAAAAATTCGCTTAAGACCAACCGCCCAACTGTACTCTTCTGTTAAGACGAACTTTCGCGGTGATAAACAACACTAGCAATTCTGCGAAACGAACACTGCAGTCTTGGTGGGGCATTTAGGCGACTGAGAAAAAGCAAAAAAAGATGAAAAAAAAGCGCTTTCTGGAGCAAAGACGCGAAGCAAATCGCGACGCGGAGGGTGCGAGATAAACGAAGAAGACCGGTCAGCGGATAAAGCCCGTATCCCCTCTCACCCCCAACCTGTGGGTGGGGGAGGTGTGGGCTTTATCAGCAAAGAAAGCAACAAAAAGAGTGGGGGATTTACAACTTGGACCCCCAAGCCATTGTGTCCTTTTGTATTCCCCCCATTCTTCGGTTTCCCAGCTGGAGTATAAAGGAGAACAGAAGAACACAAGAGCTTGGGGCCCCTCCGCCGTGGTCAGAGGGGCAAACGCAAGGGAAAAAAAAAAAGAAAGCGACAACAGGAACAAAAATGGTCTGCATGCATTGCAATCGAGTACGAAACCGAAACCACGATCGTGATCGCGGCGCACTCCCATCAGAGGGGTCAGGTGCATTGTCATCGCCATCACACAATGGCGGCCGAGCACATGTATTTTGTGGTCAGTTTGTGTTGGCAGGTGTTGGTTCGCGTAGGACCTGTGCGCGTTGTATCTGTTCCCAGTGAAGTGCAAATTGTGATGAGCCATTGTGATTATGGAAGCGCACGACAAAGGAAGGCTATTTTGCACAGTGAATATAGCTGCGTTGTGTCTTTTTCGTGGCGAGGCTTGTGACCGTGAGTAGCCCGATGGGATATCTTCAGCTGCACGTCGATCAGGAAAAGTTACTACGGGCCGAAAATGGGGAAATATCCGGACCTCGAAGAAAACCTTGCAGACTTTCTTAAGCAACTAAGCGTATAATGACTTTGTCAAGGCAACAGCACGCGACCGAGGCGTATCCAGAAGTGATCTTAGAGCCAGCAAAACAGGCTCACAGAAGAAAAGGAACTACCAGGGCAATAAATTTTACATTCTTTGAAGGAAAATTGCGCTTGTCTCTTAATTTTTTTTTCCTAATCGTCAACATAGGAGCGTGTTACAGTTTTATCATTATATTGTGGTAGCAAATATCTTCATGGGTATTTTTATTTTTGAACACGCGAAATCGGGTGCTAGTAAGATTTGTGTAAATACTTTGCTTGAAGGCAGTTTTTATCTGGACGAGCCAAATAAATGCTTTTTCTTGTCTTTCTGCCCCCATTGTAAGTCTACTCCATTCAGTGTTCTCAAGTAACATATTTGGATGCACTTGGCATGTTAGCATGTCTCTTTTTGAGGGCACTTCTGATAAGCCGAACTCCTGATAAGACGAACAGATGACCGCGGTCCCTTCGAGTTCGTCTTAACGGGAGTCTACTGTATATCGAACTCCCGCACAGCGAAACATCCGCTATATCGAACGCTGCCCCGCACCGAAGCCCAGAAAGTGCATTTTTCCTAACAAATATTGATCATTTTTCGGCCGCAGTTCCAGTCCCTCGTCGCGTGCAGGTGACGAAATTGCGTTGCTCTAGTTCGTTGCGCAGCGCTTGTCAGTTCACCGGTATATTTTGACGCGCGATCCGCAGGTTTTAACACATGGGCTAGTGTTTTTCAAAGAGGTTGATTGCCGAGGGCACCAAAATGAGAATTCAAAGTGACTTGGCAGCCTTGCAATGTTTGCATTCCCTTCCTTGTCTGTTCGTGCACGATGGCATGCGGGCCCGCAAAGCATGGCCTTCGAGATCCGCAACCTCGTGGCGTATTTCTAGTGTTTTCGGTTTTAAAATGCAGATCTCAGAGGCTACGCTTTTTTTCGCATTTCTCGCCAAAGTAGCAGCTGCCTTCTACAAAGCCACAAGTGCCATCAGTATCGCTAACATGTCGACGGTGGAGAAATGTTTCTTCGTGCAGCGCGTTGTTAGCGTTGTCTCTTGCGGCATGTGTGCTTCTCGCTTCATTCTTGATAAATCGTCATTCGGGAGTCGAACTAAACATTGTCCCGATCGTAGCGATAAAAATGATGACCGGTGCTTGCAACGTCAAGTAAAGCACCGTCGTGCACTGTTTCCTAACGGGCCTTGGTGCCAGGTGACGACTTTGGGCGCGTCATGACCGCCGACTACGCCGTACGGTGCGTCAGTGAATTTTGCGACTTATTAGCGTTTCCGGGCGCCGTATCGGACGGGAGCACAGCGAGTGACTTTATCTGTGCAGATAACAATGTAGCTGTTTCTGATTGCATTGATGCCGAGATCATAGCTGACGTTGCCGGTGCTGCGGAAATGGACCCGTGCGGTTTGAAGATGCCAGCCGCCGCTGCCACTGCTAAACGCTTTACCGCGCTACAGAGCTCGCATCAGCGTTTAGCGTCGATCACCGCTGTTGTGGCTGAAGCTGCTGAATTTACTTATTTGGAAAGCTTCAATGATATTGACGATGACTTGATAAATTCACGGCGCGCAAGAAGCAAGGCAAGTTTACGGACTATTTGCATGCGAAATAAAGTGTGCTAACTTGCAAAAGAAGAAGTTCTCGCCTTGTTCTTTAGCATATGTAGCGAGCAAATCGTTATGGTCGCGCATTTACGATTTCCAAAAACTGTGTCAAGGTCTGTAGTGCTTTATTAAAGCCTTGAATACGCATATTTCGTATTTCGAATTTTCGATATATCGAACTATTTCGCGGTCCCCTTCGAGTTCGATATATCCGGGATCGACTGTATATACAGTGAAATCACGGTACAGTCGAGCCCGACTATATCGAACCCGTTTATATCAAATTATCCCGTATATCGAACAATTTCTAAACACGGTAAATTTACATTGAGAATATATAGCAAAAGTTACTGTTACATCGAACGAAAATAGCAACGACAACCGATATATCAAACTCCATGTGCCTCAAAAGTGCCCCAGCAAGTTGGCTTTCCCTCGCGGTGGCGGGGAAAACTGCCGGCGCCACCCTAGAAAAAGTGGTTTAGACCCGGTTGTGCACGGGCGAACACCCCCCTGAAAGAAATGATCCTGGCCCGCTCGCAGCGCTTACAGCCAATCAGAGGCCGTCGTGCTTTCTCCGAGGTGCGGAGGCGGTAGAAGTGAGCGCCATTTTTTCTTTCTTTATGCTTGTGTGCCTGCTGCTGCCTGTTTTCCTCGAGTCCTCATTCAGCGTGGTTCGTGCTGGTGGTGTTGCCTGTTGGTGCTCTGTGAACTTTATTGGCGCGCTGTCGTCATGGCTTGTGCAAAGAGGCAGAATTTGCCGTTCGCCGCGAAACTCGAAATCATAAATCGGGTCGAGCTCTTTCTATGTTGAGTAGATCGTGGGCAGATGTCACGAAGGAGACGATCCAGAACTGCTTTAGGCATGCCGGCTTCCGCATGCCTGGTGATGACACCCCAAATTCCGATGACAGCACTGAAGACACCGCAGGTGTTTCCGCTTGAAGTTTGGAGCGAGCTGGCAGAGTTCCCGGGAGCTATCGACGGATCGGCATTCGACGAGTTCGTAAGTGCGGACAATGATGTCGCCATCATGGGTCAGCTACAAGATGAGGACTACGTTGCAGACGTCGTGCCGACCACGAGCCAAAGTGACAGCAACAAGGAAATTGACGATGGCCCATTGCCTACATCCTCCTAAGTGATTAGGGCACTTGCGTTGGTCCGGCGCTATTGCGTGAATGTGGAAGGTTGCGGCCTCAGCTGCTCCGACTCGTTGGACAGCGTGGAGGCGTGCGTGCTGTCGCAGGCAGCGAAGTCGTTGACACAGAAGAAAATCCAGGACTATTTTGTTCCAAAGTAGGGCACGCAAGTAAGCCACCATATAAATAAAGTACTTTTCTTATTGTTATGTGCCTTTGTGTCAAATCCTATAGCGGGCCTATATCGAATTATGCCATATATCGAACTAATAAACGTTTTTTGGCGAGTTCGATATACCCGGGTTCGACTGTATAACGAACGTCAGGGGACCGCGGAAAAATGTACGTTATTCTGAAAGGTCGTTATAGTGAAAGCCCAAAAATTTATCATAACAATAGAATTTCAGTAACGCAAACGTCCTACCTTTGCAACGGTACGTCCTTGAACCCGTTTCTCACAACAATGCACACGTGAACGTCAGACAAGGCACGTTTATTTGAAATAGTCCGTGATCGTTTTTTGACGGGTGCAGCACAAACTCTGCGTCACGAACGATTCTAGACCGTCCGCATTTTTATGCGCCGGTTCGGTCGCTGTTCCGCTTTTTTCTATGAATATGCGGAGTTTGCTCAAGTAGTCCAACGCATCTGTGGCCGACATGGACTCGTCGCGATCTTCGGGTGCTACCGTGACACCGTCGTCCATGTCATCGCTGCAATCCTTTAAGGCCCAACTGCATGCACGCGAGTTTTGAGCAATGGCCGACAGGATTTGCTGTCGCGGAGGGACATCCATCGCCGTCGCTTGTCGCGTCGCAGGTATTGCAAGTTTCTGGAAAGACAGAAAACATCGCTTGTCGCCCGGAACTGAGCATGACGACGATATCTGGCAACATGGCAGCATCTCTGACCCTCGCTTCAGTTGCAATTTGCTCGTGATGCTTCCAATCGACGCGTACTTCAAGGAATGCAAGTTATAGACTACCTTCTTTACAGCCCCATCTCACGCGGAGAGCGAGGCAGCGGCCGTATTTTGTCGTTAATTTTGATCGACGGTTCGTTTTGATGTTTCGGTGGTAGCTTGCTGCAATGTCAACATCGTCGTTGTGTGAGGTAGCCCTTTTCCCTGCAAAGCAACGATGTGAGGCGCTGCGGCTTTTCTTAAACGTTCTATGACAGCAAGAGGAAACGTTGTCGAGATGCGCCTCGTGGACTAACCCCAACATAACGCAGTTTGCAAAGTGCGACGTAGCGTAGGCAGCGTACACTTCCGGGCGCCCCATGGGATCACAGCAGATACTACCGTCGCGGTTAAACATAAGATTGCGAAAAAAGAAAGCCACGAAACGCTTTTATGGCATCCTTATCTAAAACAAGACAATAATAAATTTGGCATGTTGTCATTCATCTACTCTGTAATTCTTTTTCGTAATTTGCCTGCGTGCACGCAATAGTTTTCAATCGAGCAACCGTGACACTTTGTCGCGAACATGTGGGTGCTCCCGTCGCGACAGCGCGACGAAGCCCGTTTGTCGCAGTCGCCTTCGCTCAAAAGTGGCGTGCAATGCATGCGGTTGAGCCTTTACAAAACCTGATGCGCTGTTTCCTCCGCAACGGAGGGGGAAAAAAAAAGTTCTCCGCCTGCGTGTTTCTCCTCCCGCACCATCTCAGGTTTTTGCGGGAGGGCGTCCGCTCTTTGTGCTGCGTTGTCTGCTACCTTACAGCTCCGACTGCCATGACCGATACACTGATATCTAAGAATCCTCGCATTTCGGGATATAAGTTCGTAGTACTGAGGTGTTGTTAAGATTACACGGGAATTAAATAACGATCGTTATTCTGAAATGTTCGTTATTCTGAAGTTCGTAGTAGTGAAATATTTTTACATTGAAACTATAAGCAGTCGGCACGGGATTTCTTAAAAGTTCGTTAATTTGAAATGTTCGTTAATGTGGTGTTCATTGTAACGAGGTTTGACTGTACATGGTAATTTCGTGTCAACGAAGTTCCTCCACAACGAAATTTTTCGTGTGTCCCGTGAATTTCGTTGTAGCGGGACTCGACTGTATGTCGCTGCTTTTTTGAGAACAAGGTTAGTTGCACAGTCTAAGGTAAAAGGAATACACCAACCAAATACAAAAAGAACTTTAAAATGAAAGATGTTTCGGCTCCCGTACAGGGGCCTTGTTCACAATTTTGTGAACAAGGATTGTGACCAAGGCCCCCGTACGGGAACTGAAACGTCTCTCATTTTAAAGTTCTTTTCGTATTTGGTCGGCGTATTCCTTTTACCTTTGACTATGAGCATTCCCGACCAGACGAGTTTTCGTCAAACCCTTGATTTCAAAGCTAGTTGAAAGTGAAGCTCTTTTCTGTTCCGTCTGCTGTCCTTCCTTGGGGGGACGCGGCTTTCGTATCGCGCAAAATCGCAAAAAAATCGATTTTTTGAAAATCACATTTTCGGTTTCTGTAGCCCTTTTTCTATCTGATTCCAAAATATCTTCACTGAAAACCACCTAGAAGTGCTTTAAAAAATTAGTTGCGCGGGCTGAGGTGTCGAAAATTATTGTGGAGATCGCAAAAAAACAGTGCTTTTCAAAAATTTCTTGCTCCGCAACGGTACAACCGGGCGCCGCCATTTTGAGCTCGCCGTAAAGGGCATTTCTTCCTTTTCAAATTCCCCGCCTCAGCTGGCGCCTCCCTTTAAAAACAAGCGCACAAAAAGCAAATCTCTGAAGGTCGTTTCGAGGCCTCCGATTGGCCGCATCCGCCATGTTGCTCCAGAACGCCTCGCCATTGGTCCGATGCTCGCTTCGAGAGGACAGTCGTCTGCTGCTTACGCGTCGCGATGTTACCTGATGTTACGACTGTCGAAAATCACGCTACTTAGTGACGCGTCCGCTCTCGTTCTGTGTACACGGGTCGACGATAATTTAGAATATGATTACCCTGTAGTTTGACAGCTGCAAGCGGAAGCGCCGTCATCAGTGTACGATAGACGGTAGCGTGCCGCGCTCGTCGCGAACATCGCAGATGCGCGTCTCGGGTAGTTCAGCTTGTCAGCACTTCGTCCTCCGTGACGAAGAACTTCGCGGGACTACTCTTTGTACTCGCGATGACGTGCTTTGAAACATCGGGCACCGCGGCCACGCACACCGCGACCGAACTTGCTGCTCGGAGTCGTGGCTAGGCCTAACTCCGCTTACGGCGCTGGTTTACGAGACGAATCCGAACTTTGCTGGCACGGACATCGCGCTAGCGGACAAGCCGCACTGTGCTTCGTCGCAAGCAACAAATCACATCGTCCGCTGGCTACTCGAAAGTGCGGATGGGCACTTTACGCATCGGCAGCGGACTCCCGGTCAAGCTCGTCGCGCATTGACCGCTCCGAGCAGCGGCTAGCAATTTCGCGCGTCGGCGCCGCAAAATGAGAGACCAAGTACGTTACGCGCGCCGATTTTTCGTCGCCGCGGCTGAGCACTGCGTATTGTCGCCGAATGCCGCCAGCCAGCATATAGTGCGCGACTTCCCGGACCCCGCGGCCGAGTACATCGGCATGAAAGAAAGCGCTGGTGATGCAATTTAGGCACGCTTGGATTCGTGCTTGGTATCGCCGCTAGCTCTGATGAATCTTCTAAATAACGAAAGCCTCGCAAATTACCGTTTCCGCGACCGAGTGGATGACGAAACGCATCACAGGCGAGGTTTGCAAATGAGCGTGGCGTGTGTGAAGCAGGGAGTTGAATTTATATCTGACCAACTCGCGTTATTGAATAAACTGCTCATATATTTCATCCCAGAAATGTTTGCAATAAGTGTGCCAATTTTCATGAAAACCTACGAAGGAATAAGAAAGTTGGTACTGAATGCCACGACCCACACCTTAATTTTATTCAGAAGCTCACTGGAAAGAATGACCTCCGACACACATCCAATGTTTGATGGAGACAGTGATACTTCCCTGACTCTTTCTGAAGAAAGAACATACGGATTTATTCCATTGGCTAAAGAAGACTGTATAAATCATGTCAAAAAGAGGATGGGTACAGCTCTGCCAACACCTGTATCAAGAAGCAAAAAGATCAACCACTTGGAGGATGGGCCGGCCTGACTCAAGACCTGATTAATTTAAAAGACTGACTGGTTATGGTATGGCTATCCGTGACAACGTTGACATTGATGACATGCAAAAGGCCATAATGGCAACGTTCCATCATGTCACCTCGAGAGATGAGGAGCCACGCCATGAATTCTGCCCACTTGGGTCCCTGAGCTGGTGCAAGTACCGTGCTGCAGAAGCTGAAGGCAAGGCTCCACCACCGCACATGTATAAATTGGCAGCACTGCATTGCTGCCAGTCTACTAAAACCTGACCACCCTCAGTTGCTCGGCTGTTGCCAAAAAAAAAAAAAAAAGTCAAAATGCGGCCGAGAGTCTTCATTCGGTAGTTTGGTCAATTCTACCAGAAGAGCTAAACGCTTCACTGATTGCCGCCGAAACAGCTGTCAATGAGGCAGTCTGCAAGTACAATACTGGCACTCTCCATGCTTATAGAGAGTTTTGTGCATCACTTGGCCCGAAGCCTGGAAAGCACTCCATTCAATGAGCTGCAGAGAAGGATGCCACACGGGAAAAAAAGGCATCAAAAGTGCACCAAAGCAAGCACCAAATGCTCAAGAGACCTCACATCACTAAGAACACCAAAAACTATGATCCTGGTGCATTCCAGATCACTGGACGCAAGGTGAAACTTCGAGAGCCGTTTTCTCAAAAGTGCCTTTTTGCCTGCCTGCCAAGTTTGCGCAGCCATTTTCTTCCTAACCGTTTGGCCTATTTTGACTCCGTTTCTTTTGTCATGTTTCTTAGACTACAATGCATGTCGTGACATTCTTTCTTTCTCACTTTGACGCTTTGTAATTTTACGAAGTGACTACTCGTTCATCCCAAGAGTGTGCCCGATTTGAAGGTGTCAAAAAGAATCGCAATGCAAGAATATTGTGTTGCAAAAAAAATAAAGCAAGAATGTCATGACACTCAGCGTGCATTTAGCTATGCAACAAATATTCACCTAGCCTTCTAGTCCTTTTTTTTAAACTCTCCAGGCATTGCGCAAAGTGCAAGAAAATGCAAGAAGTAAAAATTTAATTGAATAAAAAGTTCTGAAGATATCACTCTGAAACTTTTTTAGAAGCAGCAGGGAGACATGCTGAATATTTGTACCAATTTTCGTCAACATCTGTTAAGTTATAAGAAAGTTGGTTTTCCAAAGCCACATCCCCCCTTAAGCGTCCTTTTTGTATTTCAGTATTCACTCCAACTGACGGGTTGGTCCGAGCTTAAGCGAGCAGACTCGTGACTGAACTTTTGAACATGCGCGTCGGGAGTACCCATCAAGCATTGCCCACTGAAAAGGGTCAAACTGTCATGAGTAAAGGGGCGCGGGGCGCGTGCCGGACAGCGCAATGCGTCGATGGTGTGCGGGGAATGGAAAAGTACTCGATAGTGTGCACCCCCGCCACATCGATGCAAGCCATTGGCCGGAGAAAGGCGCGTGCCACGCGACCCGAACTGAGGTGCGGAACCCCAGAGGAACAAGCAGTCATTGTTCAGTGGAGTTGTCGAGGAGCAAGGTGGTGCAAGCCAGCGTCGCACTCGCGACGAGAGCAGCAGGGTTGAGTTCTGGAGGCAGTGTTGTGCATGTCCCGGGAGGGTGGCCGTCGACCTCGGTGTCTACCGAGCGAGGCGTCCCGGGCTTGCGGCAGCCTCATCATGCAGTTCTCGTGGCACCTGCGGCACTACCACTGCTCGACGAGACGGCAACCCACCGACAATCACCGGAGAGCCACGTCGACAGTTCGAGCCAGTGGCACTGAGGATAGGCCGACAGTAGGCCTGACCGGGAAAGACCGGTGTTCTCGACGGAGAACGAGGCATAGGCAAGGAGGACGATCAGTGAGGCATCTGATCAACGACGACGACCCTTAGACGTCGACAGGAGCTTCGACGACGGGACTGGGCGTCGACTTGGACCCCGAACCGAGTCAGCGGACACCGCGAACCGTAAGAACGCTCCATTGGTATCGCGAGTGACTGAGAGGCCATAGTGGCCAGACTTTCGGGCTAGAGGAGCCAAGCAGAGCTAGAATGCTTTTCTATGTTTTGTCAGCGATAGCGCACTAGCCCAGGAATTTCCTAATGTATCAATATTGTTGTAAATTTTGAGTGTTCATTTTTGTGTGCCGTGGTATGTTAGATAAAGGGTGTTTGCAGTGACGCCACGGTGTCTCCCGACTCTTTCTCTCTCTCTCCCAACTCCATTCCGACATTGCAAGCGCTCCCGAGATACGTGACACAAACATTGACGCTCATCCTCATCACCGTGCGTGTGCCACACTCACTTCAGAAAGCAGAGGTGACCCGGGCTTCCCCCCTGTGGCCGCTGCCATGGCGACGGTGGCACTGTGGATCTGCAGGCGCCGCTCCAGCTCCTCGGCGTCGGCAAGGAGCCGGGTGGGCAGCACAAGGGGCGGCGGCAGCGATGCGGGCCGAGGCGCCGGCAGGTCACCGGACTCTGAGGGGCGCGCCACCACGAGGCGCACTCGGGCCCCTGCCTGACGCAGGACGGAGGCCACCTGCTCCGAGCCCAGGCCACGCAAGTTGACGTCGCCGATCTGCAGAATGTGGTCCCCGCTCTGCAGCCGCCCATCCTGGAATCAACAAGAAGGAAACGTGAGACGGATGTAAGCAACCGTGGCTTACTAGAGTGGTCGAACCTAAAGAAACCAGCAGACAATGAAGCTAAGGAACGTCGCTTTCCCATTCACTTTATTGGGTATTTATGTTAATGCCATCCTGTGAGTGTTAGCCAGCGCCACTATCTACTTATAATTACTATACTACAGTTAAACTTATACAGTTATACTGATGGGCGACTTTAATGCAAAAGTAGGGAAGAAGCAGGCTGGAGATCATGCAGTTGGGGAATATGGCATCGGCTCTAGAAATGCCAGAGGGGAGTTACTAGTAGAGTTCGCAGAACGCAATAATTTACGGATCTTGAACACCTTCTACAGAAAACGGACTACTCGTAAGTGGACATGGAGGAGTCCTAATGGCGAAACTAAAAATGAAATAGACTTCATAATGTGCGACCACCCGGGCATTATACAGGATGTAGAAGTAGTTAACAAGATCCGATGCAGTGACCATAGAATGGTAAGATCTAGAATTCAACTAGACGTGAGGAAGGAACGGCAGAAACTGATACGCAAGAAGCCGATTAATGAACTAGCTCTGCGAGGGAAAGTACAGGAATTCAGAGTTTCACTTCAGAATAGGTACGCGGCTTTAACCGAGGAAACCGACCTTAGCATTGACGCAATGAATGATAATCTGACTAGTATCATTAAGGAGTGTGCAGTGGAAGTCGGGGGTACAGTCGTTAGACAGGACACTGGTAAGCTATCCCAAGAGACGAAAAACCTCATTAAGAAACGTCAAGCTATGAAAGCCTCAAATGCAACAGACAAAATAGAGCTGGCGGAGCTTTCGAAGTTGATCAATAGGCGTAAAGTAGCCGACATAAGAAAGTATAATATGGAGAGAATTGAGCATGCTCTAAAGAACGGAAGAAGCCTTAAAGCTACGAAGACAAAACTGTGCATAGGCAAAAATCAGATGTATGCGTTAAGGGACAAGGATGGCAAGGTCACAACCAATATGGATAGAATAGTTGAGATAGCGGAAGAGTTCTACAGAGATCTGTACAGCAGCCGAGACAGTCAGGATGATAACGTAAGAAGCAGCAATAGCCCAGAGGAATCTGACATCCCACCAGTGTTGACAGGAGAAGTAAAGAAAGCCCTAAAGGGAATGCAAAGAGGCAAAGCCGCTGGTGAGGATCAGGTAACATCAGACCTGTTGAAAGACGGTGGAGAGATTATGTTAGAGAAACTGGCCACCCTGTATACGAAGTGTCTCTCGACAGGGAGGATACCAGAATCTTGGAAGAATGCCAACATCATCTTGATCCATAAGAAAGGGGACGTCAAGGACCTGAAAAATTACAGGCCCATCAGCTTACTGTCCGTTGTCTACAAGCTATTCACAAAAGTAATTGCTAACAGAATTAATACGACATTAGAGTTTAATCAACCAAGGGACCAGGCAGGATTTCGTACAGGCTTCTCAACAATAGACCATATTCATACTATCAATCAGGTGATAGAGAAATGCGCGGAATACAACCAACCCCTATACATAGCCTTCATAGATTACGAGAAGGCATTTGATTCGGTGGAGACATCAGCAGTCATGCAAGCACTGCGGAATCAGGGCATCGACGAAGCCTATATAAACATAATGGAAGAAATCTACAGCGCATCCACAGCCACTATAGTCCTTCATAAAGAAAGCGACAGAATCCCAATAAAGAAGGGCGTACGACAGGGAGACACGATCTCTCCAATGCTATTCACCGCGTGTTTACAGGAGGTTTTCAGGGCCCTAGATTGGGAAGAACTAGGGATAAGAGTTAATGGAGAGTATCTCAGTAACCTGCGCTTCGCTGATGACATTGCATTGATGAGTAACGCGGGAGACGAATTACAGCTCATGATTACTGAACTGGATACAGAAAGTAGAAGAGTAGGTCTGAAAATTAATATGCATAAAACTAAAGTAATGTGGAACAATCTTGGCAGAGAACAGCGCTTCGCGATAGGTGGCGAGACGCTGGAAGTTGTAAAGGAGTACGTCTACTTAGGACAGCTAGTAACCGCGGAGCCGAACCATGAGAGTGAAATAACTAGAAGAATAAGGATGGGATGGGGCTCATTCGGCAAGCATTATCAAATCATGAATGGTAGTCTACCACTATCTCTCAAGAGGAAGGTATATAACAGCTGCATCTTACCGGTACTTACCTACGGAGCAGAAACCTGGAGACTTACAAAGAGGGTTCAACTAAAATTGAGGACGACGCAGCGAGCGATGGAAAGGAAAATGATAGGTGTAACCTTAAGAGACAGGAAGAGAGCAGAGTGGGTCAGGGAACAAACGGGGGTTAAGGATATCATAGTTGAAATTAAGAAGAAGAAATGGATATGGGCCGGCCACGTAGCACGTCGGCAGGATAACCGGTGGTCATTAAGGGTAACTGACTGGATTCCAAGAGAGGGCAAACGCGTGAGGGGAAGACAGAAAATTAGGTGGGTAGATGAGATTAAGAAGTTTGCAGGTATAACGTGGCAACAGAAAGCACAGGACCGGGTTGATTGGCGGAACATGGGAGAGGCCTTTGCCCTGCAGTGGGCGTAGACAGGCTGATGATGATGATGACTACAGTTAAAAGCTACAAATACTGTCCCCTTAGCTTCCTTGTCTGCTGGTCTCATTAGGTTGTCTCTAACAAAGAAACGAACCCTTGATCAATCCCTCCTAGATTGGCTGTAGGATGGCACCACAATTTTATATAACAAATACCAGTAGACTCTCGATAAACAGAATTTCGAGGGACCTAAGAAATTAGTTCCATTTAACAGGAGTTCATATAGCGTATGGCAGCAAACACCAACCAACTGGCCTATAAGTACGTTTTAAGTAACAGGAATTCTGTTTACTGCAAAAGATGATAATAATTTTACGTTCTAAAACAATGGCATTATTATATGAGGGACGCCATAGTGGAGGGCTCCGGAAATTTCGGCCACCTGGGGTTCCTTAAAGGGCCAGTAAACAACCCTGAGGTACAGAAATTGTAATGAAGAGAAATATGCGCACTTTTGCAATGTGAACATGTTGCCGCAAGAATTTTGCGAGTATGTGCTATAATAAGGAAGTTACAGAGGCTAGAACATCCGTTTCAGCTGGTTTCAAATTTTCGTGCGGCCTCACCACGCTTCTCAGCCACAGGGAAGGGAAGGCATAGCCCGTCGACGTAACTCCGCCCAATTTGGCAACGTGACAGGACGTCAGCAATTGACGTCATCGGCGAGCTCGATCAGCCTCTGCTATGCACTTCCGCTTGCTGCAGCCCCTGGTTGTTTATTGTTTACGTTGTCGCACGTGCTCCGTAACTTTACGGGCAGTTTTCGGCTCTTTGGTATTTTTAAACCTTTGTGACAGTTCACAATGCAGCAGGAATGCGTGCTTGCTTTCCAAGACGACCAAGGGGCGTGAGAGAAAAGAACCCCGCTTGGCGCGCATGCAATGGGAAAACCAAGCAAGCGCGACCCGTCCGAGCTACCGGAGGTTCCCCTCTCTCGGATTGATTTGCAGCCGACAAATGAACAATGCTTCCTCTACGTGTTGCTCATGTCGCAGGCTGCGTGGCCGAAACCGCAGGGCCGGAAACAGGGCGCAGTTTCGTAGCGGTGGGTGGGAACAGGAACTGACAACTTGTTGAGGCCTGGTTTAGACCAATCGACGAGCTCAGTGCTACGTCAACTCACCGATCGCCGAGTTTGCGTCACTGCGCATACGAGGAGGATTGGTCAGGTGTAGGAAAGAAGTGCAGGAATTGTTTTTAGAAATGAAGGGTCTGCGCGGCGCGCAGCGCTGTAATATTCGGAAAACGTGATCGCCATGGTCTACTGTACGAATTAACGAGCTTGTTTGGGGAGTGTAAAAAAAAAAGTCGCAGCCTGTTTACGGGCCCTTTAACGTGCACCTAAATCTAAGTACACTGGCCTCTAGTATTATGCCTCCACCGAAACCTGGTCGCCGCGGCCGGGACGCGATCCCGCAACCTTCGGGTAAGCAGTCAAGCACTATAACCACTAGACGATCGTGGCGGGTACTGCTGAGAAATATGTGCAAAGGTGCAGCACTATGCGCATACATCCTCTTAAATAAACACTAGAAGGTGGATGTAGCTGATAGCTTTTCGAAAAGTGGAGAAAATTTCGATGGGCTTATGTACACCATTCACAAGTTTTATTAGGCAGCTACAAGCCACTATTCATTATAAAAATGTCAGTTCTTGCTCCCATGTGTCCTTGCTGCCGCATTTCTTCTCTAATCCTTCGTGGTCGCCTTTCTTCTTTTTTTTTTCGGAGCCCCGAATCGTGAACTTCTGAAGGCATCCCGTAGCTTCTCTTTGTCATGCAGGATCCTTGTCAAGCTGCTTTTCGGAACTGCACATTTCCTTGTACAGTGATGCTACTGGCTTAGGCCACTTTGGAGCAGCTTTTGGAGCAGGCAAAATTGCGTTTTGGAGCAGCAAAACTAGCTTTTGGAGCAGGTGCTCTGCCTTCAACAATTCATTCTGAGCCGAAGAATTCTTGAAAAAAGTAATAAACATCGACCACAGCAGCGTCGACATCCGAGCCAACAGCACTCAAGCCGCGGGCAAATGAGTTGTGCCCTTTGTGCAAGCAGCACTCTCCTACATCTATGATGTCAGGGTATGCTTCCTGCATCTTTTTTCTGAAGCTTTTCATTGCATTAGGGCCATCCGTAGAAAAGCAAATGACATTTTTCTGCGGCAGGTCCATCATTGCTCTCCGCACTTCACTAGCCAAAATTTCCGAAGTCGCAGAGCCCAGCCGGAAAGACTGTAGGTGTTCCACAACTCGCTGCATTTTGTTGGAGAAATGCCGAACTACAACATCAAGTTGTTGGCACCTCTGTTCAGGAAGAGGGGTCTCGTCAATGCTGACAGATAAAACCACATCCGGCTTGTTCAGCTCGTCAAGCACAAGTTTCTTGAAATACGGCCCGAGGCCATCACTAACTATGTAGGATGCCTTGAACCTCTTACAACTAAACTGCTTCGCTGTTTCGGAATCTCCAAATAACTTGGGAAACAAGGCAGTTGCTGTGTCGGCCCACGAGTATGGGATGCCCTTGAGAGTCATGCCAAGCACAAACAGAGTTTCTGCGTTTGTCACGCGGTCACACTGCAAAACGTTCCATGGACTGCCGAATTCCAAAGTCGGCTGGATCGTTTTCGGCCACTGCAGCCCACCTGAAGCGTCTCAATGACGACTGGTAGCATCAATGTGCCGTTTCATGGCTGCATGTCGCTTGACTGCTGCTACGCCATGTTGCCTACAGTTGATGCTTTGATTACAAAAAAAAACACAAAATGCAGTTCCTTCATCCGCTTGACAACACCATATTGATACAGTATAACCTCATTACAACAGACCTTCATAGTGAAGAGGATTTTGGTCTGTTGTAAAGGGAGTATGTAAAATCCAAGTACTGTTACAACAGACTTTCATGTAAACACGGAATGGGTCTGTTATAACCGGAGAGAATTACGAGTCACAAACATGGTCTTATTTTTAACGGGAGACCAAAAAAAATGCGATTTTTGGAAAATCGCATTTTCAGTTTCTGTAGCCCATTTCTATCTGATTCCAAAATATCTTCAGTGAAAACTACGTAGAAGTGCTATAAAAAATTTGTTTTGCGTCTGCCGACTTGGCGAAAATTGCGGAAATATAAAAAAAAGCGTTTTTCAAAATTATAGCTCGGCAACGGCGCAACTGGGCGCCACAATTTTGGGCTCGTTGTAAAGAGCATTTCTCCGCGTTCAAGTTCTCCATTTCAGCTGGCTCCTCCATTCAGTAACAAGCGTACGAAAAACACGTTTTGGCTGCTTCTGCGGTATTACCGCAGAAGCAGCCAAAACGTGTTAATGCTCGCTTCGGGATCGTCGTCTGCTGCTTGTGCGTCGCGAGGTCGTGGCTGTCGAAAATTGCGCTATTTAGTGACGCGTTCGCACTCGTTCTGTGTTTATGGGTCGACGATAATTTGGAACGCTTTAGTTGGGCAGCTGCAAGCGGAAGCTCAATCATCAGATTACGATAGCGCGCCGCACTCGTCGCGAACATCGCAAACGTGCGACTAATAGCATTGACTTGTTGGACCCGCTGTTCGAGGTGGTTCTTATCAGCACTTCGAAGCTTATGACGAAGACAACCGCGGGACAACTCCTTGTACTCGCAATCGAGCATGATGTACTTTGAAACATCGGGCACCGCGGCCACGCACATCGCAACCGAGCTTTCTACTAGATGTCGTGGTTAGGCCTAACTGCGTTCACGGTGCCGATGTACGAGCCAAATCCGAACTTTGCGGGCAAGAACATCGCGCTAGCGGACATGCGAAAGCGAAGAAGCCGTAATGTCCTTCGTCTCAAGCAACGAATCGCATTGCCCGCTGGGTCCTCAGAACCGCGGATGGGCATTTTGCGCATCGGCAGCGGACCCCCCGGCCAAGCTCGCCGCGCAGCGACCGCGAGGAAAAGCGGTGGCAGCGGCTCGCAATTTCGCGTGTCAGCGTCCCAAACGCAACACCAAGCACGCTGCGCGCCGTTTTTTTTTTTTTTTTTTTTTGTCGCTACAGCTAGGCATAGCTGATCATTGACAGACCGGGGATCGGCGGCCTTCGTTCTTAAATCGGTACGTCAATATCTGCGGTGCGCTGCTCCCGTCCCGAAAGTATGCTAAGCGATGTTTGAAGTCGGAAGTTAATGACCGTGGTAGAAAAGTCCGCTCAAAAGGAGTCCTAACCACCTTGCTGGCCTGAAATTTCAGTCAATTATATCCGAATGTCCGTTGTACCAGAATCCGTTGTGAACGAAGCTCAATCAATGGGACTAATACGGAGGTCGGCATAACGTCGCAAATTGGTGTATAATATCCGAATGTCTGTTGTAAACAGATCTGTTGTAACGAGGTTATACTGTATTTTGTCTCCATTTTCATCACTCTTATGGAGAACGTCCGCGTACAGCGCGATGTCGCTCTCAATGGGGGAACCTCATGTAGTTGGTTTCATTTCTGAAAGTCAGAGTACACCCCTTTGGCGCAGGCTTGGCGCAGAATCGCCAAATTTTGAGGAAATGTAGCTGGTTGTAGCAGCCAGGGCACTTTGGCGCAGTCTGGCGCAATTGGCGCAGCGGTAGCATCACTGCTTGTAAGCACCAACTTCGTGTAACAACCACTTTCGAAGTTGACAATAGACAGTTTTAGAATGGAATTCGTAGCATTGGCGTTGCTTGGGTATGATGCGCTATTTTCTTAACTTACCATGCATACCCAAGAGGATGACAGTGCCCTTGCCTCCTGGCACAATGGTAACGGGACAGCTTAATTTCTTCCAACTTCTATGATGAACTTATTTCAAAATTACACCAAAGCACTCCCCAGACAACTTGCAAATTCCAGTGTGTTAGTAAAATGTGCAATGTGGTCTAATGAGGGGACCCTTTTAAGTAGGGATGGGCGAATAGTAAATTTGAGGTTCAAAGTGAATTCGAAAGGAATAGTGATCGGGTCAAATAATTTCAAATAGATTAGTTCGAATAGTATCTAGAACATACTATAAAGAAAAATGAGCATTTTTATCATGACCCAAGTAAATTGCACAATATTTTTAAGAGGTGGAACCAGGCATGTGCGAATGTCACTTTTCTTGGTTTGAAGTGAAGTGGAAGAAACCTTGAATAGTAGCAAGATTTGAGAAGCAGTAACATGCAAGTTATAAGCAGTAAAATATGTTACGCTTTGAAATTGACTCTACCTAGCACATATAAGCCTGTATAACAAGCTTTCAAACTTTAAATATAATTAATCGCGGTGAAGGAAATATCGACATTTAACCTTGAGGTGTGGCTTTGCGACAGTGCAGATTTCCCCTGGACAGGTGGTTTCACAGCATAGCCCCACGCTGCAGTGAAACCACCTTTTCAGTGGGTGGGGTGGGGGGGTTATATACAGTCAAATATATGTTTATTAGTTCACTTCAAATAACTTGAAATTTTGAATAATTTGAATTCGCGTCGAAGCAAATTCTAATACTGTAATATCCGTTCGAATACTTGAAGCGCTCGAACATTCGCCCATTCCTACTGTTTCATGCAACTCATCCAAGCTGTTTCATGCAACTCACCCGATCTGCAACGCCGCCAGGCAAAACAGTCTTGACGACGACACCCGTGCTGCGGCCACCAATGATGCCAAACCCGAGGCCCGAGCCATCGTTGAGCAGCTCGACAGCTTCCACCTCGGCCCACTCTGTGCCCAGCACCATGGCTTCTTCCCGGTCGGCTGCCGACTTGGTGCTTCCAGCAGTCGCGGATCCGGAGAGGGAACTCGACGGCAAATGAGGGGGAGGGGTGCCTGTGCCAGCAATGAAACATAGCTATAGCAGGGCACAAGTCACCACTCGCAATGCGCAGAAAATTTTCTAGATTATATTTTTTACACACTCTGTATGACAGTAACACATCACTTGCCCTGTTGCATGTATTACCGCCATCCCATACTTCAAATCAAGCTTACAAAGTAAACTCCATCTTCGCCCGGACAGAAAAGTACAAGAATTCGCCTTGAACATAGCCAACAAAAGAATGGAATGACTTACCCTCTAGAATTGCCACACTAGTCTAGTCTTCCTTGCTTAATCATTTGTTTAACGTATCTGGAATCCTAGCACTTTAAGTAATATATTTGCTCTCTCAGTGTACTTATTCACGTCCGGTATTTTTCTTCGTTACTTGTACATTTGCCTTGTTACTATGTTTCACAAACTGTTGTGCCATAACACTGTATTAACCACCTGCAACAATCTTTTGTCTGCTAAATTATGTTCAGCCCCCTCTCCCCCCCCATATGTAATGCCCCTAGAGGGCCCCTTAGGGCACTTGAACAAATAAATAAATGCACAAAAATTGTAAAAGGCAGCAGTTTTCGCTCCTCTAAGGTGGATGAATATGAACATGCACGAATGGGCGCACACTCCAGGCTGACGTCACGAACAGGACGGCCAGTGACACTGCTGCCTGGCTCATGAGCGGGACTATTTCTTTAGTCACGAAGGCAATCGGCGGTCACGCTTTGGTTACATGGGTGGCGCTCTCCCGCCTTCTTGAGTTGTGTCCAACCAGAGAAGCATAAAGTTTCCTGCCATTACGTAGATATCAAACGGTCACAGTGATGAAGTTGAATGCATGGGAACGTCGGGATAGGCTTAGTTTACAGTGAAATCATTCTCATAAAGCCAGAACACTTTGAAGGTGCACCTGGATGTAAGTTTTCAGTCGGTCAGAATGATTAATTTTGTACTAAAACTGCACCTAAAGTATGTTGCTTCATTAATGTTACACAAAAAGAAATGTTTTACTCGCGAGGATTATTCCCATAAGTAGTACTGGTAGTCCAATAAAGTTGGAAGAGAGGTGACAAAGTCTGCATTCATCACATCACGATTCTGTCGCCAGTTCATTCTTTCCACGGCTTGATTATTATACTGTTGAAATTGAGCAAATTGTTGAAAGATACAAGTGCATGACATCCTTTTGTGAAGACATGATTTTTGGAAAGCTTTAAGATACAGCTGAATCCACATTTTAGGTACAGCCTTGCTGAACACCAGTAAACACAAGACTCGCGTGTCCACATACGTATACATTTTTAAAAATTTGTTATTCTATACAGTGGACTTAAGGTTCAAGCAGGACCCACAATACAAATAAAAACTAAACAGCAAATGACCAATAAAACAAAGCAGTAGCAATGTACTGGCACAACAATGTTATTGCTAAGTCTCATAACCTGCTTCCCAAAACAATTCCATTCATGTATGGCCTTAGAAAAAAAAAAAAAAGAAAACTTGAACAAGTCGGTATGTGCAAAATATGGGCTTTATGCATTTTGGTGGTGGTGCCTGCTAGTTTAAGGTGATGATTACAGTGACAAAGCTGCAGTACTGTCATTACCATGACGGTACTGGACGTTAGAAAACTGACACAGGTGGTGACAACAGGTGTCCCTCTGTACAACGGAGTCTTGATAAACATAAATTGGTCAAAATAAGGCTTGTGCAAATAGTAAATTTTAGATCTGAAGTGAATTCAAAGTGAATGGTGATTTGGTCGAATAATTTCGAATCGAATTCGTATAGTATATATCAGATATTATTAAAAAAAATGAGCATATTTGTCATGACCCAACTAACCTGCACAATATATTTTTTTAAATTGAAACAAGGCATGTGCAAATGTCATTCTGTTTGGTTCAAAGAGAAGTGAAAGCTACTTCGAATTGTACCAGGATTTGACTTTCGGTAGAACGCAAATGGTAACCTGTAAAATAAGTTACGTTTTAAAATTTACTGTACTTAGAGCATATAAACTGGTTTTAACAAGCTTTTAAACTTAAAAAAAGATGAATTGATGTGAGGGTAATATGTCCATTTAGCCTTGAAGTGGGGTTTCGCGGCAGTGCAGATTTCCCCTGGATAGGTGTATTCACGGCATAGCACCCCTCCATTGCAGTGAAACCACCTTTACAGGGGAGTTACATGCGGACTAACATACACCTATTCGTTCATTTCGAATACTTCGAAATTGCCAATAACTTAAATTCAAATTGAACTGAACTTGACTACTGTAATATTCATTCGCACTTCGCACAAGCCTAGTCAAAATGAACTTTTGCTCAAAGGGAGCACAATGGGCCTACACCGTAACACAGAATACGGCATACTATTTCATTTGCTCCGTGTCATCATGCTTCACGTCGTTGGCACTGCCCATGTGGGGAGCCCTGATGTATTTCGATATGGTCAATCGGGAAGGACTAACAAGGAATGATATTCCATGTTCCCTGGTACGGTATAGGCCCCCGAGCCTCATGTTTGTTTGGTTTTGTATTAAGGCAATGCTAAAAGACATTCGTTAAATGACACCACTGCTTTTGCAATTCTGATACACGGTACTGCGAACACCACCAGCAATTAAACTAAAGAGGCAATTTTAGTCGCGTCGCAACGTGCCTAACGACATTTTGGTATACAGTGGTTCTCCGCGATTCTCTTTCGTGTTGGTCATGGCTGATTTTTCATCGATGCCGAAGGACGCTACATAGCTCCCATTTATCTGTCCAGTTTTTGCAGACGCCGGCCGATAAAGTTACGAATAAAGTGAAGCGGTGTGAAGAAAAAAAGACATGCAAGCACACTTCGAGGTTCATCATTCCTCACATGCAGCGAGTAGCTATCGCTGATGTATGTATGGGTGAACAGTTAACAGACTTCCTAATCAGGAAGAAGTTTAGGGAAAAATGGCAGCTTGAAGAACTGAAAAATCCCTATACAGGTGGTGTCGGTGAACCAACGTTCAGACAAGCTGCCTTGACCAAGGCAAGTCTGCTTGTTGAAACGTCGGCTCCAGCGATGCCCCCTGCTCGAGGATTTTTCATAACTGCCTTACTGCTTTTTGCAATTCATTTCTTCTATGCAACCGTTGCACTTTATGAGCGCACACTCACCTTGGGTGGCGGGTGGAGTGGCACTGACCGGTGTACCCCGGGCAAGCACAAGTTGCACGGTTCCCCTGGCCTGTTGGAGAATGCCAATGGCCTGCTGGTGCGAGATGTTGCTGTCCAGTGGCTGGCCGTCTATCGCCAGGATCTGGTCTCCTTCTTCGAGGCGTCCATCCCTGTGTTCCACGCAAAGATGTTCCAAAAGCCGGGTGAATTCCCGATAGTAAAATTATGGTTTATTTGTGGCGACGCATCGGCTTGCAACGACAACCGCGGCCCCCACCAGACGTTTACAGGGACATAAGTGACTAGTGCACTGGTCGACCTCCACTCATCTGTTGCCAGTGTACACTGAGGATGCCACCTGCATAGGCGGCGAAACGCCTGTGTCATTTTGTTAATAACTGTGGTGCTAAGTCGAAGTAAGCCTTTGACAACTGTCATACATCATACTTACAGCAGAGTCTCAGTATACAAAAATCGCTTAATCGAAATTGCTACTTTATTGGAAAAACTACCTCTAATTTGGTTGATTTTGAATTTGACTGCTGCACCCCTATACTTACTCAATAAAGGAAACTCCTGTTAAATCGAACACAATTTTCCTTTCAAGTTTCCTTAATGAGATTCTACTGTATATGAACTGTGTCCTTAAAAAATAATAAAAGAAAAAGAAATAAAAAGATCACTGCATGTGGTAAAATCCCAGTTAACAAACAAATACAATATTAGAAAGCCTACCACTCGCTCCTTCTTGAGAAAATGACACAAAGAATGCAATCAGTAACACTTGAAATTTTTCCTCTAGCTGCATCAATACTTATGCCTACAAAAATGTTTACGGTCAGTGATTGTTACAGTTCTTCAAACAGAAAATGTGGAATGAGCTCCAGAGTGAATTAAAGCACTGGTGACAATTTTGTACAATCACTCAAGCACTGCTTTTTGAAAAAAAAAAATGTAATTAACTAGGTTATTGCAACATTAGTTCAAGACACAGTAGACTCACAGTGAACGGAAATCTCAAACGGAATTGTTGCTTAAACGGAACAACTGCCTCTAATATGACTGGCTTTGCACTTGAATTCTACGCCCCTGTTTACCTCCCAGTAAATGGAACTCTTGTAAACGGAGCGTAGTTTCATGAACCCTTCAGGTTCCATTTAACGAGAGTTACTGTAGTGTTTGTACGTCATGATATACACTCAAACCTTATTATAACAAAGTTACATCTTACACGAAAATACCTTCGTTATATGCGAAAATTCGTTATAAATGTATATTCCTAACACTGTACGTATTGCAAGGCTATTTTTAATTTACTTCGTTATAACCAATATTTCGTTATATCCGTGTTCGTTATATCGAGGTTTCAGTGTACGTGCATATGATTTCAACGTTTATTTTAAGCTTTTTCAGTTTTGTTATTATCTGAACGAGAGGCTGGCATCAGGGGTACTGCCTACCCCTCCTATTCTATGCATCCTTCTTTTAAAATTAAATTGGCCAAACCTTCTTTTCTACACTGCTAATGACATGATGCACATATTCAAGTGGACCATAAAGCTATGCATTTAGACATATTTGAACTAATCTTAAGTATACTCGAGTAAAAATAAAATTCTATTTAATTTCAACACGACCTGCAAAGAGCATCATGAACAATGATGCACTTGAAAACATAACTAGGAATCTCGCGCAACTGTTTCTTCACAAAGCTTGTTTTCGTCAATTACTGTTCTTTAGAATTAAGCATAGCATTAAGTAGCTATGTGGTCCTAAATGAGGTAACTAATAGGGAGTGCTTGTGTACAGTAGGATCCATAATAATCAAACATGTGATGAAGGCAAGGAAAGCATGGGGAAAGTTATCTGAACTTTTTAATTGAAGTAAATAAATTAAAAGGTAACTGCAAATTTAAAAGAAAAAAACAAAAACATGACTTCAACATCATGCTGAGGTTGTGGCTAGCCTGTTGCAAAACTAAAGGAGGTTTGAAGTCTTATAATAATTTATATCAGAATCAGAATCCACTTTATTTCCAACACACTTGTTGGGAGTCCCCCAGGCAAAAAGCTGTGCAACACAGCTCGACAGCTTGATATGTTGTAGTAATTATTCACGAGTTTGAAATAGAATGTTCACAGTTCCCTAGCTGATGTCACTGACCTCAGTGTCCTCAGGTAGTACTTCTGTAATAATAATTTTTTAAAATGATACCATTTAACATCATCCAATGGGTTATGAGACATGCTGTAGTGAATAACCCCCGCTGGATTTCAGTGACGTGATTGAACGACACCACTTTGACACAGCTTCTGGAACGGATAAAACCCCACTTTGGAGCAGCAAATGAGTCTTTTGGAGCAGTTAGCAGTCCCACATTTTCAAAGGCAAATATTTCCGTCTTACGGAGAAGGTGTCTCATGTTCAATGAAATGGATATATGCACACCTGAATGCATGCTTAGTTAAAAAATTCCAGAAGATGAAATCTGCTGTGAACCATGCGGCTAGCAGACCTTTTAGGAAGCTTGGAGCTCTCACAGCTA
Organism: Rhipicephalus sanguineus; assembly: GCF_013339695.2. NCBI lineage: Eukaryota > Metazoa > Arthropoda > Arachnida > Ixodida > Ixodidae > Rhipicephalus > Rhipicephalus sanguineus. The sequence continues at coordinate 89,394,874 of NC_051184.2, read as the reverse complement.
ACACATCCTCAAACAGAGTGGTAAGGTTTTGCTGAAATCAAGGCGCTGCCGAACAATAATAAAGTGCAAAATGAGGAATATTTTTAAGATTTTCGTATCTCTTGCGCGATGCAGGAGAATAGCCCTCAATGCGGGACAGTCCCCCTGCCGATAATTGGCACCAGCCGTGAAGTAAAATGCAGTTAAATGCTAAGAGTTCTGTGCCTGCCTGGCTGTTCTCTGCATGCACATATTGTAACCAAACTGGCTATTCATGTTTATGCCTTTGGTACCCCAGTAATACACAAATCCCAATAAACTTGTGGACAAACTAAAACTCTCTGCTTTCACAGACTAGTTCCCACAAGCGAAATTCACACGCTGCCTCTTTCATGTCAGAGCGGGAGACTAACGCAGTGTTTACGTTACAGCCTACCAGCTTTTCTTTCTTCACAATGATGACTAAAACTGCGCTAAAAAAGACAAAGACAAAGACGAGAAAAACAGGACTCGCGCAGACTCACAACTGAACATGGCACTATTGCAGAGCTCAATTTTGCAAGCACTGAGCTTAGCGGCAACGACTACTGCAGAGATCAATTTTGCAAGCACTGCACTTCACGGCAACGCCTGGTTAACGGTGTTGCACACCACTTACATGCTTGCAAGAGCCACATTCCCATGTGGTGTGGAAGGACCTCACATGTGCTGCACTTCACAGGTAAGGTGGTCTAGCCCCCAGACAATACATCTTCACTTAGTAGAAGCGAATGAGGCACTCCTGTATGAATTCTAGATTGCTCTTTATTTTTGTGTGTATACTTATGCTACACTAACTACAGGAAAGCAGAGCCCTTGCCTTTCAACTATGTAAGAAAGCCGTGCCATCTGGAGTCTGTACATAGCTTACTAATTTTTGATTTGCTGGTGCAAGTGGTAGACTTATCAAAAATTTACCGCGGTATCCAGGTTTTCAACTTAAAACCAGCAACTCGATGATATACCTGCATGGCAAAATTAACTATATTAAACTTGCAAAAGGCATCTGACATCACAACTGAGCAAACATAACTGGCTGGCACATCTATGCAAATGCTTCATGGGCTGGACAGCAACACCCGTGCTACCGAAGAATCAGCCTGTTGCTGACTGTCACTGCAATGCTTTGCAGATGGGACCATCACTGTGCAACCTATGCAAACACGGTTTTTATCTGTTTGCAATGCCCCACTTGGTGAGGGGGGGTCGCTTCAAGAGCTCTTTCCTACTTGAGAGTGCAGGCAACTTTTCAACAATCACCACAGGCATACAAGATAATACCCCTGTCACACGGCACATGTAATGTCATTCGCAGTGAATGTGATTACATGTTAACGCCATTTTCGTTGCTACGACACGGGCATAGTGAATGACATTCAACACTAAGGGCATTCACCCACAGAATTAGTTTTCTGAACTCATCAAAGCGTGACGTGTAATCTCAACAACAGGGGCATAGCAAAAAGTGTCAACATCGGTAAGTTAAAAAAAAATGTAATCGGGGGGGTAGGTATAAAGTATGCCGACCGTGGGGGGAAGGGGGGCGGTAGTGCGATAGCAATTATATGGACACTGTCAGCGGGATTTTGCGGTCGCCGCTGATCTGTACAGACTCCAAACCGATAACATCGCTTACGCATCGTCTGTTTCACGTGCGAGTAAATGCGCGCTAGCGCTAGGGAAGAACGCGGTTGAAGCAGAGATGAAACGACCCGGCCGTCACCGTCGCGCGAAGGGCACATGCAATAACATCGCTCCACGTGCGAGGCCTGTCGTCGCTTGCTTACCAGTTATTTCGTCGGGCAAGGGACCATAAGGGGCGCCGTTGAGACGGGGACGGTCGCAAGCACTGGCGAACACGCTATCTCGACAGACATCGGTAACGGCTACTTTAAGTGGAGAGCCCAGCACTTAAAAGTGCTGGGCTCTCCACTTAAAGCAGTAGTAATCGACACAAAATTTTGAAGGCGAGATAACTTGTGGGATAGATTTGTGTGTACACAAACGCATCATCTACGAAATATTAACGGCTGATATAACCTATAACACATTTAGGATCAATTTTTCAATTGCGTGTAGCGCATCTCTACGCGAAACGTCCCAACTCGCGTCACCGTGACGCACGGGGCGGACAATGCACTGGACGCGCGGGGCAAAACTGGATTTCCGGGAGATTTTCCTATGACCCGTACAACCGGGAGAAACGTTCAAAATCCGGGAGTCTCCCGGGTAATCCGGGAGACTTGGCAGGTATGTACTCGTGTAGACCAGGAAAGCAAGACCACGATGACATACGGTGTGAATGTCATTCACTGCGAATGACGCTACATGTGTCGTGTGACAGGTGTATAACAACGCTACATTGAATTTTGCGAGAGCAGAGACTCCACATCGAGGTACAGTCTGAGTCACACTTGTCTAGAGCAGTCGAGCGTGTGGCTGTAGACACTGTCACTGTCCGAAGCTGCTACCTCGTGTTATCTACAAGCTTCCATTCATGCTTGAGTTATAGCACAAGGAGCTAGCATGCTGGATGACTACGTTTCGTATTGTTAAGGCATCGGTGTCTGCTAACACTTGCAAAAAAAAAAAAAGAAACGACGGCTGAAGTGGCCAAATGGCCGTTCTAGACAAGCACGATTCAGACTGTACTAGACCAGAACTGCCGATTCTGCTACCCACCTATTCTCGGTGATGCTCTCCCGATCTCTGAAGGCTCTTGCACATGTCGAGGTAAACGAACTTACTCAGAAAGCAAAACAAAATTTTTAAAAACGGTAACACAGGCTGGGGAAAGGTTGCACACGACGCACTACGTAAACCGACTTCATTCACGAAGACGACAGGCAGAGGCGACATGGGCGCGGGCTGCGCGTGAACGACGACGGCACTGCGATCGTTGTCGCCGGTCGGACGGCACTCGTCGCGAGTCCAGGCTGCGGGTCCGGGACTGCCGGCCACGCGCGTCGGATCATCATCTGTCCGAGTCCTGTCCCCACTCGTGGCGACGCGCCATCGCCGCCACAACTGTCCAGGCCGCGGCATGCCGCACGCACCGTAGCAGCGCAGCCTGTACCGGCCGCGCCGAAGTACGTCCACATCACCGCCGGAACGCGTCGACGCAGTTTTCAAAACACTTAGCCCCGACGATCCAGTCTGAACAAGCACGATAGTTCACGCAGATTTCAGCACCCTTGCTGGAACGGTATATAGAGGCGATCCGGTGGTGAAAGAGTGTATCGCAAGCCGATGCAATTCACGAACCTACCGGTACCGGCCGCAGTACGGGCGCGACACAGTGCGATCCTCCCGTTGTCAGCAAACATAGACAAGTACTACGGGGGCCTCCCGATAACTGACGCCGGAGGGTACTCGGAGATTATTGACCGCAAAGAAAAACGATATGTTGTTGTCTTCCCTTTCATATATATATATACTTTTTTTTTCCGTTGTAAAGGTGTCGCCGATAGGATAAAAGACGTGCGCCGGCGGCTACTGGAAGCAGCGACCACTTGAAACGGTTGAAAGATATGTTTTTGAAGAGCCGCAAGACGGGCGGGGGAAGCGACGGTAACGGTCCCGAATTGCGTTAGACTTTCCGATTCACTCTCCTGATGAATCTTTCTTCCTAAAGTCCACTGAGCAGGGACACAAATTTGGACGCGTCAGAGTCGGTGCCGTCTAAGTGTCCAGGGCCTGATGGTTTCCGTTGGGTCACAGTCGGAGTGCACTACTTCGATTGGGGAGCGGCGCTCGATGTGGTGAAGAACAGCACTTCGCTATACGTGTGTCTATATACATTTTTTGTTTCTTTATGAGAGCACGCAAAGGAAACAACCTCAAGGAGTCCGTCTGTCCGATCGCTTGCTTGATCTCGGAGTGTCAGCGCCAGAAGTGGCATCCGACAGTCTCTGAAGGTGCATCAAACGAAGACAAACGCCTCAACAAAAACGTCGCCTAAACGGCTAACCAGGTGTCGCAAACAGCGGGACGTCGAATGCAAGAACAACATCCACCTGTTCCTCCGGATCCGCTCAAACACGGCGGTCGACGTATCGCAATCTTAGCAACGAAGAGCGCAGTTCCACAGCACACAAGGAACAATCTGACGTATACGCCACGCCGGAGACGACACGTCGGCGACGCTGCGGCGGACACCACCGGACGCGGCTGGACTGGACGGTTCCGCGACGGGCCTCGACGAACAACAGACGCAGCGGCGAGTCGCCGGCGCAGATTCGCTTTTGGGCGCGCCGAGACGGCGATGTTGTTGACGTTCGGCCGCGGCGGCTATTTGCGGGCGCCGTCGGCCCAGCGGCGGCGTAGCAGCAACAGCGCTGGCCTCGTCCGCTTTGCTTGCGTTTCGGGCCGGCCTCGCAACCACTATTACGAAACACGAGGTCCGACGACGGCGGCGACCGACTCATAGCGCGCGGAGGAGGCGAACGCCCAGCGATGCCGCGGTCGAGAAACAGCCGCCGCCGCCGTACTCACAGACGGTCTCCGCCGTCACGCCGTGATGGGAGCGGCAGCGGCAAGTCACTGGGACGACCATCCGCGGCGTTTAAGAAGTAAATAACGAGCACGCCGATTCTGCGGCGTCGACGTCGTTTCACCAAACACTGAAACTGCGGGTCGACCACAACCGCGGTGCGTGCGTTGGTTCGCTGCGTCCGGGGATACCGATCGCGATACTTCACGCAGGTATCACGTCCGTCTGCCTTCGTGGGTCCGCCGAGACGAGCTAAAACACAACCCAACTCGCCGCAGTGCTTCGGTGCGATCGCACGAAACGCGGCCACGGAGGAGACCGTCTCAACTGAGCGCAGCCCGCGCACTCGAGCGAAAGTTGAAGAAGCGAAGAGGCGCGTCGACTCTGGCCGGAGAGAGACACACGCACACAACAGCGCGGCGACACCCAGCTGCGTGCAACGAAAAGAAGAAAGCGCGGGCGTGCCTCCTCGGGTGCTGTGCGGGGCGGCCGGCCGCTAGCGCGAACCTGGCCTGGCCAGCGACGGTGCAGAAAGGTTTACGGCGGGCGCAAAAAAAAAAAAAAAAAGCGCCAAGCAACAAAACGCCCCGCGCCACCACCGAGGGGCGCGGCAGTCGGACGGGGGAAATCGAGGTGAACGTCGGGCCAAATGGGGAAGCGCGCACGCGCGCAAAGAAAAAAAAAAAAGGGCGGGAAGACGCGCTTTCTCGAGGCTGTCCCTTCCAATTTTCCCCCTTAGCGGCGGCCGCTTAGGACGACCAGCCGGCGTACACGTTTCTTCCCTCCAGAACACCCCGCGAATTCGCCGTCCACTCGCTCAAAACGACGCTCCCTCCCACCCCGATTCAACGTCGGACGATTCGGGAAAAAGCGCCCACAGTCGGCCCCGGCGCAGCCGGCCAAGCTCGCGGGATCTTTAACAACGCCGCTATGCGAACACAACACAAAAAAAAGCGAAACAGAACCCACTTCTTCCGCAATGGGTATAAAAAGCGAGAGCGGACGGGAGAAAGGTTATGAAAATCGGGACGACGCGGGAAGCGAGTGAGGGAGGGAAGCGGCGGGCCGAGGAAGCCACCTAACGGCCAGATAATAAAGCACAAAGCGGCGGCGCTGGCTCGACATCGTCCTTTTTGGGGCCGAAGCGCGGAAGGGCGGAGACCGGCGCTTCGATCCCTTCTTTTCCTCCTCTCCCCAGCTCCCGTTTTATTTTCCCCATCTGCGCCAAAGTGTTCGGGCGCCCCCACTCGGAATGCGAGGGAAACCGTGGAAGTGCAACCCGACGCGAGCTCCGAGACTGTGGCCGCAATTTGTGTGAAAGTTCACCCGCGCGTGAGATTGCAGAAGGTAAATGATGCGTGCGCGATGGAGTTTCGCTGCTAAAGAGAGGGGCATGCCCAGGGGCGGCGCCAGGATTTCTCTGACTTTCGCGGGGAGGGGGGGGGGGGGCACCGATAAGTGGGCCACTTCTGGGGGACAGGGAGGCGGGGCACATATGCATTAGTGTCTCTTGAAGGTCGGGGCAAAAAAGTGCAGCCAAAAATTTTCCTCAAATGGACTCACTAGGACTCGGACTCAACTTTTTCTCAACCGGACTCACGCTCACCAACATATATTACTCAGCCGGACTCACTCAGACTTAGACGCATGGCCCGACCTGAGTCTGAGTCCGAGTGAGCCGACTCATGAGTGAGCCTGCCGAGCTATGGTCTTCACAGCGAAGCTCTCTTAATCTACGCTGTGCCGTCGTCGTCGTCGTCGTCGTCGTAGTAGTAGTAGTAGTAGCAGTCACGCAGGTCACGTGACCAGAGAGGAGAGTGAATAAACAAATAAATAAAACGAAATGATTATGGTGCTAGCCAATCACGTACACTCGTTTCGCTGTCCGACGGCTTTCACGGCGCGGATCTGGAAGATTTTTTTTTTTTACTATGCGTAATAAAGTTGTATTCTCTGTCTCTCTTACCATGTTTGCTCTTGGGGGGGGGGGGCGCTATCGCCTCCCCCCCCCCAAGAGCAAACATGGTAAGAGAGACAGAGGGGGGGGGGGAGGCGCAATCGCCTCCCCCCCCCCTCCCCACTACCTTACCCCCGGTGGCGCCGGCCCGTGGGTATGGCTCCACCACAGCTGCTGACGCGACCGCAGGAGCTTCTCACAAATACTACACATAACTCCTACTCTACAAGCCAATGACAACCTGAGAACCAAACAATCAAAATCTACTACAGCATACGGGTACCGAAGCCCAGCTTTAAAAAAGATTCACCCGCCGATTACGTTCATTTAAACTTAAATACCTTTCGATATTTACGTTTACACGGAACATCACAGCGACGGCGAAATTTCGGCCAGAGCGTCCGTATACCGCGTTTTCTCGCGTATAACCTACTAAGATACACTAATTTCTCAGCTACACGAACTTCGGCGTGAAGGATGGCACCACGACAGCGCTTCATGGCAAAGCAAAGAAGGCGATTTGTTCAAGAAGGATCTGTTGATGGGCGAGTTGGTACATGTCTTGAAATATACTGAGTATGTGCAGCGCAATGGTACGAAGACAAGCGAAGACACACAAACGACAGACATGCAGCGCCAGTCTGTCGTTTGTGTGTCTTCTCTTGTCTTCGTACCATTGCGCTGCACATACTCAGTATATTTCAAAGAAGGCGGTAGTGAGAGCGAGGGCTCAAATTGAGAGCGGATGAGGACGGGTTAGTGACTGGTGAGTGAAACCACGTGATTTTTTTTTTTTTCGATATTCTGCAAAGTTAGTGTGGTCCTCTCTACAAAGGTGTGAAATTAGCACGGCTTAAATGTGCCGGTAACACACGGCGATTTCTTTTTTCCTAATTTTTCTGCGGGTTGCAATTAAAGGTGCGGTTTATACACCAAGGGGCGGGTTACGCGCAAGAAAATACGGTAATTTCTCTCCCAATAAAAAAAAAAAGATAACGTCCCGGGAACTTCTGAAGTCACAAGCGCGAAGATAATACAACATATATGTGTATACAGTCGTGGTCCAGCCAGTTTAAAATTTGGGGAAATTTTAGGAGCAGGAGGAACTGCGTTGTGTGGGAGGCTTGGAGCTGAAAAATTGCACGTTGAAGTAGGTTTGGAGCACATAAAATAGAGCTTGGGATCACGTTGGAGTATTACAGTCTAACTTTTTTTCGCGTATATTCTTACATTAGCGTGCAAACTGTACATGCTGCTGTAATGCAAACAAGAAGACAACACCGACAGTCAGAGAGCCGCCATTAATCATACTCTTCATGCGAAAGAATGTCGCGTGGTTTCTTCACCGCCACACACAAGATGTGTATTGCTGTGTAGCATTAATCACGAGGCGAGCACGGCCCATACTGTTCCTGCGAGTGACAGGTGTAAACGTGTCATTGCAAAGCGAAAAAAAAAATCAAGTGAACCAGACAATCAGCAGCCAAAAAACCGGGAAAAAAAAATAAAGGAAACTCCAACGACGCGACACGCAAACATGCAGAGAGGGGAAAAAAAAAGAAATACCAGAGCGGCCCACCGCGATGCACTTCGGAAAGCTAACATATACCGTGCCCTCCTACAGAATATTCATGCTATTTCTCGGCGAGGCCTATACTAAAGAAGCACTAACAGAAGTCCGTCGTCCATACCGTGATCCCTCCCTGACCCTCATCAAATATATCTCGTGTGCGAGTCGATCCCTATGTCAAGAGAGAACGGGACATCGATCAAACAGTTGCGGTGGAGGGGAGGGGGGGGGGGGGGCAGCCACACATTTCGCTCTAAGGCCTCAGAGGCCATACGCTTCGTGCATTTCTCGCAACATCAATACTCTACGTCATCCGAGCCTGAAGCCGTGCGCATCACGGTGTTTGGCTAATGTCATGTCATTCCCCCTTCGCCATTCGTTCTAACATTGAGTCCGGCCCTTCCGTTTGCGCTCTTATTTGCACCAACGCAGTGCCGACAAGATCAAACGTCCGCGCTCTTGACGTTCTTGTGGACGCTTGCGCACGAGCGAAAGAAAAAAAAAACGCTATTAAAAAGGAATGGCACGACGGCCGCAAATACATCTGTTTGAACAGGCCTTTCGCAAACGACTCCTCACATTTATATATAGATCGGTTCAGCCCGAAGAACACGTTGAAGAGATGCGGCTAAGGTACAAAAATTATAAATATATAACAAATTATGCAAAGAAAACTTTAAAAAGAATTGGAGGTGACCGTAATCCTTGACTTGGGTGTCTGGCAATGGCAGTCGCACGTCGGCTCTCACAAGATAGGGTGAACCATTGGGACAGGCCTTCGTCCGAAACTTATTTCGTGAATGTGTGCATTGTCCCGCCACTATATTTCTTTTGTTTTTGTGTGTGTAACTGGCATCGAATGTATCCCGAGATATGTTGTAATTGTAGCATTGCCCATTTTATAGTGCACCGTGTTTTTCTGGCTTTTTTTTTTCTGGGTTCTTCATGCAACATCATTAGCCTGTGCTATTTCTGTTCTGTGCATACCGCAGTACCGATGTATTCGTGGTTCGGGAAGAGCATCGTCATGCTGCGATTGAGCGGCCTTTTTTTTTCTCTCTCTCTTCTCCTGAGCCATGTATTTGTGTATGCATGTCTGGAATAAACTCAGATCCCTGCATTGGAAATAAATAGGCTAAAAATGATGATGATAATGAGAAAATGAACTTGGTGGTCCGCCGGCTCGTTTCAAAGGGGGGAATCTCACAGGATCTATCCATCTATCGGATAGGACAGGCTTCAAACACAGACACGTGGCGCGCTCAAGCGCTGTCCTGTACGCGGGCCTACGCCCCGACACACGAGCAGGCGTGTATGCGTACGAAGCCTCCCAAAAGAGGTAGGGAGGGAAATGGGGAGGAACGGAAGAGCCAGCGGTATTTTCTGTGACCTCCCGCTGTGGATGCGACATGTGGCGCGGACGGCGAGGCTGTCCGAGACAGCTCGCTGGACGAGGAATCCTCGATCGAGCTAGGAAGCTTCGAGTGCGTCGGTCGCGCTACACAGATGATACGATAAACACTCCACGAGTTCTTTCCATTCGGCAGGCAGTCCTCCTATTCCACAGCTTCGACCTGCAGCTCCAGCGCTGGCCGGTGTATCGATTACGCAGTGCTAATTATTCCAGCAAACTTTCACTCGAAAAAATCCACGCATATATGCGTGAGAAACTGGAATAAAAAAAAAAACCGCACCATTTCGCGTTTTCTTTAGGGACGGGTTTCGGTGCCGCCATAATGGTCTTGTCGTCTTACATCAACAACTGAACGAACATCGCTACGGTGGACGTATGCGCAAGGGAACGGTTGGGCTGGTGCATTCGGCGTTTCCTGACCTTATCAATCCACCGTCACGAGATACAAAACAACAACAACAAAAAATAAATAAGAAAACATTCGTTAACAGCCCAAGATGGCGGCGCCCGTGTGCCATACGTAAGATCGCCTATATATTACGCAGTACTGTCCATTCCAGCAAACCTGCGCTCGAAAAACTCCACGTACATACGTGAGTGATGGCGGAATAAGAAATAAATTGGCGAAGCTATAGCACTAAGTCGCGCGAGCCTTCAAGCAGCGAAACTGTACGATTTTGAAGCCTAATCTGCTTGCTTCTAGGTTGTTAGTCACGACGTCACGGATGTCCAATCTCCAGAACCGAGCGTTCGCACCTCTCATAGAACGACCCTTTCTTTATCTCTGTTTTTCTCTCTCGATCATTCTTTTTTTTTCTATCTCATTCTTCTCCCTGTTTCTTTCTCTCTTTCTGCGTTCTTTCTATCTTTTTATGTCTTCATCTTCTATTGTTTCTCTCAATTTTCTTTCTCTTTCTTTCTATAGTTTTCTCTCTCTCTCTCTCTTAGTGAACCAGTGGTGAGCAGAGGGATTTGCGCAATTTCTGTGGAACATACCCGTGATGATAGCCTTTCCTTGGGCTAATTGTTGCCTTCTTCATTTTTAGTGCACCAGTGGTGAGCAGAGGGATTTCCCCAATTTCTGTGGAACATACCCGTTCGTGATAATGAATTAACGATAGTTTTCTGATAGGCCACACAAATTACGGCTAGCTTCAGCAGCCTCGCTGTTATAGTGTACTGCCCACTGTCGCTCCACAGTGCGCATTTCCATACCCTAAAATGCGAAGCAGCGGAACTTTCGGTCGCCGTCACATGCGGCTGAGTCACGAGAACTAAGCCCAGACGTGAACTAAGCACATCCACGTGAACTAAGCACAGGGGGTGTCTACACAATCGACAGCGAAGAGAAAGAAAAAGAAACATCAGGACTGCGCGGAACACGCAGCATATAGTCACAGCGAAAGCTGGAAGAGCAGCTTTTCCATTGCCCGTTGTAAACTCTCTTGGGGCAACGAATACATTGCAAGTACACTTGCAAGGTACCCAGTACGCCATATAAATCATCACAATCTTTGTGAGGTAGGAAAGCACCCGCTATGCCATTATTCGTCATTCTGCAGAGAAGCGAGGTACCCGCTGCGCATCTGTATAAGGCATTATGTGCACGTTGTTGATCCTGCGGCTGATGTCGATGAAGAATTACAGCGAAGGCTATTATGAGCTCACAACAAGGGCAGTTTTTGGCACCGTAGTTGTCCGCCGCCGGTGTCCGTAACCACTATCGCTCGAAATAAGAAAACAATTTCCAGGATGGAACGAGGTTCGAACCTGGGCCCTCTGCGTGGGAGCCCAGTGTTCTATCTCAGAGCCATGCCGGTGCTTGAAACTGCTTTGCAAAAATACCCTATACAGGCTTCATGTCGGGAAGAAACCACATTAAGATACGTAATGCTATAGCGTGGCAGAAGAGTAAAATAACAACGAAGTGTCACACAACGCGAATTCTGTAACCAGGCGTCACACAATGCGAATTACGTAACTAGTGGGTCATTTAAAGCTTCCAAGCCATTACAATAGGCTCAGTCATAATTCTTCATCGTCATCAGCCGTCGCATCAAGAAACTGCACGTAATGCCTTACAGATGGTACCTAACTTCTCCGCAGAATGACGAGTAATGTCGTGGTGGGTGCTTCCCAACTTCACAAAATTTATGATTTGTGGTGTAGTGGGTACGTTGCTAGTGTACTTGTATTAGTAGCCACAAGAGAGTTTATATATAACAGGCTCTAGAAATGCCGCTCTTTGAGCTTTCGCTGTGACTGTGCTGCGCGCTTTCCGCGCAGGCCTGGCGTTTTTTTAGGGGCGAAGCTCCTTAAGGCGGCACCCGTTCGTCCCTCGTCGTGCTCGTAGTAGTGAGTAACAAGTCTTACCCTTTGACCTCCAAGGTGGTGCCGGTGGGAGATTTCTCCTGTGCGTTGTTGAACAATAAAAAATTCGCAGCGTGCGCGTTAACTAAAAGCCGAATTCTTCTGTCTCTGTAGAAGTGTAAGTGTTAGCTAAAAGCCGACTTCTTCTGTCTCTCATTCCCATTAGCAGCCATTGTTTACCTCCAAGGTAGTGCCTGGTGAGATTTCTCCTGTGCGTGATTAAACAATAAAAATTTTGTTCAAAACGCCGTTGATTGATGAAATAAACCAACGAAAGACGCCAGATGTTTTGTAAAAACAAAACGAAAGAACGCCAGATGTTTCTAAAGCAAAACGAAAAAGACGCCAGCTGCTTAACGAAAGACGCAAGGTGTTTTCTAAAGCAATGGTTTTCTAAACAATGAAAATTCACAGCGTACATGTAAAATTAAAGTGACCTGCAAGTCGTCATAACTCATCGAACCTTTAGTATAAACGCGCCCGATCTCACGTCGGTGATGATGTACTGGGCAGAATTCACGGAAGATTCACGGTTTACCGATGAACCTCCGCAGCTTCGCCCACTCATCATCATTCACTCCGTGGATATGCTGTGATTTTTTTATGGCTGAGCCCTTTCTAATGGGTTCGAAGCATTAAACGACCCACTCGTTATGCAATTCGCATTGTGTGACGCCTGTTTGTTATTTCACTCTTCTACCATGCCATATTGCATATGTTAACGTGATCCCTGGCCTGACATGACGCATGTGTACCGTCTTTTTGCGAAGGAGCTTCAAGCACCGGCGTGGCTCTGTGGTAGAATACTCGACAGCTACGCAGAGGGCCCAGGTTGAAATCCTATCTTATCCTGGATATTTTTTTTTTTTCATTTCGCGCGATAGCGGTTACGGACACCGGCGGCGGCGGTGGCCAACTACAGCACCAAAATCAGCTGTTGTTGTGATCTCATAACAGCATTCGCTAAAAAGAAGATGGCTTGTGCCTTCGAGTCGTCTTATTCGAATGGATAAGAGACCATGCTTTTTTTTTTTTTTCAAGGGACACTAAAGAGCAAAACGATTTTTCTCATATTAGTAAAGTACTCGTTCACGATACCAAAAACACCACGCTTGCTGCGAGAAGACGCTTAGTAAGCGAGAAAACGCGCAAAAACAAAATGTGGGTGGCGACGCTACCTAGAAGTTTCCGCAGCATTCGCCGTGACGTCACATGCTTTGACGGCGCCTACTAGGGACAACGTAGTTACTAATCGGTAAAAATGAAGTACATTGTCCTCTGAGGGGGCCATAGACTTAACATACCAAGTTTGGGGCAATTTTGTTGAGCAAATGGCGCCAAAATATGATAAATACACTTTGAAATCTGTGACGCCACGCGGGGAGATTTCGGCGCGAAATTTGAAAATGAAACTTTCAACTTCATTTTCTCCTCTATTAATAAATCTGTGATGGCGAAATTAACGACATTAGAGTCCTCTGAGCACAATTCATCGATCTCAACCGATTCATTGTTTCTCTTTAGTGTCCCTTTATGGGGCCGGAGGCCGCGCGGCGTTTACGTGGTGGAGAGCGAAAACAGCTCCCAACGTAAACACCAGACAGATGCAAACGCTCCCGCACAACAGCGCACAGGCAAGGCGGCTCGGAGCCCGAAAGAGTGTACAAGTCCCCTTTAGTCACATAGTATATATAGGTTGAATAATGCATCCACAAATTCGTCAGAGCTAGATCCCTTTACTCGGAGGCGCTGCCGACTCCATCGAGAAAACAAAAAGCAAATGCGAGGCAAGCAGGTATAGGATGGTCCTTTGTGCATTTTCTATTGAGCCCTCGTAATTACGGGGCAATTAAGTCTCGACTAATGAGTCGCGAAGGTTGATCTTTTTTTTTCATTAGAAGACTTTAATTGCCGGCTTCAAGCGCGCGCGAAAGTGTAAGTGTCGGCTGTAAGTACCGCCTTGAAGGAACAATTATTCCTTCAACGTTGCAATAAACGGGCTTTCGAGCACGCGCGCGCGCGCGTGTGTGTGCGTGCGTGATGTGTGTGTGTGTGCGTGATGTGTGTGTGTGTGTGTGTGTGTGCGTGCGTGCGCGATGTGTGTGTGCGTGTGTGTGTGCGTGCGTGATGTGTGTGTGTGTGCGTGATGTGTGTGTGTGTGTGTGTGCGTGATGTGTGTGTGTGTGTGTGTGCGTGATGTGTGTGTGTGTGTGCGTGATGTGTGTGTGTGTGCGTGCGTGATGTGTGTGTGTGTGCGTGATGTGTGTGTGCGTGTGTGCGTGATGTGTGTGTGTGTGTGTGTGTGTGCGATGTGTGTGTGTGTGCGTGCGTGATGTGTGTGTGTGTGTGTGCGTGCGTGATGTGTGTGTGTGTGCGTGATGTGTGTGTGCGTGTGTGCGTGATGTGTGTGTGTGTGTGTGTGTGTGCGCGTGCGTGATGTGTGTGTGTGTGTGCGTGCGTGATGTGTGTGTGTGTGTGTGTGCGTGCGTGATGTGTGCGTGTGTGCGTGATGTGTGTGTGTGTGTGCGTGTGCGTGATGTGTGTGTGTGTGTGTGCGTGATGTGTGTGTGTGTGTGCGTGATGTGTGTGTGTGCGTGCGTGATGTGTGTGTGTGTGTGTGTGTGCGTGATGTGTGTGTGTGTGTGTGCGTGATGTGTGTGTGTGTGCGTGCGTGCGTGATGTGTGTGTGTGATGTGTGTGTGTGTGTGTGCGTGCGTGATGTGTGTGTGTGTGTGTGCGAGGTGTGTGTGTGTGCGTGATGTGTGTGTGTGTGTGTGCGTGATGTGTGTGTGTGTGTGTGTGCGTGATGTGTGTGTGCGTGATGTGTGTGTGCGTGATGTGTGTGTGTGTGCGTGATGTGTGTGTGTGTGTGTGTGCGTGATGTGTGTGTGTGTGTGTGCGTGCGTGATGTGTGTGTGTGTGCGTGATGTGTGTGTGTGTGTGCGTGATGTGTGTGTGTGTGCGTGATGTGTGTGTGTGTGCGTGCGTGATGTGTGTGTGTGTGTGCGTGATGTGTGTGTGTGTGTGTGCGTGATGTGTGTGTGTGTGTGTGTGTGTGCGCGCGTGATGTGTGTGTGTGTGTGTGCGTGATGTGTGTGTGTGTGTGCGTGATGTGTGTGTGTGTGTGTGTTTGTGTGTGTGTGTGTGTGTGTGTGTGTGTGTGTGTGTGTGTGTGTGTGTGTGTGTGTGTGTGTGTGTGTGTGTGTGTGTGTGTGTGTGTGTGTGTGTGTGTGTGTGTGTGTGTGTGTGATACAAGAAAACAGATACAACAAAACCTGGTATAAACGCACTCCCTCTGTCTAAGGTATACACGTGAGAGCCAAGGCACGTTCGCTCTCGAAGTGGGGTTCTTCCGCACCAAGAAACCTCACGTCGCCCCCTTTTTTCAAGTGAAGCTCGTTATGAGTTCCAGATTTTGGTGGCGGGGGCGGCGGCATCGTACGCGAGAAACCCGGCGCCGGCGAGTGTACATAAACGCGGGCGCACATAAACGCGAGTGTACATAAACGTGGGTGTACATAAACACAGGTGTACATAAACGCGAGTGTACAGAAACGAGGGTGTACATAAAGTTTATGTACACCCGCGTTTATGTACACTCGCGTTTATGTTGCACCCGTGTTTATGTACGCCCTCGTTTCTGTACACTCGCGTTTATGTACACCTGTGTTTATGTACACCCACGTTTATGTACACTCGCGTTTATGTACGCCCTCGTTTCTGTACACTCGCGTTTATGTACACTCGCGTTTATTAAACGTGCGCTTTAATGTGCGCAAAAATGTGCGCTTTAATGCGAAACGCACGAATAACGGCGACGCATTCTGTTATTCTGTATTTCCCACGAAGAGTTGAAACAGCGGAACTCCAGTAAGCTTGTTTCCGGTCTACGCTTCACTTCCCGGTTAGTGCATGATTACAAGGAAGACTTCTGCTGCAGACGAGTTGGATTTGGTGAGAAATTATCATCCTAGTCAAGTAACGCAGAATGTGGTCGGAAGAGGACGAGAAAGACAGGACCTTCGAAAATTTAGTTTTTTTTTTATAATTATTATTAGTAGCACGCATTCTTGAAGGTATCAGAGCGAAGTTACGACACGCAGTCTTGGCCAATCCCCCAGAGTGGGTAAGTGCCATATTTTTGAGGAAACAAACAAACAAACAAGCCTCAGCACGCTTTCAGGTATCCGGCATCGCGCAAAATTACTTCAGATTCAATCTTCCGCCTGCTTAGATTAAATTTAAATCTACCAAATTTACTTTCTTTGTGGGATTCGCCCCTTGAACAGGGCGACAGGAAGGTTGTCGATGACCTGCAGGAGTTTCTTAAGAAGCCAAAGAGACTTAGGCTATAGACTCAATGTTTACTCCTTATTTTGCTTTCTTCCAAATTTCTGCTTCCAAATTCTTCGTTTCAATATTTATATCCATGTCTTTACAGCAGAGCTGTGATATTCGAGGTTGGCCGTGTGTCTTAAATAGAAAACGATCGTCATCGTGAACCGGCACGCGCTCTCTTCCTCATTATCGTTCGCTGCTTCGCTACCAGAACCATTTCTCCGGCGTGGGATGCAATAATGTCCGAGAGAACGAGTACGGAGAGAGAGAGAGAGAGAAATGATGATAGAGAAAGAGATAAATTCTTGGCCAGAGCAAGCATAGCCATGTGTAGTACAGTACAGCAAGGGGTGGGAAAGAGAGAAAGTGAGACGGTAAAAGCCCAGCCAAGCCAGGACTAGCCAGGTGCCCAGCAGCCCCGTTGTGACCCGGCTTTGCGCGACCTAGTACAAGCTGCGCTAACTTTTCTTTATATATTTATATATATATATATCTCTCTGCAGCGTACCGGACACACTGGCACATTTGCTCCTGGAATGCCCGTGTCATGTAGACCTCAATATGCAACCGGAGACGGACGTCAATCCAGCACTAAACACGAACGACGACCACCTAACCGAAACGTGGGAGGCGAAGCTCGCCCTCGAGGACCTGGAAGACCAGCGACAACTTGACATCAGGCCAAGAGGGCAGTTGAAGCCAGAGGGTTCCTGGACTAGGGAGCCCTCTCACCTTAGGGTGATACCGAGCATCGCTCGGAACAATGTTTCGGAAATAAACGTTTATTTCTCTCTCTCTCTCTCTCTCTCTCTCTCTATTCTTCATATTTCCAAGCTTGCTTTTCATTTGTTTCTTCTTATTTTAATCGATACTACGTAACATTATGTTTTAGGGGCTTCCTTAAAACTACCATATACTTTGCCAATAACCCGGTGTGGGCGTGTGGTACTAGGTCAGGGTTCCACTCACAGCGCGTTTCGTTACACGCGCTTTTAAAGCTGGCTTCTCCGCGGCAACGGTGTTTGTGCGGAAAAGCCCACTTCTGCATTACGTTTCGTTTCCGTTTCGTTTCGGTACCCGAAAGCGCGCAGCAGCGGAACTTCGATCTAGTCGCCGTCACGTGCGGAAGTCACCTGACCTGTGCAGAAAGGTGACGTCACAGGTATAGTGCGGCACGTCGATATCGACTCTGGTTCTGGCAGTAGTGACGGTGGCAAAAATGGCGAAAACCGCGAAGCGGTACGGCGTAGGTTACTGGCCGATCCCAGAGACTAGGGCCAACCAATGACACTGGCCAAATTGCGACATTTAACCTTTCCCTTTCGTTGAAATGACTATATACTAGCATTCCGCTAAGGATCCAGATGCTTTTAACATGTTTTTGTTTGACCATATTTCGTTTAAAGGGGCCATGACACCCAATTTTCGATCATGATCTGTGTTATGTGGGTTAATCCTCGTGCGTTCACAAACAAGCTGACAAAATTTTAACGCGACTGGTCGAGCACTGCATTTAAAATTGAAAAAAAATTTATAAACACGCGAACGGCCTGAGAGTCGGGCAGCACTGGCGCACTCGCGAGCCGTGACGAAACAAGCTGGTTACTTCTCGAGCGTCTGCATTCCGGCGAACTATTTTGTTACGTGGCCCGCTACGAGTGCAATCGAGCTATTCCAACTTTCTTCAGCTTGGCATAGAAATTCGACGATTCGCAGCGGCTCAACCTTTGGTAGAAGACGACGGCTCCGTTCCGTGCAGAACATGACGTCACACACGCGATGGCAAAATGGCGGTCGCCGGCGGTGGGTGTGGCTTATAGCCGGCGAATTCTAGGGCTCATTTTGCACCGAAATATTTTTTTACAGTAAATTTTTCACATATGCAAAGGCACAGTATACCACATACTTATATTTATCGCTGAAAACCGCAAATTCTTCGGTGACCGTGTCACCGACCCTTTAATAAAGTTGCCCCGCCACGGTGGTCTAGTGGTTATGGCGCTCGACTGCTGACCCGAAGGTCGCGGGTTCGAATCCCGGCCGCGGCGGCTGCATTTTCGATGGAGGCGAAAATGTCTGAGGCCCGTGTACTTAGGTTTAGGTGCAAGTTAAAGGACCCCAGGTGGTCGAAATTTCCGGAGCCCTCCACTACGGCGTCTCTCATAATCATATCGTGGTTTTGGGATGCTAAACCCCAGATATTGTTTATTTAAAGTTCAAATTCAAACGTACGTAGTAGACCATTTTGTTTAGAGTATATAACCATAATCGTGACGATTCGCGGCGACTCTACAGTTGTGACTTTTAGACACTGTGGACAATCGCCAGGACAGTAGTACTGTGCCTACAGTAATCACGTTTAGTGGTAACTCTTCAGTTCTGACTGTCGGTCATCAAGGTGGACAGACCAAGAATCGGGTGGCGTTGCTAATAAACGTATCATGGGATCAGCTTGGAAAAAAAAAAGAATTGCGATTATCAAAGGGAGAGAGGGGTGTAGAACATGGTGTTTGAGTGGCGAGGAGGGCCTCAATTGAGTTTGTGCTTAAATAAAGAGCACAATATTTAAGAAAAACCAATACAATTTATTCCGACCCTATGCATATGTAGGTGCAAAAGTCTGCCTGTAAAGTGCTCAGCTCAATCACAGAGCATTGTTTATATTCTGGAACGCCTCTCTGCAGCACAGCGAGCGAAATAAGGGGAAAGGCTCGCTTCTTTGCTTGACACAATTTAATGAAAACCAACAGATAATGAACCCAAGGAAGGTATAGGTATAGTGGACCATTATTTGTAGTCTTTAACTGTAGTTAGTCATTATATGACATAAATGGAAAGAAATTAGGGCGGACGAAAAAACAACTTTGCCGCCGGTAGGGACCGAACGTACACAACCTTCGGATAGCGTGTCCGATGCTCTACCGATTGCGCTACAGCGGCGGTCGCTTTCCCGTCCGCTTCATTGGGTATTTTTGTGCATGTAATCATGGTAGTGTTAGCCAGCGCCATTCGTGGCCACGACGGCAAGTGTGGAACACTTTTTTTTTTGCCTATTAGAGAGAACGTTGATGCCCTGCCCGTCGGCAAGACAGCGGTAAGACCCCACCCCCTCCTTTTCCACCCCCCAAAAGAACGCGACCCAGGAGACGACCCAAGCAACTGTGGATTACATCGCCTCCGGGATTGGCGCACCTTTCGTTACCGCACCTGCAATAGAGAGTTTTAGCAAGTTACGGAAATACGGTACGCAAATGCAGTAGGGCAGTACGGTACCTTTCCCGCTGGTTGTGCTTTTGCCGCTCCCCGTTCCAGTGACAATGCGTACCCCAAACGACAGGTGTCTCGTTAACAATGCGTAGGCTGACGGGCAACAATGAGGCGTGGCAACCCCACAGCAATTTTTGAAAAAGCTTTTGTGGTGTTGGGGTGCCTTCACCGGCAAAAGTTTGACGACCTGGAAAGGAGGACCGGTACCGTCATACGGTAGCGTATTTGCGTACCGTATTTCCGTATCTATAGCTAAAACTCTCTAATATCGGGCCCTGTTCGTTCAGCGAGGAAACCATGTCAAGCAGACACACCATACTGCAGGGATCCAGCCTTACAACGTTCAGCTTCAAATAAAGAAACTATGCGCTTGAAGACGTACACTTGTTGTTAGATATCGTTCGTCATTTCATAACGAAACTTTATGAAGAATAGAGCCGGCTACCATAAAATTTGTATAAGTACATATCGGGCACGATATAAGCCAATTCATCAGAAGAGCGCCGTTTTCATCTGTGGGCTTTTCGGCGACGCCGCCGAGCCCAGTCGATACGGCCAAACAAAAGCCGGCAGAGTTGGCGCAGAAAGGGTGCCTTCAAACAAAATGATTTTTCAATTTAGTCAGGCCTCCTTTGCAGGATCTCGATTGATATTTATTGATCCTCTCGTCTCAGCGATAGCGTGACTCTCGGCGCGATAAATAATTTACTCCCTCGCTATTGGCCAATGAAAAAGTCGGTTGTTGTTTGCGCCTCCACCTTCTTATTGTTGTTTCCATCTGACCTCCTTTCATCACGCCGATTCCGAAGAAAAAAAAAAAAGAAACTGCCGCGGCAGCATTTTCCGCACCAACTACGTAGTTTCGACCATCTGCGCTACGGCTTCGCGAAACGGGAAAACCTGGCTGCAACGATCGGCGGAAGAAAAACAGTTTGGAGAGAAACAAACGCTCCGCACCGAGATACGAGGACGTGAACGGAAAGTGGTGGTTCCCGCATTCGGGTTCAGAAAAAAAAAAGCTAAACAAGGAAACGAGAATGCGGAAATTAGAACCCCCTCTTCCTTTTCCCATCAGTGACTCGTGAAGAGTGGCACAAACAACAAACACCTTGTGTGCTGAAGAACGGTGCGCGAACAAAAAAAAAAAAAAACTAACAGAACGAATAATGGAAACCGAACTAACTGCAGCCGTCGAAAGGTTGCTGAGAGTGCCGCAGGTGTGGGTTTTATACACGGAGTTAACGCTCGGGAAGCACAAGATGGCGGCCGGATGCGCAGATGAGTGTAGCAGACGACGCGAATGAAACAGCAGACGACAAAAAAAAAATACAATAACGATAATAGGAAACGAACGTGCTACAGTGCTGACCCGAGAACTCCGGAAGGGGTTCCAGCGAGCCGGAAGTAGCAACGGGGAAGCGATAAAGAGCAATTGGAATTAATTCCGAGGTGGCCGAGGCAGAAACAAAGAGGAACAAGAAGAGGAAGAAAGATTGAGCGGAGTGCCCGAGGGAAGCTAGGGAAAAAACTCTGATGACAAAGCGCCGGAGGACGATAACTGCAATATGGATGCCCTTTCAGAAGCGATATAAAGAACTACGAAACACTGGTCAGCTCGAGGTCGCCAGGATCGAGCATGGACGAATCAGACGCCGCAAAACTTGTAACTGGACGAACGAGAAAAAGCGGAGTTGTAGAAAATAGATCAGTAAAAGCTGCGCGGAAAAGTGTGATGCTTGTTAAAGGGACACTAAAGTAAGACACGAAATGAGTTTGGGCTGATAAATTATTCTTTTGAGAACTCGATCGTCGTTAATACCGAAATCAAAGGTTGGTTACCGGAAGGGACGATGAAAACTTTATCTGTCAAACATTGGCGTTCCATCTCGGAAGACCTTGTTTTACAGCGAAATCTGTTATGATGTCACAATAGCCAATTTGTATGGCGCACAACTGGAAGTGGATACAACTTAATTGAACGTCCGGCAAGGTTGAACGCGACCCGGGCTTAGGTCTCCCACGCGGGAACGTCAAGGAATAGTCTCAACGCCGCCTCACGGGCTTGCTGGACTACCCACGTTTAGATGCCGAGGTCTGAGTTACGCAGAGCGGCGGCCCATCTCGACGACAGGGTCTCTGGAGTAACTGCCATCCTTCTGATAACTATCCATATTACAACACTCCCACCAGGGGCGTAGCCAGGGGGGGGGGTTTCAACCCCCCCCCCCCCGAAATTTTTCAGTTTAGGTTGCGTATATATACACGCGCACATACAAACGCACGCACGAACATACATAAAGTATGGTTGAACCCCCCCCCAAAAAAAAAATTTCTGGCTACGCCCCTGACTCCCACAATATGTGCTTGAGTGTTGCTGGCCCTTCCTGGCAGAATTTGCACGTGTCGTCCAGATGCTTGTTGGGTATATTCGTTTCAGATGGAACGGGTTTTGAAAGGTGATCGTCTGGAGCTGTCTCCAGGCGACGGCCTACCTCGTGTTCGATTTGGTACTCGGCGGTGGGTATATTAGCTTAAAAAAAAACATGGCTGATCCCTCCGTCATAGGAATCGGTATAACACGAAAGTTAAACGTGTCTTCACAGAAGTAGTGCTTATTGTGTAGTGATATATGAGAGCTTGTACAATGTCTATTCGTGTTTGGCAGCTATAGCACCAATTGACGTGGATGCACCCATGTTGACAGCATGTCTCTATCGCGACGACTAACGCCCATGATCATTATTAAACCGTTGTGGTAGCTGACGATGTGATATTTGGACACAGCGAATCGTGAATCCCGCGTAAAGATGATATCAACAAGCTCATAATCAACACTGGTACCCGGTATGCGCTTCTTCAAAGCGTCGTCAATTAAGGAGAGAAACGGCTCGGTGTGCGCTTTCTAGTAGTGGGTAGCCGACGCCTGTGCTCATGCATACATAACACACACTGCGCTTCAGCAACACGGGAGGTAGAGGTTCGTAGCCTGAGCCGCAAACGCGTGCGTCCCGCTGGCCTCTGTCTCGCAGGCGCTGCTCTCGCGCCACCAAGGCACGACATTCGCCCGTCGAAATCGCGTCCTTTCTGCAACGCATATTGCAGCAGTTTTGTTAGTCGGTGCTCTCGCAATTGAAGCAGTCGGCCGCGGAGAAATCCCGTTTGTGCACGTGGAAGCTACTCCGTTGAGCCGACGCACGCTAACACGAAGCCAAAGGCAAAGAACGTAACTGCGTCAAGCGTGCCTCGGCGACGGCAGCGCGGCCAGTCTACCTCTCTGGTATCGAGACGCTTTAACCATTACCTCCGATATCGCGTGCAATCTCGGAGGAAGCGCTAGTAAGTGTCGATCGTGAAGCATTACTTCTTTTCACACCTCACAGACGGCGGCACCGCCCCGCTCCGCCCGCCGCGAAAGAGAATGTGCGAAAGATATAAGGCGCGTTCGCGCTATGTCTAGCATCTCCCGAGTTAGCTTACTCGGTAGCGCGTCGGGCGCTTGCCGTCGCGGCCGCAACGTCGTGGGTTCGATTCCCAGCGGGGTGTATTCTTCTTGGTTTTTTTCTTTCTCACCCGTTGGCGTCCATTTTATCAACGTCATATCCGTGACGGATGTACTTGGTGGACCCCGGCATAAAACACTTTCGTGTTAAAAAAAGGACTCGAGCTGGACTTGAACCCAGGCACTCCACGTAGCAGTCAAGTATTCTACCACAGAGCCATGCCGGTGCTCCATCTTCTACGCAAAAAGACCCTGTAAATGCATCATGTCGGCCAAGGAGTCACGTTAACGGATGTAGTACTGCGTGACAGAAGATTATATACAATAACCCCAGACGTCACGCAATGTGACTTGCGTACCACGTGGGTGCTTAAAGTTTCCCATTCACCCATAACCCCAGGCGTCACGCAATGTGAATTGTGTAACACGTGGATGTTTAAAGTTTCCCATTCTTTACAGAGGGCGCAGCAATAACTCATCATCACCAAATGATAAATTATGGCATAGTGAGTACTTTCCTACTTCGCCAAATGACGACTTATAACGTAGCGGCTACTTCGAAATTGTACTAGCAGTAGTCGCACCAAGAGGGTTTTCAATGGGCTCTTGAAAAAGGCCGCTTCACCAGCTTTCGCTGTGACCGCGCTGCGTGTTCCGCGCAGGCCTCGAGTGTTTTACCTTCTACTTCGGTTAGCACCAATTTACGCTCTATTGAAGCGGCAGCCCGCGTGCCGAGGCAGCTAGGTGCCATTCACGGTCTGGCTGCATCCGTGTCCTTCTAGCCCACCCTTTCCTCCCCTACCCCTGTTCGTTGCAGCAACTGCGTGGAGAGAAACGTCGTGCCAAATTACGAGTGACAGAAGCGAATGGAAGTGCCAATTATGCACGCCGAATGTGCCGTCCGTTCGGGCGCAGCTACACGTCGCGAACGGCCGATCGAATGCAAATGCCGAAGGGAATTTGCGATGGAGCGTATATAAGTAGGATAATTACGAGAAAAAAAAAAAAAGGACAGACAAGAGTAAGCCGGAAGGAAGGCAGTGTATCGAAAGAACGAACGGAACATTTGCCACGGGCACAGAGTCCGGCTTCGCGCGGCACCGCGCCGGCTCAGTGGATTAAATAAATGGCGGGCTCCTACTCGGGAAAAACTCGGAGCCCTTTTGCTACTGCTAAGATGGAAGCCAGCGGCTGCGGCTGCACCTTCTGGGACAGCGATTTCACGTCGTTTTTGTGCCCATTCGCGCTTCTGTGCGCGTTGGCTGCTCCTTCAATTCTCGCTGTTCTTCCTCCGAGCGAACGACGCGCGTCCGTCCCATAGCGGGCACGAAGGGCAGCTGCTGAAAACAGCGCTAGCGCGATCTCTACGTCACGAGACAAAGGGCCACAACGATTGATGCAAAGTGCCGCCGCCGAGTATCGGGACACTATAGTCGAATACAACTTTAGAAGGCAGCGGCATTTCCTCCTCAAAGGCGGATGAACACAAGCCTGCACCAATGGGCGCGCACTCGGGACTGACGTCATGAGCGGGACGGCCGGTGGCTCCGCCTTCGGAGAACATCGGCGCGTGCACGAGCGGTACTATTTTTTTAGTCGCGGAGGCGATCGGTTGCCGCGCTTCGGTCGTCTGGGCGGGGCCTCTCCTGTCGTCGTAAGTTGTATCCGATTATAGTGCATCTGCAGTGGCGAGGGGCACCTATCGCGAGCGCGCGAGGGGTACCTGTGGTATCATTCCTGTGGCGAGGGGCGCTGAAAATTTTTGTACCCGTCTTTTGTCTACGGAGGCGATGCGCCGGAACCTAGTCATATACAGGTTCACAGTAAAAAAAAAAAAGGAAGAAAAGAAAAAAAGGGGGGGGGGGGCATACACCTCCGGCGTGCACTTTTTGCTAAATAGAGTAACAGCTTTAACATAGCTAAACCTTTGTATTATTCTAAAGTTTCATCTAGTTCCGCAATGGTGCATTCAGACGACGCACCGAATCCGAATTTGGAGGGGCGGACGGCGCGCCAAGTGACCTCATACCAGCGATTTCCCTCGTCCGCGCGGCTCGCGGATGGACGACCCCAACCTGTTTTTCACATCGGGATTCTGGCGGCGGAACGCCGCAGCTTTAGTGGACAGGCAGGCTGGCAACCAGTACACTTTTCTTCTGCTCGAGCCGTACGGCTGTCCTCGCAGTTCATTTCAGCTCTGCTGGCGCTTTGTTCAGTTTATTTCTGGGGCCCTATTCTAAGACGATCACCATTGAGATATCTATCGCTTTTAAAGGGGTCATGAAGCACCCCTTGGGCTTGTTGAAAAAACAACCTGCGGAAAGCTGACACGGATATGAACTGCTCCGCAAAATATTACAGTCGTGCGCGCCGCGTAAAGGCCACAAGCGGAGCGCGAAGTTGCCGTTTCCTCAGGCGCCCTCTTTTCAAACAGAGGCCGGTTCTCACTCTCGTCGGTGGGCGGGGCGTCTGCACGTTGACGTCGCGGAGACATAGCATGCTTATTGGCCGATAGCCGGATGATATGCGCTTCTTGCCACGGGGTGCCGCCACTTGCCCGCGCCGCACTCCTCAGTCTGCTAACTTTACGTGGTAGCCGCACTCGCGCACGCGAATCACAGCGGGAGAGCGATCGCGTTTCATGACGCGCGCTGACGTAACTTCTTGAATCACCAACGAATCATGAACGAACATGAATCATGAATCACCAACTCGCCCAATCGTCCACCTTGATTTCTTACCCCCGTGCCATCCCTCCCTGTCTAGCTTGCAGTGCGCCCGTCGGCACGAGAAAAGAGAGAACGTGCGCCAAACCCCCGTAACTCCGCTCATTCTTGACGGATTCGAGAAATTTTTGCGGCAATCGATTCGGGAGGCAGTAAACTCCGATACTGAGGTCATTAGATCATTACTTGGAAAAGTCGTTCATGACCCCTTTAATGCGCGCTGATTGGCAAGTTGTAGAGTAGCGGGTAAGTTGTCGCTTTAATCATTGCACACGCAGGATTCTGCGGCAGGCAAAGTGGCGCTGTCGTCGAACGCGTTTGTCTCAGAACACGGCCCGTGTCTGAACACTGATTTTAAGGTCAATATGCGAACCGAGAGAAGGAAACATAATGTGCGGCAGTGCATTGTGCACTGTCGGTACCTGTTATCCGCAAAAGAAATAAACTGCCGATATCGGCGCACAGTGGCGCACCGACGGAGGGGGTTGGGGGGTTGTAACCCCCCTGAGGCCGACCTGACCCCCCCCCCCCCCCGTAACTGCTTCACGGTCATTGTCACCGAGAATCCAGCGTACACGTTCACGGGCCTTTTAGACGTCGTCATTTCAATTCAAGAGGTGGTCTGAGGTCGATTTTCTCTCATTTACTACAGAAATACGTTGTATTCACCCATCTACTCCTAAACTGAAAGAGCGCAAACCGCGTGCTCTGTGGCTCTGCGTTCACTTCCAGTGAAGCGGCTTTGGACGAAAGAAATGATGCTTTCACGGGTCGTCAGTTTGACCCCTCTTCTTTTCTTGCTCCCTCTGATTATTGCAATGGAGCAAGGAGATATTTCGGAATCTTCGAAACAAGCTATTGTTTTTTTTTTATTTGTTCGATTCTCGGGGGAAGTCTAAAAGGGGCTGTGTACGATGATAACGCGCCGCGTGACTTGGCCACAGACGTCGGTGCACAGTGCATGTGACATGAAAAAGTATTACGTATAGCAGCTCATCCAGCTGTGTACGGTTTGTCCAGAACAAGAGTTCGCAGTGTCGTTTACCGTTTGTAACGTTATTATCCGGTTCACACGGGCAAACCTAATGCACTTACCTGCACACATGCAAATTATACCTGGTTCACTGGGACATTTCTAATGTAATTAGAGATTAAGATATCAAGTGCCTAAATACCATTAAATAGTCGGTGTCACATGGCTTGATTTAATGGCACTAATGGCGCGACGACAAAATTGCGCAATAAATATATGTTGGTTTTGCCTTGAATGTGCAACTTCTTTCAAATTCTACGTCATAAAACTCATTTTATAGAAATAACAAGCGCTTTCATGTATATTCAATGCCTTACTCGCTATGGAAACAAAACTCGCTTAAGCGTGATGAACATTTCCTGTTGCGATGGCGGTGGCGTTCTGATTACTTTTCCTTAAATCCTTGATATTATAGCGAACACGAATTGTGTCCGTCATGGAGCACCTTTGTTTTCCTTTAAATAGTCAATAATGTACGCTCTCCTTGCCGACAAACATTCTTTTTTCATCATATAGATGGGCTCTACAAAACCACGCCCTCTGGATGAAGCTTTTTCATCTAGCGGCCGCGACAAAACACAAAGTGAAAATGAAGGCACTCATTCAACGGCAAGCTCTAAAGTATATAGCCACGTGTCACCGCTAAAATGCCCTTTATATTCACGGTCTTACCAATTAGCGCCACTTTTTACGTGCAAACGAGCTATAACGTAATTCTAATTGGCAGGACCGAACCAAGGTAACTATCGATCCTCCAAAACGAAAAAAAAAAGGAGAAAAGCATTTGAAACACTTGGGCCCTTCCAAAGACATATGGTGCGAATCTTCTTTCTCTTGCCTTATCACAACGCGTTAAGTTTGCTAAATATGCAAGCTTTCTCATAAACGTTTCACTATTTGGAACCCTGTGCCCATGTCTGTCGCCATGGCAAATATAACAATGAAACACATCGAGGCACAAGCTCTTAATTCATTGCAGCCGCAGTCAAAAATCTTTCACAGATACGTCTCAACGACTGTCATTCGAGCGTCAAGAGATCATAAGTCACAATTATTCTCTCATCTAAATTTTTCGAACGCATATTCAGTTCACCCTTGAAACAGAAGACTCCCTGTCGTTTTTGGATGCTCTTGTAACTTGAAAACGAAACTGTGCAAACACACCTACACAAGTCGATATTTTCAATTCACTTTAGACCCCCCGAAAATCCGCAATACATCAGTAGTAAAGATATTAATGCGAAGAGCCGGAACGCACTGCAGCACACAACTTAAATTTAGAAAGAAAAACGCGATATATTCAGGAAACTGGCCAAGAACGGCTACCCAAAATCTTTTACTCAGAAAGCAATTCGCTTCCAAAAACACAACGACGCAAGCTGAGAAATCCAGTAACAGGTGTCCCCCAATCAACATCACGACAGAAATACTACATCACTCTCCGCTATCCGTGGCGCCAGCGAAACCATCGCCCGTTTCCGCGGCCGGAATAAACGTTTATTCACTCACTCACTCACGTGACAGTAAGAACATGAATGGCCCGTCGGCTTGCGCTTTGCCGCCTTTGTGCCATACACACATGCAGTCCGAAACGGGAGGGATAAAGCCCTGACCGAAGCCAGTTCGAAACCGCAAACGGTGGTGCGCACGACTTCAAAGCGAAACCACATGTTCGAAAAGCCGCCGGCGTACTAGGCTGCCGAAAAAAGAAGGAAAAAAAACGGTCTTGTTGACACCCCACTCCTCCGAGCGTGTGGCCCGTAGCCGACGATGGGACGGGCGGTTTGTGAAAATGTTTGCAGCGTTACGAACACAATAGCGCGTTCTCTGCCTTCTCCCAAAGACCGGCCACCGGAAGAGCGTACCCAAGCCATCTTCAACAAAACTGCTTGTACTGGCTGCGACGCGAGCTGCATCAGCGGAACTGAGAGAGACGGAAAAGACGTCCCCAATCCATCGCAGCTGAAGCCAATTACCGGAAATGAATGCTGGCAGGACATCGCTTTTCCCCGAGCAAAGCGCAAGAAAAAGAAAAGGAAAAAAAGATGTATGCGTACAGCCTCACACAGTCCGGCACTCCAAGTATCCCCCTTTCCCTGTCTCTCATCTAACAGTGCACCTCGACACATCCACACACCAAATGAGCTCCCCACCCCCTTTTACTCGTCATTCCCACCGGTCAATCCCTCGCACTCCTCTGTTCTTTGGCCGAAGAGCACTGCCGCCGCCTGCCTCACCCTTTCATACCCACCGGTCAAGAAAAGAAGCCCTGTTCATCCCTCCCTCGACCGCTCAAGAAGGAACCGTATGGATTCCGAAAAGTAGGGACAAATGTTCACTCAAAGTTCCAAATATAAGAGGGCGTCGGCGGCGCTTCGAAAAGAGTGTTTTTTGTTTTCTTCGGGGCAATTGCGTTTTCTACAGGCAAATGGTGTCGCCAGCGGGGTGGCCGCGCAATTTTTTTTTTTGAACTTTGTTGACAGCGGACGGACGAGGTGCATTGGAGCGGCGAGAAGAAAGGCGACCTCGTACGCGGCTCGTTCGTCAAAGCGACAGCAAACCCCGGAGGCCCTAAAGCTCGAGCACATGGCGATATTCGTTTAAGCACATACACTGTGGTTCCTGCATTTATGAGCAAGCCTTGGCGCAACTAGTGTGTGCGTCGACAGCCATGCCGCAGTACCGCCCCGCGCGCACGCAGGGACACCAAGCAAGCACGAATGCTATGCGAAAATCCATACGTTGCGAAGATAGGAGGAGTAAGACGACGTGGCAGAATGAGTAAATGTTTTCAAGGACGCGTGACAAGAAAAAAGGGCTTTGGAAAGTGCGAGAGTTATATTGGGGTGCCATGTTTTCTTTCTCTTTTTTTCAGACAACTCTCGTCCTCTCTCTTTTTACCACTTTTTTTTGTATGTTGTACATCGGACGGAAGCTACGAAGTTTGATGTGCCCCCATGCACACGTTCAGTTCACTTGCTAGAACTTGCTTCTGTGTCTGCTGCGTGAATCTGCGTCGAATGAGCTACCACATCACAGGCATTTCGCTGAAGCGCCAGTCGAACACGATCCTCACCTACTTCCCGAAAAAGATTCCGTGTTCAGATTTAAGAGATGCAGCGACAGCACCGGAATGCCCGATTGCGGCCAAAAAGGAAGCGATGACTCGGCACTTATCGCCTTCAGATGCGTCAATCGATCACTCACTTATCACTGAGGATACTTCAGTCGCCGATCCTGTGCACCCGAATGACATGGCAAATCAATAACCGTGGCTACAGTGCAGTTTATCCGTGAGCTGAGAATTGTACTATACGTGTGCTGCATTGAGCTGTACGTACATACTGTTTATAATCAATGCCACAAAGCTTATAGCAAATATTTACGATGCACTTTAAGATTTGTAGTTTGACGAGGCTTGAAGGAAGTATAATATAGGATGTTCTGCTCACAATGTGCACAAAATTCTCAGTTGCAGAGTTCTTTAACTGCTAAAGTTGCCAATGGGGCTTGTTTGTATGACATTTCCTGATTACTGTGGTAATCGGGCACAAGACACAATAAATGGGACACAAGAAACGCACACGGCGCCGGGTGTCCTCGTGTGCCTTTCTTGCGTCCCATTTGTTTGCGCTAACATAGTAATAATTTTTTTAACAGCATTGCACGACCGCCAGCAGGCCGCCACGTCAGCACCCTTATCACTACCTGGAGCTGAAAAACTAGCAAAAATAAGTATTTGCCAGACATCTTTGTCGGAACCATATTACGCGTTCGTTTATTCAATTTGTCATTTATTGTCTCCGTGCGCTGCTTCACTGAATGGTTTCTTGGCCATCTCAAGTTTTTCAAGATCTTGCTGTAAAACGCTGAAAGATCATCATCATCACATCTGATAATATTATTATTATTATTATTATTATTATTATTATTATTATTATTATTATTATTATTACTATTATTATTATTCCTATTATTATTATTATTAGTAGTAGTAGTAGTAGTAGTAGTAGTAGTAGTAGTAGATAGTAGTATTGTTATTACTATTTGGTATCTCATATTTTCTATGTCGTTGCAATCCTCCAGCCTAAGCAACGAAATGGCGTATTATGCAATGTGCCTGCACCCCCCCCCCCCACCCCACATTCCTGTAGGCTTCTCAGAATTTCAACCCCCCCCGAGAGAATTCCTGGGTGCGCTACTGTCGGCGCATCACTGTATCCTCCCTCCGTACGCAGGACCCATACGCGCGACAGCAGCGAGGTCAGTCTTCAGCAGTGTTGGCGGTAACGTGTTACAATTAACGCCGTTACTGTTTTCGATAACATAATTAGTAACGTTCTCGTTACCCTTTCGCAACTGTGACGGGTAACGTACTTACGTTAACATTTTTTGGTAACGTGAGGTGTCGCGTTACTCGTTACTTTCTATTTCAATTATCCCGAGATTCTTACACAGAACTCCGTCTCGCAGGCGCCACACTCCCATAGCTATCCTTATGTCGCTGCGGCGGACCGCTATCGACGTGCAGGGCGTTGACAATAGGAGTATCATCGAATGCGTCCGTCGACCACCTACCTATTTGCCGCAAGTGGGGACATAGACGTGCGCTGGGTTCCCCATCAGGGGAGGGGGAGGTTCATCACAGTGCCCCCCCCCCCTACTAAGTCAATGTATGGGGCAGATTTTGCGCCCCCCCTCTTAGGTGATTAGGGGGGGCGGCTGCCCCCCCCCTTCCCCCCTGTGCGCACGCCTATGAGAGGGGACGTATTCACTAAGAAGCGAGCAGGCTGTCAGACGACAGCTTTGAAATAGAGCTGCTGCTTAAATTATTGAAGTTGTAGTTGTCAGCAATTTGTCCTTGCAGTACTATAGCGCTGTTTACCAGTTCTGTCTTTTCAAATAAAATTTGCTTTTATGTGCTTCTAACTGCAGGTAACTCTAACTCTGGTTGTTGAATTCCTGAGCGAGCGAAGTTGACCTTGAACGCCCTCCAACGCTCGCAATTTTCGCGGCAATTATATAGGTTAAAGGGGCAATAATAATTTATGCTGAACATATTTTTTTCCTCGACTATGCAATTTAAGAATTTTATTCCTACAAGATCTGCGCATGTGTTTTGTACTCTAGTAAAAGCACGCCTTCAGAATGACTGTAAATTTGTTGAGAGATCAGCGATGTTTCCTTTCCGGAGAGCGTTGATGATGAAATCTCATTTTATGATAACTGTCACATTGAAAAATGGCAGTACCATGTGCCACAAAGTTATAAGCCATCAAATGCAACTCTGTAGTAAACATTAGGCCGCTATAATATTGCTAAAGTCCGGAATACTTGTGCAAAGTTTTCTAGTTATATGAGTTATTCGGCTAAATTGTTGCTTTGGTTAGGTGTTTTATGGGAAATATAAAATGAGGTTTATGCGAGGATCGCACTGATTAAAATTTTTGACCGTGGAGTAACGGCAGCAGTAACGTGCATTACTTTTTTTCGGTAACGGTAACGAGTCACCTTTTTTTTGGAGGTAACATAGAGTGGTAACGCGTTCTTTTTTTGTTAGCGTAACGAGTAACGTATTTAGTTACTCGTTACGTTAGTTACAGCACTGGTCTCCAGCAGCTCTCTGTAAAGCAGACTTTTCTGCCCATCCAGCCATTCCGCCAACAACACCGTTTTCACCAAAACAAATTACAGCCCTCGACAAAGCTCGGCGAGCTTCGCGTTCTGTTTGCCTCCATATTTTTGAATACTCTCAAACCGGTCTGCTGGCAGCGGCCGCAGATGAGCGCAGAGGCTGTGGTCGAGAGTAATCCGGCTCACTATATAACGCTAGGACACCGTCCGTCGTGTGGATGCGCCTGCTGGCGGATGATTCGCGGATTAGCCGTCCGTGTCCACAACAAATCCGGATTCGGTCCATCGTCTAAATGCACCATAAAAACGTACCACCGCTTGCGGATTACAGAGTTACCCGAGAACCGTACAAGCACATGACGACGGTCTTTATTGACTGTCCTTTCGAATCTGGCCGGCGAAAAATCATTGCTTATATCGGGGATCTCAAACTCACTTTAGCCAGCGGGCCGCACTCACACAATTTAGTCCCGCAAGGGCCGGGACTAAAGAAGGTTGGAGGGGGAGGGGGTGTTGAACAAAATGTTGAATGGATGCCTTTACCAAATATATCATATATGAGTCATTTCTGAAGGATATTTGGCGTGAGGATTTGACAAACATATCGATACCATCTCCAGAATGACTAAAATCTGGTTGCTAATTCTGAAATAAAGAGATTTTGTTCCACGGTTATGCTTCAACTTACGATGACCGCATCGGGTGCCTCACGAAGAAAATGCTGGAGACCAGTCCAAACCAGAAAGAAAGAAAGAAAGAACTCAACCTACGTTCGCCAGGTAGTGGAACTTGCTTACCAGTTGCGCCGTTTTGGCTTTAACTGGCTTTAATTTTTTTGTATTCCTTTGTTTCACATCAGGCAGTCAGCTTAGGCTTCAAATATGCCAAAGTGCCCTTTGCCCCATGTGTTACCCGTCATATTTTCCACACCGATTTTGCATTAAGCGTGAAATATTGTCGGCGACCTTTAACTGACTTTGAGCTAAAAACTACAGATTTCATCCGGGCACTCAAACGAGAACATCCGGGCATCGTTAACAGATCAAAACATGATCCGGGGAACCTGTCAAAAGTTTAGAAAAACGCGGTCTCTGGCCACCAACCCTCTCTACAGGACCACATTACATACGCTAGTTACTGCCGAAAGTAGTTAAAAAAATACTGCTCCCAAGTTCTTAATGTTTGTTCCCAATATCACTGAAGCTCTAACTTCTAGTATGCTGAAGTTGTATTTGTCATTTCCAATAGTAACGTTCCAAAGCCAGATACAGGGCACCATACACTTTGCCCATGTAACACCAGCGGTTGGTGTTTTGCAGTGCAGGTTGCCGCCTCCTTCGAGAGATGGTCCACCGTTATCAGATCACAACGGCAGTGGGGTAGTTGCCCGCCACTGCCCGCCGTCGGTGTCCGCAACCACTATCACACGAAATAAGAAAAATGAAATAAAAAATATCCAGGATCTTATGGGATTTGAACACGCGCCCTCTGCATGACAGTCGAGTATTTTACCACAGCCATAGAGTTCCTTACATTTACCTTAAGGGAATACTGGCACTGCGAGCTGTTGGACGCATGGGAATGCTGGGATATGTGAGCTTCAGACTTGGTTCAGATTGGTATCGTTCACAAAGAGCCCGGACACCTCGAAGACGCGTCTGGCTTCATTGCGTTCCTTGCGTCAGAATGGTTGATTTCGTACTGAAGGAGCACGTAGCTATTTCTTTTTTATCAATGCACAAAAACAAGTTTTACTTAACTTTGGAAACTTATTCGTTGATGTACAATTTTACTAAGCGTAAAAAGTAACGAACTGCCGCTAAACTTGGAAGGCAGACGACAAAGCCAGCGTTCGCTCTGCGACTGCTCGTCGTGTGTTTCTTTCTTTCGTTGTTTGCTTATGCCTTACAGGTGAGTGGACTTTCATTCTAGAATCTAGTACGCGTGAATGAGATCCATTTGTAAAGGTTTTGTTTTAGAGAAGCTTTATTTGCGCAGTCGTATCCGCTTTTTAGCCAAAGCCTCGCTCAACAGCAGCCAACACAAGCCTCGCAGACACATATACCGTCATTCCCATCGCGGCAACGGCGCCCTTTAAGAAATTCGCATACACTTAAACCTCATTATAACAAAGTCAGATCTGTCATGATAATAACTTCGTTATATCCGAAAATTCGTTATAACCGTTTATTTGT
The DNA here is from genome assembly GCF_013339695.2 of Rhipicephalus sanguineus. Taxonomy (NCBI): domain Eukaryota; kingdom Metazoa; phylum Arthropoda; class Arachnida; order Ixodida; family Ixodidae; genus Rhipicephalus; species Rhipicephalus sanguineus. The sequence goes on along the minus strand of NC_051184.2, from coordinate 89,360,361 downwards.
AGTACTATATATATGACAACACTATTCTTCATGTACTTCGTTATAACCGATAATTCGTTATATCGAGGTTTGAGTGTAGACGGTGGCGCCAGATTTCCCTCTAGGTATTATTGTGAGAAACTCTATGACCACAGCACCGCTGGTGCTTGAAATTCCTTTTCCACTATACAGGCAGCATGTCAGGCAAGGAATTGCGTTAACATGTGTAATACTATAGTGTGGCAGAAGAGTGAAGTAACAACCAGACGTCACACAATGCTAATTGCGCAATGAGTGTGTGGTTTGAAGCTTCCCACCCACTACAAAGTGTTCAACCCTAATTCTTCGTGATCAGCCCCATGCAGCATCAACAAAGTGCACATAAGAAGAGTAGAGGGCACCTCACTTATCTGCAGAAAGATGAATAATGGCATAGTGGGTGCTTCCCTACATCACAAAAGTTGTGATTTGAGGCGTAGTGGATAGCATGCATGTGTACTTGTATTAGTTTTCCTAAGAGAGTTTAGAACGGGCTCTAGAAAGGACGCCCCTCCAGCTTTCGCTGTGACTGTGCTGCGCGCAGGTTTGGCGTTCTTTTTGGAAAACTTCCCATGTCGCGCCGGGATTTTTTGTTCGAACACTATGGAAGCTTGCGACCGTTCACCATATGTGCTAACATTACCATGACCTGTGTCTTTTAATTGCGACTCAACCTAATGCAAATTTCATTTTGAAGCCCTTTCTCCTGCACTATGAGGCCTGGCGGCATGTGAAGATTCACAAGCAATGCTGTGATGCTGACTGGGACCAGCCAAAAGTCAATGTTCTTTTGCAGCTTTATCACAATTGATGAAAAGCCACAAGCTGTTCATCATGGCTTTCAGGGAATTTCCGAGATACTGACGTCCACCGACGTTAAGGAAGTCTGTAGTAGAGCACCAAGTTGGGCTGGTTGGTTCACATTCATTTTAAAGCCCATTAAAATGCGCTAGTAAACACAGACAAAAGCAAGCGAAGACAGGACGCAAGTCTAGTGTGGCGCATATAATGCAATACCCACTTTCTTTCTGGCCTTCAAGTCATTCCACAGAATATCTTTTTCTCGGGTGATTTCTCTTGGCTTCACTTGTCGCAGCTCAATATTCACAGCAAGGTAAGAAGCCAGTTGGCATTGTATGAGAGTGGTCAGCTCCTGTTCAATGTTGGGAAGAACTCCCCTGTTTGGACCACGGAAACTTCTCACACTGCAGCACGAAAAAAATGCCTCCTTTTGCTTCCGCCAGCCGCAAAACACCGCCCTCGGTGACGCTGAACTGCCACCCTGCAGCACAATTCCCAATGGTCTTGGCAGCTAAAATTACTTTCCATTTAAAGGCCAACTCCGGCGATTTTTTGGCCATGTCAAAGTAATGGTGCTTTTATGTTCCTGAGACGCTCCTGTTACGGGCCCGATAGCAGAAATACTCGGCAAATTGGAGAATAATTTTAAATAAGCAAAAAAGCGCAACACTGAAACTGAAACCCAACCAAGTGTGCTGTCTACGTACGTAGACGTTGTTACGAACGAACCGGAAGTCGTGCAAGGCATGCTGGTCACGCCGGCGCGGAGTATGAAAACTGTGACAGCCGGGACGACCAGCGAAGCGCCGGCCAAACCAACGCTGTCTGTCGCCTTGTGCACAGCAGACGCTCGCTGTAGCGGCCTAAGCGCCGAAGTTAGCGGTGCCCTCGGCTGCGTCACTTCCGCCGCCTTCCCAATGCTGACGTCAAAGACGCAATGTTGCCAATAATTGTGGGAAGCCAGGAGGGCGTTTGCAGACAATCTTTAAAATTCATTTGCAAACAATCTGCGCATGTCTCAAGCCTGTAATTTGGCATAAATGACGGAAACGTGCAAAGGAACGTACCCAGCGAGTTTCACTGAGATCCATCGACCTCGAAAAATCGCCGGAGTTGGCCTTTAAGTCAGCTGCATGCTACTTTTGCGGTCCTGACATCGCACAAGATACACATCAGGAATCGGCGAGCGTTCTGATTCCTGATGCAAGTGCAACTCGAAGTTGGCGTGACCACAGTGGTGCCAGCTGAAAGAAGAAACAGCCTGCAGATGGCACTGAATGTTGACGCTTCATCCACACTAAGTGTTGACGATGACTGCACCAGGCAACAATGAAAGTGGAACTGCAGATCTTGGGCAGACAACTTTGGGATCCACGTGCAATATGAGGCAGAAATTTGACACTGTAAAATTTTACAAGGAAACGTCCTATTACATGCAGGATTTTACGGTAGCTAAAATATTTCGTTGGTGCAACCCAAGCTGTTTACTTTAAAGTCATATCCCACTTAGACAGACCTCTGTCGAATGTTCACCTTCGAACCGTCCACACGTGTACGTGATTTCATTTATGGCGTAAGCTGTTATGAGCTCACAACAACAGTCGATTTCAGTGGCACAGTTGTCTGTCGCCGCCGCCAGTGTCCGGCGCAGCTATTGCGCACAATGAGAAAGAAACCCGGGTTCGAGGTAGATTCGAACCCAGGCCTTCTGCACGGCAAGCAAGTATCCTCATCGTCATCCACCACAGCAATAACAAAGTGCGCAACTACGCAGGTGCGCATATCGCCTTCGGAACGTGTAGTGGGTGCTTCGCTATTTCGTAAAATGGGATGATTTATTGTGTTGTGGGTACCTGAAAAGTGTACTTGCAGGCACCCTAAGACAATTTACAGCGGACTCTATTCTGAAGGCCACTCCACCAGCTTACGCTGTGACTGTGCTGCGTGTTCCGGGCAGGCCTGACATTTATTTCCTCTACAAGTCTGCACCACAATTTCTTTTCGTCGCTGCTCTTGTTGTCATCACTCCTATTCGTAGCCATCCAACACAGCTGCACATACAAAACAAACCATGGCTCCACTCCAACAAAATCTAGCTCACACTCACCGCTGGGCAATGCCGTTCGGCTGCAGCTCCTGGACGAAGATGCCGAGCTCGCCCCTGGATGGTGACCGCAGTCCGACGACACTGAATCCCAAGCTGGCACCGGGCGGCCTGGCCAGCTCCACGTGGAGCACCTGTCGCCCCGCTGCGCCCCTCACTATCGCTCGCTCAAACTCCTCCAGGTAGCCCGGTGTCGTCACAGCCCGGCCGCCACAGTGCACCACTGATGACCCACTCAGCTGCAGAGAAGATTGAATTTGTTTATTAGATCAGAAGCAAAAGATGGGCAAGCTGGTATGGATGCAAGGCTAATTCAGCAGCACAAACAACTAGGACAAAAGCAGCAAAGGTGCCAGAAGAGACAAGACGCAGCGTGCGGCACATGACACAGCACATGGCAGGTTTTTGATGTGCATATTAATTGCCAACAGACAATTAGGCCAAGAAAAGCAGAGGCGACATTAAATGTTGCCTTTAACTTGTGGGGGTGCTCGCACCACCTGTGAAATTGTCACCTCGTGACGGCCGTGCGTAGTAGTCAGTGTAGCTGACGGCGTAGTTCGCTTGGTCACCGTCGAGCGACAGTTGGCGCTGAGCTCGCATGGCGGCACCACTGGCACCACCGCGGGAGCGAGGTTTACACAGGGTCATAAGGAGTGGAGCTCTCTCCCTTTGAGGTCTGGCAGCGTTCGTGGACTGTCGTCTCTACGGGAGGTCCGTGGGGGCGAATTTGTCGTGTTATTCTAGTTATTTCTAAGATTCGGCTGGTGAGCTCACTGTTAAGTAAAAGCTGCCAATAAATGTCCACGTGTTCCTTACACTACGGTGTGTACTGCATCCATTTGTTCCACGAGCAGCTCGTAAGACCCCACAAACTGTAGTGCAGTAATTATGACACAAATCAAAAGGAAATAAAGTGGACGAAAGATCACCCTTTCCGTCAGTGGGATCCAAACCCCGCAACCTTCGAATTACGCATCCGAAGCTCTACCAATTGAGCCATGACGGAAGGCGTTTCCTCGTCAACTTCTTTGGATATTTCTGTACGGGTAATCCCTGAGAGTGTAATCCCTGCCAGCCAGCGCCACTTGCAGCCAAGGCAGCGAGTGTGGAACACACTTTTTGCCACAGGGCGTAACATGGAATGCGACCTTTGCATGAGGCAGCAGCTGACCAATAAACTCTCGCATGCTCACTTAAGGCATTAAGTCCGCAGGGGCGAGGCCATGAGCACACAAAACAATGACCCCCCCTCACCATGTGAACCTCGACACGTGGAATCGACTTCACAAGCACGCGAGCACCGCGTTTAACAAAATTCAAAAGAGAGCACACGCAAGGAGCATGGTAGCCGACACGAAGTCATGACGCAGGTGATTGTTGGTTGTTTACATTCGAACCGAGTCGGTGACGATGTTGCGAGGTGCTCCGTTTCGTGCGTAGTTGCGCGGCACACACATTAAAATTGATTTAAAATATGTTCAAGGCTATGTTAGGTGTTCATATTTTGCAGATGATGTGTGTGTGTGTGTGTCCACACAAACTTCAAGTTATCTTGCCTTCAAAATTCTGTGCCAGTGCTCTTTTAAGCTAGGTATAAACAGTAAGAAAACTGACACATGTTTAATGAAACTTAGCCCAACCTTTGTCAAATCTGCAACCTGTAAAAATTTTAAAAATACTTGGGCAAGTCAACAGGCATCGATGTGAGAATTGAACTGACCTCGGGTGAGTAGTGCAGCACGGCCCCGGCAGCAGACGCCGAGTGCGAAAGGCTCTGGTCGGCTTCGGAGCTCGGCTCACAAGAGTCCGAGTTGTTGTTGTTGTTATTGTTGTCGTCTTCCTCTTCGTCCTCGTCCTCTTCGTCCCTGGTCTCCTCGCGGTCGATCTCATCCTCGCCCAGCTGAACGGCGCCAGCACCAAGGGTGAGCGCGCCCGTCTGTGGGCAAAAGTCGAAGTCGTTGGGCAGAAGCGAAGGGTGCCGCTGGAGGTGCCGTCGCAGCTGAGACAGTGAGTCCTGCAAGATGGAAGCCACGCGCATTGTGTTGTTTAAATAGGAAAGCAAGTCGAAAAGTCTAAATAACGTAGAGCCATATACTTGTATGTTCCTCGCTTATACGTTTTCCCATGTTTAGGGATGGGTGAATATTTGGGCATTTCGAATATTCGAAATTTCGAAGTATTCAAAATGAACGAATATGTGTATACATTTGACCGCACATAACCCCCTGTAAAGGTGGATTCACTGCAGCGTCTGGTTGCTGTGCCGTGAAACCCATCCACGGGAAATCTGCACTGCCGTGAAGCCACACTTCAAGGTTAAACGTTTATATTTTTTTAAGTGTAAAAGCATGTTATATGGGCTTATATGCGCTAAGTATAGTAATTTTTAAATTGTAACGTATTGCACCACTAATAACTTGCACCCTACTGCTATTCAAATCTTGATACTATTCAAGGCTGCTTCCACTTCATTTTAAACCAAAAAAGTGACATTCACTCATACCTAGTTCCATTCCTAAAAAATATTGTGCAAGGGTCATGACAAAAATGCTCATTTTTTAAAATAATATGTGGTAAATACTATTCGAACTATTCGATTCGAAATTATTCGACCAGATCACTATTCGCTACGGATTCGCTTCGAACTTCAAATTCACTATTCGCCCTGTAATGCTTCAGGCGCCCGGCCCCTGCAAGCAATCTACAGACACCTACTGTATACCGTATTTATTCTAATCTAAGCCGATGTTTTTTTCAAAAAAACGATGTGCTAAAGTGGGGGGGTCGGCTTAGATTCGAGTACAATGATTAAGTTTTTTGTTTTTTCTGGCCTTACGAATTTCGGGGGTCGGCTTAGAATCGAGGCCGGCCTAGATTCGAGTAAATACGGTATACTCATGTAACGGCTGCAGGTATTTTCCCGAGATATGGGGTGAAAATCGCAGGCGGGTCCATTACACAAAGAAAAAGACAACATTTTTCTTTTTCTAGTGTTTTCAGCGCTACTTGCCTCTACTGAACTGGAGTACTCAGTTGTACTGGAAGAAGCGAAAAATAACCTTTGTAACTTTCACGCGGCTGCAAGGACGCTATTCCTCGCACTTGTCCTCCTCCTCTTTATTCGTTGCATACTTGAACTCGCGTCTGTCCCGCATAAGGTCGTCCTCCATTCCATCACATCCGTTCAAGATTCCAGTGACCTTAAAGCTTTCTCCACCATTTTGAAGGAAACCCTACCCCACTGTTCGAAAACCCAGTGGCACACATCCGCAAGGGATGCCCTCTTCAGCCATCCTGTAGGTCTTGTTTAGTGGACAGCAGTGCCTCAAAGACAGTGGCTACGTCTCGAAGACTGTGCTTTTGCTACGTGGATGTACCGAAAACTCGGCACGGCTGCCTTGTCTCCACCCCCATAAAAGCTTTGGAATTCTCACACTGCACAATAGATAACACTGCAAACCTTCTCAAAACAGTGCAGCTAATATGTACACGCATAATTTTAAAATATATTTTTAGGGGGCATTCTTTAACAATCTTCTGGGTGTGGCTATTACATTGGTGTGGCCATTACAGAAGTACATATGGTATCTACTAAAATCCCTTTTTCACACGTTATTCACACAACGTTCCCACCTTACACGTCGCAAACTGTCACTGCACTGTATGTGCTGAAAAGGTAAGCCAATGTTTGGCAATGTGGATTGCCACAAGGCCATCCAAGTGGTCCAAAAGGGTCTGGTTCTGGCAGAAGCGCGAAAGAAACGCCACACTTCCACCAAGGACTTCTGTAAGCCTTCTGGGGTAGAGGTGCGTGCAATGCATATGTTTTATTATTTAGAAGCACCTCACCCCCGATTTCACCCGTGCATTCGCGTCCATGTTTCCCAGCTACTTCGTTTTCTTCTCACAGTCAAATGAAAAATGCAATTAAGGAATCCTAATGTAGAGCACAGTTTCAGAATGAAGTTTCTGTAATCATACCAGCTACGAAACTCTGGAAACCCAGACATGCCCACGGACAAATTTAGAAAGGACAACAAAATGACGTGCTGCCTGGGAGCAACAACAAAAAATATGCCGCGTCACTGCAGTCTTCACGGCCATTTCGCGAGTTGCCAAAACAAGAATTAGGCGAAATGCTTTCCAGAAAGGTTGAAGAGTTCTGTGGCCCCGATATCATCTGCAAAAAGTGAACCGCAAATGTAAACCCACTGCTCGCTTCATCAAGGATGCTGCCCGTTTATTGCCACTTATTGGTTTGTCTTTCTGCGTAAAGGTGGCACGACATTCAGCAGACCTTGCGATTTCAGCCAATGGTGGGTGCAGATTTATAAATTGAGCCTACTCGTACGATTGAAGAACTCTGGCTCCGATTATGTGTCGGCTTGGCAACCATGGTGCACAGAGTTTTTCTGGTGCCCTCCTGCTAATAAAGCTACCACAGGGGGCTTGTTGGTGTGGCTTCACAGCTGAATGCATTTTCGAGTTTTGGTGGAACACTAGAAGACACGACTCACCTTGTTGCCCATTGCTTTATTCGTCTTCCTGTGTCATCTCTTCTAGCACAGTAAAAGCTCGTTAATTCGGATTTCTAGGGACCGGAAAAAATGTCCGAATTAACCGAATGTCCGAATTATCGAAATAAACACAATAAATGCAGCCGTTTTTTCAACATACCTTTACTTAACAAAGTAATCGCGGATGCTTCTCTGTTTTCGAGCAGATATTCGCACAGACACAATTTTTTTGAGCCCTTCAAGGTGCTCAGCAGCTCGCATGCCGTCTGCAGTGTCCGCAAAAGTTCTACCCGTCATCCACGTTTTTCGGTTGGCACGGTAATCCACGGGAAGATTGTTGATGTTCTTAAAGCAGCGTGGCTTTTGAGCCTTTCCGATAACGAGAAGCGTCAAGCGCTCTGTTCCCGTCACGTTGGCGGCTAAAAGTACGGTTACTCGTACCTTGCTTCTTTTGCCGCCTATACAATGATCCCCTTTCATCACTCATCACTTCTTGTCGGGAGAGCCCGTTATTCAGAGCACGCAAAATTTCTACTTTGGTGGTGATGTCCTTGGCTTCGTACTTTGGACGCTTCGCCGGCGTTGGCATCGGCGGAGAGTGCGGTCACACGAGACGTCAGCACAAAAACATCAGCAACGATCAAGCTAAAGGAGCCGTACTGAATCGTTCCTCGATAAAACGGCGTTCAACGATGCAGCACACGGGAACAAAGCTACAAAATGGCACAGAAAAACCCCACACGCGAAAAAAAGGCGTTCAACCAGTCTCAAGTCAAGCCAAGTCGATAATTGATGTCCATGGCGATGCTGCGTTTGAGCTGCACTTTTGTTCCGAATTGTTCTTTTTTCGTTTTCGAGCCTCGCCAGCGGCCCGAAAGTCGCCGAATTATCTGATTTGCGGTCAAATCTGTCCGAAATAACAAGCGCCCAGTCTCATAGAGTGATGCGTATATTTACAGGGACCAGATGACGTGTCTGAATTAACCGATTTTCCGAATTAACGAGAGTTGAATTAACGAGCTTTTACTGTATAGTCAAAACTCAGCAGTGCGTCAAGCTACAATGCCCTGCAACAATTGGTCGCACCCTACGATATTACAGGAAAGTTAAATGTAGTATCAGAACTGGCAGTATTTAAGGCTGAACCTCATTTTGCTTGTATATTTACAAGACTTCGCTGCCCAATAACTTAGGCGCATACGTTATTTCTCCTCACTCCTTTCACTCTTTGGTGTTTGACATGCTGCAAATAGGTCTATGTAGCAAATTGGATAAACATGAAGTTTTGCAAGGCCCTTTTAATGCTTCCGTGACAACACAATGGACAAAAATTCAGGAGCCCTTCTCGTATCGGGGAAATGGGGGCAAGCAAAGCTTGGCGTGGGTGTGCTTGACCTGCTGCTTTTGTTTCCTTCTCTCTTTCTTTCTTTCTTTGGTAGTGCACAATACTCCCTCCTAACGTAAGCGCTGCAGTTTTATTATAGGTAGCGGCCGTCCCCGGAAGGCTGTTTTCGAGCTGAATCGGCACGGGGTCTTTCATTTTCTTTCCAGCATTCGTCAACCTCTACAACGGCCCAACGAAAGTACCATCGCGCGATCATGGAAACGCGGTTTAGGAATTAAAATTTCTCGAAGTCAGAATTTTCCTGAAATGTGCAATTCCTGATATCGACCTTACGCATTGTCCAGCAGATCGCTTTTAGTCCACAACACGAAATATTTCAAAGAAGCACCCATAGCAAGTGTACTGCTTCCCAATTGTTTTTTGCATCGTTGGTACAACACATTCGTATGCTTCAGTTCAGTTCGCATGGGGCAAGCATGAGCATGCGGTCTAGTGTTCAAGGCACTCACTTTTGGACCGTGGGGAACCGGGTTCTAACCCCAGCCGCAGAAAGAAAATTTATTTTTATTTATTATTTCCTTGGTGTGCACCAGCTGAAGGTGAGAAGGGTTTTTAAGAACATTATCACCAGCTTCACAGGTCAGTCAATACAAGCTTCGCTTGAAAAACCAGCACTGCAAGCCCTGTGCAAGGGGCATATGCATAACAGGGTACTTGTTTGGGCTAGCTGGTGTCCATTGCTAGGTTATTGGGCACTGCTTAGAGGACGAGGACAGAACTGCACAAACTGTCTGTCTGTGACAGAACTACACAAACATAGTCTGTAAAGTCCTGCCTTCGTCCTCTAAGCAGTGCGCAATAACGTAGCAATGAAGGGCATACACAGCTATAATTCAGTTCTTTAAAGAACAGTAGACAGTAAGTGCTAGAGCAAGGCCAATGAGAAACTGCACTCACCTGCAGTGCCAAGACGCGTCCCAGCACTGGGTCCGCTGCCAGCACTCCGAGTAGAGCATTGAGGTCTTCTTCGTGCTCAGCGGCGGCAGCGGGACTCAGAGACTCTCGGAAGCGTTCAAGGGCTTTCACCGCCTCAGCAACTGCCGCTGCATCACACAAGCACCAGACAGTGGCATCAACATCCAAACAAAGCACCATCAGAAGTCATTACAGTTCAACCTCTTTATAAGACATGCACCAGGGAGCAATTCTTGTCCTTTATATGAGGTGTCTCTTATAAGCAGGGTACCACATATGCATTTTCTTATCAACCCTTTTTTCAATGTAGGCACACTTGTGTGTCTTATACACAACTGTCTGTTACATCAGGTAAAGGGGTTCGACTGTATAACTAAGGTACACAGGCGTCCACTGTTAAAGGGAACATCGGAGCGTGTGGCGGCAGCTCGGCGCCACCGCCGGCCAGCGGCTGCAACGAGTTTCGCGCAGGCGCAGTGCGCGCTGTCAGTCGTGCTCTTTCGTCGTCTGCTGCCGTCTGCTTCCGCACTGCGAATCGTCGCGAAGCGAACAGCTGACGCGACGAAAGAGCACCGGGCACGGCGCTCACTGCGCCTGCGCGAATCTCGTTGCAGCCGACGGCCGGCGGTGGCGCCGAGCTGCTGCCACACGCTCCGATGTTCCCTTTAACAGTGGACGCCTGTGTACATCTGACATGAAATTAGCTTCGGTACATTCTATACATATCATAGATGTATATCTGTTAAACGGTAATATCATCATCCTCAACTAGAGTTGCCAGTTTTGCTTATAATAAGCAGATTTGGGCTTCTTTTTTGCCGAGTCGCTTGTAGCGTTTTTTGGACTTATTTGCATTTTCCCAACAAATATAGTTATTTTAGTGATCATCACGTTCATTAATATTGTCAGCCACTAATAGTGCGTTTGTCTATGACTTTGTGTAGTTGAGCGTTGGAAGTCACACATACGTTGGGCGAATCAATGAGTAACTTCAATCATGCACTGGCCAACGTGCATTCAACCATGGATACAATGTTAAAAAGTAAATATGTGCTTGTTCATAGTTGTGCATATTTTCGCTGTACAGAATAATTAAAAGTAAATTTTTCGACTTGCCTTCTTATTTGAGTGGCATTTTTTTATTATAATTAGAAATATTTTCAAGTATGGGAAAATTTATTAAATTTCCGCTTCCTTTGGGCTCCTTCGTGAAAGTTGCACCGCTTTTTCTGGGCTTCTTTTGTGATGAGTATTTGCTTTTTAGCTCGGTAGCATCTGGCAACTCTGTCCTCAATCCATTCTACGTCCACTGATGGCATTCGCCGTTACCAACCATTTCCAGTTACCCTTGTCTCGTGTGAGCCAATGCCCTTTTATGCCTGCAAATTTCTCCATTTCACCATGCCACCTAACCCCCTACCACCCTTGGCCACATCTCCCTTCTCTAGAAATCCATTCTGTTACCCTAAGTGACCACCAGTTATGTGTTTTCCCTCTTAATGTCAGTTACGATATCAGCTACTCCTGTTTGCTCCACTCCGCTGTCTTCCTATCTCTCAAATGTTATGTCTGTCACATATTTTGTTCGGTCATACGTTGTGTAGTTCTTAAATTCTTGTTGGGCATCACTGCGAACATCCAAGTTTCTGCCCCATACGTTAGTACCGGTAGATACAATAGGCTGCTAAGACAGCTTTTACTTGATTTATTATATCCATGTTCGTTATATCATAATAATTCTTGGGGTTTAACGTCCCAGAACCACAATATGGTTATGAGGGACGCCACAGTGGAGGGCTCCAGAAATTTCGACCATCTGGGGTTCTTTAACGTGCACCTAAATCCAATTACACGGGCCTTGAGCATTTTCAACTCCACCGAAAATGCGACCGCCACGGCTGGGATTCGATCCTGCAACCCGAGGGTCAGCAGTTGAGTACCATAATCACTAGACCACTGTGGCAGGTAAAATCTGAAGACCCAGCCATAATTGGTGTGGAATTTTTCCATTTCTTGCATAAAAATCAGTGTGCAATCAAACTGAGTGTGTTACATTTTCCATGCCTTGTGATGAAAAATCGAGAGTGCTTTAGAATCGAGTAATTACAGTAAAGAAGCTCAAGATACATGAATATATGCATAGGTGTGGCCATAGCGGGGGGGAGCTGGGGGGCAGCCGTCCCCTCTAATCCTCCAAGCAAGACTGCCCCACACCTTTACTATGCTGGACCTGCCCCGTCATTGTTTAAGGTAAAGGGTTATGGCCATGCAGGTTTTTGACAATAATAGCAGCTGAGGACCCCCAATGTTGCATTCCAAGAACTGTTAATTCCCACCTTTACCCACCCGAAAGCTGGAGACCAAAGGTAGGCCATTGTGAAAGGCATGTCGCTACTATATTTTCATTTTTGCATCTGTTGCAAACTTGTTTTCTTTCGAATTCGACCAATGGGGGTACGGGGGAGGGGGCTGCGGTGAAGCCTGGCCCCCTTATAGAGAACCCTTAGCATGCCTATGAATATACAGCTACAATAAGCATGTAAAAGAACACACTAGATGCCTCCTAGCTTTAAAGTTCACTTTCCATGACAAGGCCTCCCATCATGCTCCCGAAACACATCCCCACATGCAAAGGTGAGTCAGCCCACCAAATGCCCATGCAACATGGCAAGTATGGCACTGTCAAACACAAAGCGTTAATGTCGTCTTGATAAGACAGAAAGACGTTTCGATTATCAACAGCGCACTCCTAGGCAGTATACACGATGCACATTGACAGCGAGCTGGCTAGGCCTTTTGACTGAGCAAGTGAATATAGGAGATCTCACCTGTTGCTTCTTTGGTGATCATGCTGAGGTGGCTTCCCTCTGTAGGGCAGAATACGGAAAGTGTGTTAGTGAATGCCCTCAACAACATTAAAGGGAGTGTAAAGAGAAAAATGATTTTTCAGGTACTAGTAAATTACGATTTCACAATACCAAAAGCACCAATCTTACCGCAAGAAGACATTTGGTAAGCGAGAAAATGCACGAAAAGAAAATACAGGTGGCGATGCTATCTCGAAATTCTCACACCAGGTGCCATGACGTCATAGATTTTAAAGATGGCGTCTACTAGATCATACATAGTCTTTAATCGGTAAAAATGAAGTACATTGTCCTTTTATGGGGCCATAAACTTAACGTACCAAGTTTTAGGAAATTTTTGGTTAAGCCAATGTCTCCCAAAATATGAAAAATACACTTTGAAATCCGTGACATCACAAGCAGATACTTCAGCACGAAATTAAAAAACGAAACTTTGACCCCAATTTTCTCCTCCCTTAATAAACATATGATGGCGAAATCAACAATGTTAAGAGTTGTTTCGTGGCAAGGAAATGCTTAGATTGAAAAAAAATCACGTTCTAGTGGCCTGCATATCATTAGCGCAATTCAAACCTCCCACCTCTGAACAACCTTCTGACGCAGCAGTCGCTGCACTTCTCAACAGCCAGCGCTGCAGTGCAAGGGGCTTTAGCAGATGACGGCCCAATGAGAACGTGCACCTTTCACAAGAGTAGCGTCAAGAAGTTTTTTTTTGCATGAATCAGGCTGAAATGCAGAAGTTTCATATGATTCCATCTTGTAATCCAATGAACTGTTCTTTTTTGTCAACGGTAGTTTGAGCACTAGTGATTAAATGTACAGAGGCCCTACTACCTCATCGGGCTCTTGTTCCAGAATGTCCCACTGGTGGCGCAAATAGTGTCCTACGTTACCTTAATTTCTAAAATTATTAAAGTGCTGCTGCGTATAATAATGACGTTTCAGACGTCCTCAAGCATTCACCTTTCACTCTGGCATAAGACATAAAATGTTGTTTGCCTTTAGTGTCACTTTAAAAGGACTGACAACCAATTTTTATGGTACCTCTTTTGTTTTATGCAATGAAAAGCTTACCGGTCAGACTGCCTAATCACTGAACGGTGGTCCAGAAAATGCAGTGAAAAATTTTTTTTATCGCATTTTACTATGTGCAGCGCCAACAAAGTCGCACACGCAACACATGCTACAGACAGTGGTAGGTGAGCGCAATAACAATTATAGACCAAACAAGTAAGACTCTGCTGATCAAGGATGTGCCGCGGCTTGACGAGGGTTTCCGGATTTCCTGGTTGCCAGGAAGGGAGCGCCACTACTCAGGGTCAACTCCTTTAACCTTGTAATAAGCACAGAATAACGCAGGGATGCCTTATAATGTGCAGAATGAATTGTGTATATTGCGCAGAATGAATTGTGCATAATGTGTAAGCATGAATTGCAGTGTGCCTAAACAACAGCAGACCATGTACAGCAATCCGAATGACTCGTCCGGGCAGCACCAAGGTTTGTCGGCCAGGTTACGCGACATGCCGGCTTTCGTGACTTTCAAACGCAACTTAATATTACCAGTCTTATACAAATCGCAAGATAGCATTGCTCGATTTCGTCCCTATATTATAAGTTCTTATCCCTTCCACCCGCGGCTTGTAACACATTCTCACCAGTAGTCTGTCCCTTTAAACATTGCCGTGGAGTGTCGCAACAACAAAGCAGTCAGGACAAAGCCAAACACTAAACTACAAGAAAGGTCGCTCAGATTACCATATTACTTGTGTTACGCTTCTTCTCTTCAGCTTATCGTTGCTGATGTTCTTATTGCTAACAACTGTCAAGTGGACATTCTCACTGATATTTCCTTTTGATCTGCTATTACAATAATATTGCAGTTACTATATAGAGAACCCAATAATAGTTTCCGTTACTGCCTTTCTCGCTTTGCAGAATATGTGTCCTTGAACTCTGCACTTCCTTGTATAAGAGCAACGCTTGCCGAGGCTCAAAAGTTATCACTGCCATTACGCAGCAAGAAATAGCATTATAGCCACTATTTTCTAAGATGATTAGAAATATTCCGAAGAAATTAGTTTCATAGAATTATTAACTTATGCAAAATATGTGAACTTTTCACAAGCTTTTTATTGTTACTTTAATGAAGTGAGTAGACAAGAAGCCATCACCAGCATATGGCGACAAAAATTTACTGAGTATACGCAGCCCAAAGAAACATAGACAATGGGAAGACGCATAAACGACATAGACTGGTGCTGCCTTCCAACTACATCTATTGATAACCATAAAGCCGGTTCTTATGCAACCAGCTTTTCAATAAATGTGGGTGGAAGTCAGCGCCAGTCAATGTTCTTTATGTTCTTCATATTTTTGAGCTGCACATACTTAGTGTATATCAAGACATGTACCAACTAGCCCACCAGCAGATCCTTCTAGACGAAGATTCCCCTATTAATTTTCCAGCCAAAAAATGATTTAATCACTCATAGAAAACTTTAAAGTTTGATGAGAATAATGTGCACTTTTAGTTGAATCATGCAGCGTTCACTGAACTAGTTTACTCTGTCTTAAAGGGGCCCTGCAACACTTTTTCAGCATAGTCAGAACACACTGCCGATCGGTAGTTGAGGATCCTCAGAACATGTCAGCCAAACATTGTAGTGCAGCACGTGGCCTGGAATTTACTATTCTCAAAGTCAACTAGAAATCGCTCCCTCTTCTTTCGACAAAAGATGTCGTAAATCCAAATGACCGTGCCATAAAGCCAAAGTCCACGACCATTGGTTGATTTGAGCATCGTGAGCTGGATAGTTCACGCGGCCACCGCTGATGGCACGACGTGCTCGCTTGCGATTACGCTGAAACTAAGCCACGCGTTCGAAGAAAAAAAAAAGCCAGGCCTGCACGGAAAGCACAGCACAGTCACAGCGAAAGCTGGAAGACTGGCATTTCTAGAGCGCGTTGTAAACTCTCTCACGGCTACTAATACAAGTACACTTGCAAGATACCCACTACGCCATAAATCACAATTTTTGTGAAGTTGGGAAGCACTCATTGCGCCATTATTCGTCATTCTGCAGAAAAGCGAGGTACCCACTACACACCTGTAAAGCATTATTTGCACTTTGTTGATGTGCTGGCTCATGACGATGACGTATTATGGCGGAGCCCTTTGTAATTGGTTCAAAGCTTTAAACGACCCACTAGTTATGTAATTTGCATTGTGTGACGCCTGGTCGTTATTTAACTCTCCTACCATACTATATAACATATGTTAACATGAGAAAGGGAAAGAGGGAAAGAACTTTATTGAGGCCCTAAGGAAATGGATCATGGGGGCCTTATGGGCTTCCTTGGCAACTAATACAAATACACTTTTGAGGTACCCACTATGCTATAACTCATCATAATTTTTTTGAAGTAGGGAAGCAGCCACTATGCCCCCTAGTCATCTAAAAAAAAAAGGGGGGGGGGTGCGCAAAGTCTGCCCCATACATTGACTTAATAGGGAAGGGGGGTGTCGTGATGAACCTTCGCCCCCTTGAAGGGGAACCCTGCGCACGCCTATGTCGGCATGGCTCTGTGGTAGAATACTGGGCTCCCACGCTGAGGGCCCAGGTTTGAAGCCCATTCCATACTGGATATTTTTTTTTATTTCGGTTTCTTTTCTTATTTTGCGTAATAGCGGCTACAGACACCGGCGGAAACAGCGACAAAAACGGCTGTTCATAACAGCCTTCACTGTAAAAGAAGTGAAAGTGACCAAGGTCATGATGCACACTCATGAACGGACGTAGCTTCTTGCCCCCTTGTCACCCCCCCCTTCTGCATACCTTTCAGCGCACTGGCTGGTACGAAAAGATAGAAAAAGCACTTGAAGTGTGTGACAAATACTTGTAATTCTGCTTGTACTTGACGGATCCTCAAAATAATTGCATAGGCAGTCGATTTATGAGGCAATAAACTCCTTTAATGAAGCGATTTGATGATTACTTAGAAAAGAGTTGCAGGGCTCCTTTAAGACAAGCCCCACAGCACCTCTTCTCCTGTTCCGAGAAGGCCTTGTTGGCTGAAGTTTATCTGGTTATCTTGCTTTGAATTCCCATTTCGGAGAGCATGCCAGTCATTACAATGACTACATTGTTTTATTTGAACCAGCACAATGATAAATACATGTACGCAAGCATAAAATATCAGAGAATGGCTGAACTGAGCTTCCTCGTCCATATCTGACAGCCCCACAGAAAGCCAACGAATGCACAACTGTCCCACATTTCAGCTAGTCAAATTTCATGGTGGGGAAGAACTTGCCCCTGCTCGAGTTCGTTAATATTTACTAGGTTATGTTCAAACCTACACACCCAAAACGCAGACGTGAATATAAAATAAGATGGCAGTGGTGGTAACTTAAAGCTAGTTTACTCACTACACAGATGCAGAAACACAAATGTTAAAAAGGCAAAACACACAGAACAGGAAGAAAATGACACTGCAGAAAGAAATATTTGATCAATGGCTACCAATTCAATGAAACTAGTTGGTCCTGATATCCACTGATTGTTGTCCAAAGCTTCAATAAGCTAACATGAACATGCGAGTGCATACGCTTTGAGGTAGGGGTGTGATTTCAGGCAGCCTTCACCAAAGACAGGGCACACATATAATTACTACAATACACTTAAAACAGTGCAACTAGCGTCCCCTACACCTTCCTCGGCTTCAGTATCTGCTGGTTTTCATTAAGGTTGTGTCAAACAAGGAAACGAGCCCTCAAAATTCCCTTCCTTCATACATATGCTCTGTGTCCTGTGTGCTTTATGAAGTATGCGTGAATGTGAGTATGCACATATGGATCGTGTCATGTATACTTTGTGAAGTAAGTGGAAAGATGTTTTGCAAGTATGTTAGACAAGAAAGAGCTGTTGTTCTTACATCTAGTGTCCCTGCGATGGGTCTCTGATGCGTACCATGTTTCTGAAACATGACAAAAGCCCATAAATATTTAAAAATTTTTAAACCTGTTCCCCGCCTGCATGCTTCTTATGATTCCGAGGATGAGAGAAAACTAAATATTCGCTGCGGAAACTTGAGAGGCGCATCAAGCGTTTCATATGCTGTGCAGTCCTGTACTTTTCAGTACCTTGTACAAAAGTGAAAGTTGGTACATTACTATCAAACAGACAAAAATGCAGTTTTCTGTTTGCGAAATTTTCGTAATTAAAACTGCCTGTCATGCTAATATGAAGTGAAACATTCAACTTGTAGACATTGACAGCGATGCCACTTAATGCAAATTAATTTACACACTACAGCCATACCTCAATGCAGCTGAGCTATGTCTGCTTCCTTTTCAAAAGGACAATAATTCCACTTCGTAACCTCCTGCTTGTAATGACGGAAAATGAAAACCTTAAACAAATTTTTTTTTAATTGAAATTGAGAGCGTGATAATTGTGCATGTCTGCCAGGTGAATGTTTTTTAGAAGGTTCTACACGTTGGAAAGATGCCTCTTTTTTCTCACAGACACTAATCGTGCTTACACAAAAAGTACAAACATCATTCGTGAAAGCTAGTGTGTCTTTGTTCAGATAGCAAATGAAGTTCAGCTGATGAATTTGTTCAACGCTAGACTATCAATGTGCGGCTATTGCTCTAATGCAACGCACTTCCAACCTTTTCCTCATGCTCTTGGGTCAGTTCTTGACACACAAGCGTTTAACAGAGGTCTTTAACATGTTCTGTGGTCTTGTTTTATGTTTCTTTCAAGCATTCTCACAAAAGAGCACACTGACTAATACTCCCACCCTCACTTCAAAGGCACAAGCATGAGTGTGAGTTATTCCCGAAGGGAGCGAGAAGATGTGAGCATGAATGTGAGTGAGTATCAGTGAGTGCGAGTACATGCAAGTACAAACATGAGCGAGTGCCGGTTAGTATGTGTGAAAGTATCCACATAAGTGAGCACCAGATGTGAGCACGAACATAATCCAGTGTCAGTTAGTAGATGTGAATGTGAGTATGCACATAAGTGAGTACCAGATGTGTGTGAACATGAGCGAGTCCCGGTAGTATGAACATAAGTGAGTACCAGTCAGTGAGTACTAGGGGTGTGCGAATATTCGAAAGTTTCGAATATTCGTCGAATATTACCTTCGAAATATTCGTATTCGATTCGACAATCGTGTATTCGAAAAGTTTCGAATATTCGATAACTTCGAATATTCGAAAAATTCGAATATGCGATTCGATTATCATGCATAAAATAACTCGTCTTCCACATTTCTGCTGCGTTCGTATAGCTACAAACGTTGCCGAGAGGAGCGATACACATCGTAAGTACGCGGAGGCACGATATCTGCCTGCGACGAGCGCCCCAATACGTATGATTTATTGCTGGTGCATCTCCGACGTGCAGCGCTGTTGGCGATCATGTAACTGTACATTTTCAATATTATGCGGCCGTAACGTGCCGCACTACCACTCGTTCACTATGCGGGACCACTTCTGAAGAAAGACAGAAACCATGTGACTGGTGGCGAACAGTAGGCACCTTCAGATACCCCATTCTGGCAAAGCTTTGCCCCATGTACCTCCCTATACCAGCCACTTCTGTTCCAAGCGAGCGTGCCTTTTCAGTGGCATGGGGGGGGGGGGGGTGTCTCTGTTAGAAGGGAGCGCCTGCTGCCTGATCATGTGGAGCAACTCATATTTCTTCATGATAACATCTAGTCATTACTCTGATTGTGCCGTGATATTTGCTTGCGTTGTGATGTGCATTGTGCTAGCCTGGACATTGTGTTCTGGAGATAGCAGTGTATGTTTTGTTGCCAGTCAGGCTGTTAATGTTTTTTTTTTTCAAATAGCTACATGTTAAATAAAATATTGTTACTGTGGAGGCATTTTTCCTTTGATATTCGATATTCGATTCGATATTCGAAGGTGGATATTCGTATTCGATTCGTATTCGAAAAATTTGATATTCGCACACCCCTAGTGAGTACCCAATGTGAGTACAAACATGAGCAAGTGCCGGATGGCATGCATGAATGTGAGTATGCTTGTAGGTGAGCGCCGGTCAGTGATTATGAACATGAGTGAGTGCCGATTAGTATGCGTGAACGTGAGTATGCACAGTGAGTACAAACACGAGCGAGAGCCGGTTTGTATGCGTGAATGTGAGTATGCACATAAGCAAGTACCAGTCAGTGAGTATGAACATGAGTACCGGTTAGTTGCACGAATGTGAGCCTGAACACAAATGTATACTGTTCATTGAGTACCAGGTGAGAGTGCAAACATGAGTCAGTGCCCATGTGTGCCTCTAAGCACCAGAACGGTTGATTACACAACATAACGGTGCTATTTAAACTACACGCAATCTTCCTAATCTCCCTAGTAGGTCAATGAGCTTAGTTTTATTTCTTGATTGCTCTTTTTTTGTTTTTATTTCGAGCAAACGGCAGGTTAAACTTGGAACATCTCGCGAAATATTCTCAAAATGGGACCAAGCGCATCAGAAACTAAAACTAATGCGGCGGGCGACGACACAGGCGTGAAACATCGTTTTTTCAGGCCAGATCGTCGCGGGTGCCACAGGCGAAACGGCATCGGCACGCAAAGACCCTGCCTAACCCAGAAAAACACAGCGGAAAGAAACAAGAAAAAAATGCGCGGAGACGCTGTGAATGTCCGCAGGAAAAGATTGCCGCAAAACGATATTCTAGGTCGTCGCGGAGCGTGGAATTCGGTCGCGGATTTTAACGAGACACTGCTTTGACGCGATGAGGTGAACCGGCATTGTCGCACCTGTCGGCATTGTGCAAGCGAAACGGACAGAAGCAGAACCGCGAGTTTGGTGGATGTGCATCGTGCAATAACAGCGCAATAGAGTTAGAATACGGACAGTAGACGAAAAGGACACAGCGCTGGGTCCTTTTCTTGTACTGTCCGTATTCTAACTCTGTTGCGCTGTTCTTTATTCCACGAAACATACAGGCCGGGCAGCGGGATTGGACTTGGAACATCGAAATAAAGACGCTCGTTTCGTTCGCCTTGCTGCGCGGCGGAACGGGCTGGTCCAACTCGCGTCAGATAAAAAAGTGGGACCCGGAAACGAGCCGCATTTTGCGTGGACCCGCTTAGCGCCCTAGGCGAGAGCACCATAATTAACGGGCGCGCGACGGGCCAAACGTAAACAGGGAAGCCTTTGCAGCGCCTCCAGCGTGCGCTTGTTTTTGGCAGGGAGCTGCGCTTGACACTTGTCAGCATTCGCGCGTGCATTTACCTCAGACATGCGTGTATTACCCTGGCCGTGCTCGCGCTTAGCAGCACGGGCCTGTCGAAAGGAGGCGATCGGCAAAGAGAATCGGTAGCGTCGCTTCACTGGGAGCTGGTCCGGCAGGTTTTTTGCCGAAACCGAGACCGAAGGCATCGGCGCGAATGCGAGGTTCGGTCATGGTGGGGAGGCAGCAGCCAGCCACATCTTATTTGAACGCAGGCGCGGTCCGATAAAAGTAGAAAGGGCTTACCGTTCCGAGCGCACGTACCAGCAGCACTCGGCACCGCATAGCACAGGTGTCACGGGAGACAAGCGAAGGAAGCGGCAAACAAAAAAGCGAACTCGAAAACAATAAGTCTACCTACAACACTACTCGGCGGCGAGCACAACCTAAATAAACAAGCACAAACAGCGATGTCGAAGGCGCGTTCGAGTTGCTCTAGGAAAGCGCGGAGTTGACCGTCGAAATAAGACGCCGCTGACGTTTCCTGGCTACGTCAACGCTACTGCTGCGCGTAATTTGAACTATTCGAACACGCTGACCAAACATACTTTAAAGGTTTCGTTTAATGACACCCCAATAAGCGTTAGACACACACAGATATTGCGTTGTTTTGCACCGCTGTGTGTGTCAAATATTTCATCACTTTATTTTCCGTGACTAAAGGTGACGCTGCATGCACTACCCATGTGACGTATATTTGGCGCGCCGTTTGACATTCCGCGAATAATGTACGCTGGCAAGAATGGCACAATCCTCGTTTTTAATGAACGAAAATGCTTACAAAAGCGGTGCTATTTACGCTAATGTAAAATCCTTTGAAACTCAACAGCTTTGAACTTCGAAACAAACTGCAATTTCACGCCAGTCTCTACAAACACCCAAGTTAATTATCTAAGCGCTGTGGGAGATTAGATGTGCCAACATTGTTTATATTTTGATGTCCACTCAGCTATTGATTACGTAATATAGAACAACTGTAGGGGGGGGGGGGGGGGGGGGGCTAATATCATCCTACTTGTAAACGCAAGAATTCAGATCGAAAAAGAATAGTGTTTTAAAAGCTATGTACGATCCACTACTAATGAGCCCCATTTTTTAGTTCTTTCCGGGCCGTTGGGTCATAGCATCGGCTCCTCTACAGATGATCACCGCTCATACTATGTCCGCCGTTAACAGCAACGCGCGGTTCAGCATTTTTCTGGAGAACAAAAGTTCTATATTTAATCATGTCATTCATGACAAATGTATCAGCTTAGGTCATCTAGCTGTTATCACACTTCATGCGTAAAAATATGTTATTCAAGCTTCCGGCGTTCAGTACAAATAGGAATTCTGTACTGTTATTTTACGGGTGATATACATACATATATATATATAGTGGTGTTTGTAAAATTGTAGGTGACTGCTCTCAAATGCTCATCCCACATGCCTAGTCAATTTTTTTTTTTCATTTCATTGTCTCACAACCATACACATGCGCATCTGCGCCATGTCTGCGTTAAAGCTTATTTTGTCGCATTTTTATTTATAAACAGCGGTGGCCGATTAACAAGCGTGTGCTGCTGAAACTTCTGTGCCTGCGAAACAGACCCAAAGGAGAACTATATGAATCATTTCTTTCACGCAATATATATATGCATCACTCTCATCTGACGATTCATCAGTTCGTCATTTCTTTCTTCTTTCTTTCTTTCCTTCTTTCTTTCTTTCTTTCTTGCTTGCTTGCTTGTTTGCTTGCTTTCAACACTGCTCCTCTTCGGGTATACCTTCCTATCTGTTTCGAAAACAACGTGCACTGTGCTATAGAAATGGTCTCAAGGTATATGACCATTACCCGCTTCTATAAATTTTATTACAGGAGTGCGAAAGGAGTGTCTCACTCGTGAATCAGTAACGTAGGTGTAACTCAACCTCTTAATACCCTGCAAAACAATAAAAGACGTCTGATGTGGTACACCAGCTATTTATCTACGGTACAACGCTGGTACTTCTCCAAACCCGCTAGTGCATCATAGATTTCACCCTGAGATTCATCACGACAGCAGCTGCAAGGTCTGCGGTATAGAACCTGCTAAATTCAAACACATGCTCTGGGAGTGTGAAGCAAATACTAGAGGCATTAATCCCGCTGTTCTCTCGGCAAGGTGGGCCGATGCCCTGCACAGGTCTGAGCTCGTCGACCAAATCTGGGCCGTCCAGCAGGCCCGCGAAGCGCCGACTAGGCAAGGCCTGACCTCCCGACGTGAAAGACCTGAGCCCGGGTCATCAACACTCAATGAAGGTTTCTGCCAACCAACCCAACCAACACCGATATCTATGTGGTGCAACAGCTGTTCGTCCTTCTGCAACCTTTTGTTGTTTTTTTAAGGCGAAAGCCTTAGAGGCCTCATCAAACACGAAAATCGACCGTCGGCGTCAGCACGAGTGATCTAAGAAATCATCACGCGATGGCATGACCATGTGACGTGACGTCACATGCCACCAAAATTTGTGACGTCACATGGCGTGACGTCACACTATGACGTCATCACATGACATCGTTGCTTGGTCAAACGCGGGCCGGTCGCGGAGGCAGCGCAAAACAAGGTTAGGTGCAGATAGCTTGCAATGGCATCCGATCTTAGAGGCAGTGCAAAACCACGCTGGTGCGGAAAGCTTTCGGAGGGGGGCGTGGGGTGATCAATACATCGTATGAGAGGAAAAAGTCACAATTTCGCCGCAAGCGCGAAGCAATGAACGCGATATAGCAACAAATTAGAATGTCACACGAAGAACGACAAGCAGCTCGATACTTGCAGCGCGCCGCTCAAGCGCAAAGGACACAGGAAAAGAACGCACACAGGACGAGCGCGAACTAACAACGGTCACAGCTCGACACTTGCAGCGCTGCTCAACCACAAGGAAGGACGCTCGGAAAGAACGCAAACAACTGTCACAGCTGTTACTTCCTCGTGTTTGAGCAGCGCGCTACAACCCAACGCTCTTAGAAACGTTTTTTTTTTTTAAAGTGCGGCACGTCGAGTGACCACTCCGCATAAAATATTTTACTTTGATTTTAAAGATTTCGTCGCTGAGACAGCCCCTCCGCAATGGACATTATCGCGACGAGTCAACAAAGTTCCACTAAATTTGCGAACTCTGCGTCCTGCATGCAGCCTAAATCGCAGAAATTACTGTCGGGGTGACTGGACGCCCATTAACTCATCGTTGTTTACGTGCACCGCGAGCAGAAGACGTCGCTGAGAAGCCGCCCCCTCGATATCGAAACCGAAAGTGCTTTTAAAGTAGCTAGCGCTATTAAGCGCTATTATATATGTATATATATATATATATATATATATATATATATATATATATATATATATATATATATATATGTATATATAAGTATATGTATATATATGTATATTATATATGTATATTCGATGCATTCCCAAACACCACAATACTCTTTTTGGAGTTCTGCAAACCAGTGCTTTTATTTGGAGCAACAGTCCGAAAATATTTAAAATTCGTGTCAGTACTACTTTAAAGCGCTTTCTTCAGGCAATCTCGCTGGTGATACTGCACACGTTGAAGCTCCTCCGAGCTCTGTGTACTGCCAGCGTTAAATGGTGCATATCAATAGCTCACCGTTAGTATTTCAAACAACGGATGGGGCTTTGAAATCAACCCTGTATTGCCTGTAAACATTAGGTACCTTCATGCAGGCCCGTAACCAGGAATCTTTTTCGGGGGGGGGGGGGGGGGGGCACTTGCTGAAAGCCTTGAAAAACACGTATCTTTATTATTTTTTTTCGGTAAAACACCTCCCTGAATCAGATTTCGTAGAAGGGGGAGGGGGGCTACGGGCATGCCTTGAGATGACAAAGGACAGGACAATACCTTATGACCTAATATTTCTCATTGGTCTGCGTAGTCTCTGGAGAGCAAGACTGATTGACAGAAATGCTGAGCTTCCGTGATGAACAAAGAACATATTCCAGGAACAATTCAAATACGCGGGATATATGAACGTTCTAGTGACGCTCTAGGCTGGTTTTCTGTGTTTGATTTGTGTTTATGCCTGATTATTAATTTTTATAATATCGCTCTAATTGCAACGGTTTCCTTCCCTGTAATAAAGAAAAAAAAAGGGATGGGGCATGGCCTAGTTGTCTAACGCACTGCGCTGCGGAGCGAGGGATATCAGGTTCAAATCCCAGTGGCACGCTTCTGATTCATTTTTCTCTGTGGCTTTTATTTATATATACATACATATACATATCCAGGACATGACGGTGACGGAGAGTATCCATATAATTGCTATCGCAATAAGAAAAAAAAAGAAGATGGCTTTCGCTTTCGAGTCTTGATTACATAAGGGATTCTGTGCGTTTTTCCCCCAGCGTTCTGAATCCCACGTATACATGCTTTAGCATTGTGCATGGCGTTCGAAGGCGAGTGTGCCTGCAGATAACAGTTAAACTGAAGAGACCTCTTACATAGTGCAAACTTTGATTGAATTCATTGGTATATTCTATTTATAGCATGTGTGTGACTGATATCTTAACTACCCGAAACAGCAAACTCTTCGTGCGGTGCAGTGCATCTGTATTACATTTACCGTCACGCTCTTTCTTTTATAATATAAAAATGTGTATATTAATGTAAAAATATCACCGCATCTCCCCGAAGTGAATGATGATGACTGGGTGAAGCAACTGGGTTCACCTTTTGTTAACCTTCAGATGTTTTGTTTTTACGGTGTTTTGTAATTGTATTTTTGTGCTTGTTCACCTTTTGTTAACCTTTTTTTTCACAGATGTTTTCGGTTTTGGTTGTACACGGTGCTCCTCACCTTTTTTCACAGATGTTTTCGGTTTCGATTGTACACGGTGCTGTCGGTTCCGGTTTCGTGTACCGTGACGGCCGGACGCGGATGGACGGACAAGCCTCGGCTCTAAGGTGCTTCGCCCCTAAAAAAAATAGTAAGCTACATCATAAGATGCTGCGAGTCGAATGAAACATCCAACGCGGTTCCGTGATGATCATCACCTTCAATCGTACAGCGTCTGAATAGTTAAAAAAAATACATTCTCAGTCTATAAACTGATTGAGCCTTCCACTAAAGTTTCCATTTAAGCGAGAAACTGAATGGCTAACTTTTAGGGGCGAAGCACCTTAGGGTCTCCGCGTGTCGGTGTGCATCGTCGTCTGCTGTCCATTTGCTTGAGCACAAAAGAGGGCGCCACCGCCTCAGCGCTATGTTATGGTGTTGTAGTGGCTAGCCGTGTGACGAGAGAGAGCGAAGGGCGCGCGTTGACTACGGAAACGCTCTTTCAGCGTTCGTCGCAGAAAGAGCGAAGAACGAGAACGCGCCCTCGCCCGCGAGAGACAATGCCGACTCAGGCAGCATCTGCTAGCGAGTTTCTTGATTGAAAATACTGACTGTTCGCGCTGCACAACCGTTGACCGGCCACCGCTTATATATATATATATATATAGGCACTGGATCTTGACCTGCAATGTAGTGCCAGTGGGAGATTTCTCTTGTGCGTAGTTAAACAGTAAAGATTCCCAGCGTGCACGTCAACTAAAAGCGCACTGCGGTTCTTTGTGTCTAATCTCTCCTCTGTCTCGCACTGCCCATTAGCAGTGATTTTCCCGTGGGAAACAGCGGCGCACACTGCATGCTTCGCCCCTCCCCAAATTATTTTTTGCGTTTTCTTTTTACAGCGGCGCAGTTATGCTTTTCCTTATGCCGTTAGACGTTCGCAAGAACTGTCATCACCATGGATGGCCTCTGCCTTTCTAGCATGTGCAACGCAGTAACTCGGCCGTAGCGCGCTCTCTTCGCCATCTTCGTCTTCTCCGTCGCTCCCCGAACGTGTGCGCTAGGCGGGCGCTCTCCCGCTTGATTTGTCCGGCGTGGGATGCGATAACTCGTATGGGCGAGACAACGAGTACAGAGAGCGAAAAAGAAAGATAGAAAGAGAGAGGGAAACAAAGAGATAGAAAGTAAGAAACAGAAAGAAAGGGAAGAGAAAAAAGATACAAAGACAGAGAAAGAAATACACAGAGAGAGAAAGAAAGGGAAGAAAGGGAAAATAAAGATAGTAAGAGCGAGAAAGAGGTAGAAATAAATATACAGAGAGGGAAAGACAGAAGAAAGAGAGGAAGAAAGAAAGAGAAAACTAGAGAGAAGCAAAGTTCCGTTGTTCTTTCAGGCTTTGTACCGCCAGTGCGAACCTGCCTTAATTTTTTTCACTCAAATTTATGCGTCAGCGACGTGATGTCGCATTGTGGGTACACTCGCGCAGCTTCAGCCTCCTATGATCTCACAAGTGCGACAACGTACTTGCGCGATGACACCTTTCGAGGCACGCACCGGTTTCGGAAAAAAAAAAAAAAAACAAGAAGCCAGATGCAAGCGAGTTACGTATACATTCCTCCGTGCGCACCTTGACACTGCGGTTAGACTCGCGACGCAGGCGTATATCGCAACTGCCTTTGGCGTAATCACGAATTGCTTGACACTCAAAGCAGAGTGCTTATGAGCATAGGCGTGCGCAGGGTCTTACATAGGGGCCAAGTGTCACCACAGCGCCCTCCCTCTCCCTCCCCCCCCCACCCTTATTTTTGGTCCAGTCCGAAAGGAAACAAGGTGCACAATGGATGCAATGAAGCGATGACGTGCAACGTACTTCTCAGAGCGGCCTGCCATTGGTCCTCGGCTTTTCGGGCGTAAAGGGGGAAGTAAAGGGTCACTGGCATGCAACATCAGCGGTTGTAGGCCCCGCTTATCGTCAAATAACATGCGTGGCCGTAGCCCTGCACATTAGGCAGTGAAGTGACAGGCCTGACCGCGTAAAGGTATGAGGCAGAATTGGCGCCCCCCTTTAGATTAACAGCCCGCCCCCCCCCCCCCCCCTCCGCCCTGCCTGTGCGCACGCCTATGCTTATTACGCATAAATGCCTGGCAAACGCTACTTCCTTCGCACTCCAAACTCAAAGACCCCGCCACGGTGGTCTAGTGGTTATGGCGCTCGACTGCTGACTCGAAGGTCGCGGGATCAAATCCCGGCCGCGGCGGCTGCATTTTCGATGGAGGCGAAAATATTTGCGGCCCGTGTACTTAGATTTAGGTGCACGCTAAAGAACCCCAGGTGGTCGAAATTTCCGGAGCCCTCCACTACGGCGTCTCTCATAATGATGTCGGGGTTTTGGGATGTTAAACCCCAACAATTATTATTATTGAGACTTCATATATGTAATTAGTGAGGCGGGCGTTGGTGTTCTCTGCCTAACGAACCATAACGCCGTTCACCGTCTATTATCACACCTCCGAGAACACCTCTTAATTTAACAGTGTTGCTCGGGCTTCTTGCTTCCGTATATGCGTTAATTTACCTTCCGTTTTCTTCTTTAACTAATTTCCAGACAGGTATGTGTACATGCGCAAGGTGAAATTTGTCTCACAATCACGGTCACTTACGTCTTCAAGCAAATTGTGTGTGCTGCCGCCGCACAGCTGCTGTAACCAAAAAAAGAAAACAATGGCAGCTTAGCCCTAGTCGTGCCAAGTCTGAAGGAAGAGCGGAGCTGGGAGGCCTTGTTGTTGTTGTTGTAGTCCTCTGTGCATGGCACATATCCAATGCA
The DNA here is from genome assembly GCF_013339695.2 of Rhipicephalus sanguineus. Classification (NCBI taxonomy): domain Eukaryota; kingdom Metazoa; phylum Arthropoda; class Arachnida; order Ixodida; family Ixodidae; genus Rhipicephalus; species Rhipicephalus sanguineus. The sequence goes on along the minus strand of NC_051184.2, from coordinate 89,331,801 downwards.
GGAGATTGGCCGAGTAGTGGGTGAATTTTTCCAATATTATCTGTATTGCATAATTCCTAGATGCGCTAGTTAATTAATAATTAACTTGAAGTGTCAGATTGTCCCTATTGAAATATTTAAAGCCTGCAGAATTTAGCGAGAGATAATTTTAGTCGCAATGATACATTCCTGAATGGCGAAGAAAACATCTCTGTGGTTGTATCCCAGAATAGTGGCCCCAAAAGAAAGAAGTACAGGTTCTCATAAATCCAGGCTCAGCTTTCGAAGGGGTGGTACTAGTATTCTTTTCCTCAATGTATTGAACCGGCGACAGGATAAAAAGAAATGACCAATCGTTTCCTCCTGATTACAGAAGAGGCATAGAATGGAGGTCACAAAACCTGATCTATGCAACTAAAAATTGAGGGATGTAACGCGGCAACGACATGTCCTTCTGTCTCTTTCTCTCTCTTTCTTGTTCCCCTCTATTTTTCTCTTTCTGCCTTGATCTGTGTTTCTTCTATCACTTTTTTGTGTCTGTTTCTTTCTATTCCTTTCTCTCTGTGTCTATTGTATGTCTTTGTTTCATTTATTCCTCTGTTTTTCTCTTTCTTTACATCGCTTTCTTTATCTCTCTCTCTTATCTCTCTCTATTTCTCTTTCTCTATTTGCACCTTCTCTTTATCTCCTTCTCTCTCTTTCACGTGCTCGTTTAACGCTCGCACCTGCTGTACGCGGTAGTGGGGCTTGCCCTATTCCTGTGTTGCATATTCGCCCGAGGTTTTTTGTTCGCGATGGACAGATTACGGCTGGCTTAAACAGCTTAGGTTTTCAAAAAAAAGTTGTACCACATCGACCAAGTGAATGATGTTAGAGGAGTTTGCTCGGAGATAATCGGGTAAACCGTGAATGCTCCGTAGAGTTCCTCTACTATCATATAAAGACGTGACACGTTGTTACAGTAGCGATTGTGGTCAGATTGTTGTCGAGCCACAAGCGGTCGCAGACCTTGCAGCTGTGGCCGAACGTGCGGTCGAGGAAATCGCGCTCGAAGCGCGCGTCGGTGCCACCAACTTCAGGTAGTGACCGCTTTCGGCGCTTGGCCGCTGCATCCCGCGCCCGTACCTCTTCGAGGTTCTTTTGCCGCCGCTTCCGCGCTGCTTCGGCTTCGCGGGCTTGTATCTCGGGGTCCGCACGACGCTGACAGTGACGTAGCCAGGGGGCACACCAGGCCCGTGCCCCCCCTCCCCCCCGAATTTATTTTGCCATTGCATACAGAGCTCACAATGATACTCCATCACATCTGCCTGCTCGACTCTCACTTCAGATCGAGGAGGTGCCCCCCCCCCCCCCCCCAGAAAAACATTTCTGGCTACGCCCCTGGACACTGACGTCTCTCTGCGGCCTCGCGAGCTCTCACCGCAGGGTCCTGGTGGCGAGCCCGCGCTGCTGCTGCTTTGCGAGCCCTCCGCTCCGCAGCCTTGTCTGCTTCGTTCATGTCATTAGCATGGAAGCGCACTGACTGACGACTGTGGAAAGAGAGAGGAAGCGCGCAGTTGTGGCCCTCTAGCGGTCTCCTATCAAACTAGAGCATGCACAGGAGCGAGCACAGGAGCGAGCGCCGCATGTTACAGTTGGCTATGCTATATGTGGTTTTGCCTGCGTTAATATCATCATCAAGGCGCTCGAAGAACAAGAGGAAGAAGACTTCTCTTTCGCGCGAGCGTGCGCTGAGATGCGATGGAAAAGCCCGGCTACTACGGCGATGGACAAGCCCCGAGCATAAGGAGCAAGCTCCTAAAAGAATTGAAGTGTGTCTACTCCACTACGGGACAGCGTCTCGAACGCGCATCCAGCGACCACTGAAGCGCGTGTTTGCCATCGAAATTTCACAATGTTTCTCCCTGTCGGCTTCACATCTTGCCCTGCAGAAAGCTTTTATTCCACTTCCATGAAATGCAACGAAGCTTTCATAGAGAGGGTTATCTTGCTTCAATTACCTTGCACCGCGGGCGCAACGCAATCATCTATAGGTTACATATTTTCATATTTCTCAGGCAAGGATGGGTAGCGTAGCTAACGCCGCGCAGATACTCTTGTGAAAAACAGGAGCTCAAGTGACACAAGAGCACGGTGGTGCACGAGAGCATCACCTCGCGCTGATAGCCAATCAAAGTGCCTTCCATGTTTGCACAAGAAGACACATTAAATCTCAGGATACGTCTTTGTAGCCTCACTTGCATGACGGTGCGAAGAAAATAGTCACTTTGGTCCCGTAGATAAATGAAAAGCGAGACAAGCTGAGAAAGACTCACAGGTTACCTTGCGCATTCATCTAAGACGACTCTAAGGCGACAGCCATCTTTTTCTTCTCAGTCGATGTATTGATCCTGCCCCGCCACCCACCGAACGCTTTGTGCACCTCACCTGATTTTGCACTGCCTCCGTGATCGGCCCACCTTTTACTAAGCTACGATGTCATATGGTGAAGTCATCATGTGATGATTTTTTGCACCGCTCCTGATGTGCCCGACGCCGCGGGGCGCCGACGGTCAATTTTCGCGTTTGATGAGGCATCTAAGGCTTTCGCCTTTAATAAATGAACTATAAGCCCGCCTACTTCGTGCGAAACAGATTCACGCGGCGCTGGTCCAGTGGTGTAGCCAGGAGGCGGCACGCCGGGCCCGTGCGTCGACGAGTATGGCTGCAAGCTTCTGCGCACTCGTTCACAGCGTGACCGAACGCGCTGCACCTGCGGCAAAAAGGCGTCGCACAGGCCGCAGCCATGTGGCATTGCACAGACGCGACGCATGCCACGGTATTCCGTGCTGTCCGTGGACTGAAAAAATTACACCATTTCCCGCTAAAGAGGACCACGAGGCGATGCGAAGCCGGAGCACATGCACGATCGCATTCCGTTGGCGTTCGTTGGGCATGCTACCGACCTCGCGTCGTGGAACGCGAAAAGGAACGCTACGCGCGTCGTGTCTTCCCTCTAGCCTGGCCGTTAATTCTCACAGGGCGAGCGGGCAACGCGGTCGACAGGGGCGCGAGAGGGGGGCAGCGTAGGAGAGGAGAGAGAGGGAGAGGGGACGCGCATGCGCTGGCGCTCATCGCGGCGTTGCACAGGAGAGAATTTCGGGATGTCGAACCGGCGTTTAAGAGGAGTGGAGAGGGGAAGTGGAGAGGGGGGAGTAGAGAGGAGGTGTGTGGAGAGGGTTTACGCATGCGTAGTAAGAGTGGTCACGCCGCACACCACCACCACCACCGGTTTGACCTCCGCTATAAGATGCTTCGGATCTAATAAAGTTGGGTGCGGGCTTCGCCATTTCCATCTTGACCAATTCGTGTACCGGTAAATGTAGAAGGGCGCCGTTGCAGAGTAACGTAAGATGTACCACGTACTTTGCCGAAAGGCTGCAAAGCAGAGACGACCATTATATCGGGTACGTATGGCGGCAGCACGCTGACACGCGCTTGGCGGGCCGCGACGACTTCCACTTGAACTGTTTCTTTGTTCTTTCTGAAAGACAGAATCTTCGCCCACAGAAACTGGTACTTGGACCGCTGAGAACTACCTCATGGAGACGACAGCTCGGAAAAAGCAGCATTGATAGATTTGGTAGTTACTAAATCCGTTATAGATTTACATATTACTAGCTGACATCCAATGTGGTGCCGGTAGGACACGGCAAATGGAACAAAAATAACTGATTAATTATCGGAAGTAGTGCTCACAAGACACTGTCTTTGGAAAGGAAGTGCACGCAGCTGACCTTTATATTACGATGGCTTATTATACATTTTAAAAGCGCAAGTTGCGTCCCATTAACGTTTGATATATTCCACTCCGTCATGTTCATAGCATCGCTGTTGAAAAGAAAATAACAAAGGATGCATTAAATTTCGACTGCTTTCAATCAAGGAACGTCTATTTTCGAACAAAGAAGTTTATCAACAAGTATTAGCGTTCGTAAAATATACGCGGATTCGGCTTTCGAAGTATTTCAGCCTCGCGCATCCATGAACTCCTCTGCTAAGTCATTGCTTTTCCTGTTTGGTCAAAGCCTTTTCATAACCAGGAGAGAGAGAGAGAGACAGAAGGAATGCAGGAAAGGCAGGGAGGTTAACTAGACTATGCGTCCAGTTCGCTACCCTACACATGGGAAGTGGGTATAAGGGAGTAAAAGACTTGGATGCCATTCCGGCCTGCGAACGTCAATGTCCAGCGAAGCTGTATCAAAAAACAGAAATGCTGTTGGGGGGGGGGGGGGGGGGCAGGGGGGGGGTAGTATGTTTTATTATTACTTTAGTGTAATGGTAGTGATAATCGCTTTGTAGTCGCTGTGGTATACCGTGATTGGTTCCACGACCATTTTCAGCAAGACGAATTTGTTCCTTTCGAACAGCATTGTTTTCAAGCTGTTCTTCTGGTGTCTTAAATTTCCGTGGTCTACACATGGCAGTCTTAGAATGAACTGAATGAGTTGTTAGGCGTGTCTGCCTTCTATATATGAAAGCAAAAAACGTACGCGGGGAGGGGGAAGGGCCGTTTGACGTCATTCGAAGCCCTCGTGTGAAGGGCAAATCACCTGAAACCTAATCTTTACTGGGAGCGCGTGGAAGGGTGTTCCCATTGTTCACTGGCACCTTATCATCTATTATGTGGTTTTGATGCTTGTTTTGTGGTTTTCTTAATTGAAACGAATACTGAGTTCTATGCTGTAAGCCCGATTGCAAAGAAGGATACGCCGTTTGTCTGCAATTGCTAAAGGGCCCCTAAACCATCCAGAGATCGAAATTAACCCATATATGCCCAAACTCAGAAAAAATGACAAAACAAATATTTTTTTTTCACAAAAAGTGTACTTATACCCTCAAAAGAAAGCACAAGTTCTTTATTTACTGCCAGGTAAACGCAACACTGTTTTTCACATTAGGGGTGCTATGTGCGGGTGTGGTAAGCCTTGAAACATTTCACGTGCACACCGACATTGCACTTCTTCCTCTCCACGACGTCTTTCACACAAATCACGCGTTTGGACGGAGAAAGCGGTCGGCACGTGGCAGCATGAAAAGCAAGCAATGTCTAGGCTTGCACACGTTGAGAATGAGGCCTGCTTGATGTACTGTAGGCGGCGCTTGTCATCAGCTAAAGAAATAGCGATGTTAGAGTGCATCAAAGAAGCGTCCTATATGTAGGACACTGGGTATATATGGGTTAAGTTGTGGCGCTGCAGTTGTGCACGAGTCTACAGCGAACGCATTCGTCGGCTCGTCTGTCCACCTCTCCGAATGCCCTTTCTCAGCGTCCGAGGTGAAAACGCAAGGAGCGCGCGCATCTGCTGGCAGAGGAGCACGCGAGCGTCTGTTAGTGGATTAGGGGCCTGGCGTTTTGTGTTTACGCCACTTAGGCCACGTGGTTTTTGCCCACGCATTTTTTATCCACGGGAACGAAACCATTGGGAGGTAGAGGCATACAGCCTCGCCGTAAAAAAAGTGAGGCATTGCATTCTATGAAGGTGGGCGACCGACTGAGCTGACGGGCACTTCCCGCAACGGAGCACTCCCGTCTCTGCTCTCTTCGGCGTTCTTCATAAGCGTGCGGCTCCTCGGGCGTGCTCACAATGTCCGGTCGACCCGTAATTGCCACGCACGACAGCGCTAACGCAGCGTCCAGACTCGATTGACGTGGTAACCTACGTACATACTTGAAGAGGCGCGAAGAAACTACCACGAAAGAAAGACCTAAAATAGGACGACGCGCTACCAGCAACTGACATTTTTATTCAGGAACCATACATTTATAAAGCACTTAGTTTACAAGGAGTGCAGATTTAGGTGCACGTTAAAGGGACTGTCTACCGCTCGGAAAACTTTTTCTGGTTGTGGTGAAAATGAGATCGTTCGTCACATCGGCGGCAACGAGCACGCTTTTGTCCCACAAAAAAGGAATTATATTCTTAATTTGATGTTGAAAATTGTGAAAGAATGACCGCTAGCGTCACCCAACGGCGATGAGGCTCAATCTACTGGTATGACCATATGGTATGACAAGAAATCCTCGCAGGTAGACTCATTTTGCTTAAAAACAAATACGTATAACTTGAAATTGTATTTTACGCACTCGAGGCACCTTTCGGTTGCGTCAGAGAGTAATTTATTGCTTTCTTTTTTCTCACGCATCCAAAAAGGCGGCCGGTGGCGCTGCTTGCGCCGCCGTCTTCGATTTCGTTTGCTTCAACTCATGCGCTATGCCATGCGGCTCTCCGCGCTGGTCGTACAGTGCCGCTGTATTGTTGTTAGGATGTCTCACATGTGCTGCGCTGTGAAGGCGCGCATTTATTCTCTGTTTTTGATGAATCGACTTGACTTCGATTGCGGCAGCAGTGCTAAAATAAACGCATAGACTGCGATTACAACAAAACAAGTGTTCTGTACTCGTATAATAAGGCTTCATTAAACCGCTAGCGCGCTGAAAACGACTGTTACATTCATTAGAATAGTGTTCAGCGAAAATAAAGTAATCTTACAGAAATCACATGTGCTTTCGGTTTTAATTCTTACGGGCACTACAATCGTCATCGCGTCCACCAAACAGTGTTGTGGGCATGTTTCACGCCAATCGAAGAAGACCGAACGCAGATCGAAAAATTCTGTTTTAAAAAATTTCTATTCACTTTCCAGAGAAAGCGCTGCAAGGTTGGACACTTCAGACGGCACGCTTACTATTGCGGTACAAAATAGAGAAGCGATGAAGGACGGTAGACAGTCAGATGGTCAAAATTTCCGGAGCCCTCCCCTACGGCGTCCGTCATAATGATATCGTGGTTTTGGGAGTAAAACCCAACAATTCTTCTTCTTCTTCTTCTTCTTCTTCTTCTTCTTCTTCTTCTTCTTCTTCTTCTTCTTCTTCTTATTATTATTATTATTATTATTATTATTATTATTATTATTATTATTAGTTTACAAGGAACGGGGGTGGCGTTCGTCGAACGACACCTGCAGATTGGTGATGTGCAGTTTTGGGAGATACAGCCTTTTTTTTTTTCAGGCGAAAGCCTCATACGCCTCATCAAACGCGAAAAATGACCGTCGGTGGCGTCATCACGAGCGATGCAAAAAATAATAATGTGAGGACGTCACATGTCAAAATGTGTGGCATCAATATGACGTCATACGCTTGGTCGAAGGTGTGCCGATACCGGAGGCACTGAAAAACCACGTGAAGTGCAGAAAGCTTCCTATGCAACACTCCGATCCCGGAGGCCGTGCAAAACCACGTTGAGCGCAAAAAGCTTTCGGGGGGAGGGGGGTGGGAGGAGAGAGGGAATCAATACAGTCGACTGAGAAGAAAAAGCAGATGGCTTTCGCCTTCGAGTCGTCTTTCGCAAATGCGTAAGAGACCCCGTGACTTTTTTTCTTTTGGTCGTCATGGCGAGGGTTAGCAGGGATAGGCGTTTTATAATTACGTGTTTTTTAAATAAAAATGTCAGTGGTCAGTAGCCCGCCGTCAAGTTTTCCGTCTTTTCGCGAATTTTCAACTATGAATCCGAACGACAGCCCGAGTTCGTCCAGTGAGTTTCCCGGCGGAAACACCTGTTCGTGTAGTTAATAATAATTGTTGTGGTTTAACACCCCAAAAACCAAGATGTGATTGTGAGAGACGCCGCAGTGGAGGACTCCGGAAATTTCGATCACCTGGGGTTCTTTATCGTGCACCTAAATGTGAGTACACGGGCCTCAAGCATTTTCGCCTCCACCGAAATGTTGCCGCCGTGGCCAGGATTCGATCCCGCACCTTCGGGTCAGCACTCGAGCACCGTAACCACTAGACCACCACGGCGGGTGGTTAGCTGGGCTACGTTGTGAATGAGTCGCAATAAATAGCGCAAAACAAAACGAGGCACACAGAAGGTGCTCGTTCTCATCATTATTTTCTATGCGCCTCGTCTCGATTTTTGCGCTGTTTATTGCGATGGACCGGTGTCTTCGCCGCCCTCGGTTTGGTCGTTTGCTTATGTGTGTGTGTAAAAGCGACATACAGACAAGAAACGAAAAATACAGCTAAAGCTGTGAAAAAAAAAAATATTCTGTTGCCGTTTTGTGTCAATATTCAACGAACCCACACCAACTTTCTTATTTTACGCAGCGATGTGCAGGTAAGTGGCTGTTCGTACTTTATTTATTTATTTATTTATTTATTTATTTATTTATTTATTTATTTAGGAATACCTCACAGGCCCGAGAGAGGCATAGGGTTAAGGGACATACAGTACAATTCAACACGTAATATTTCGTATGTATGCGCGTGTTCAAAAATTTCCACGGAGTCAAGAAAAATTCTAAATTACAAAGCTATACAGTTGTTAAAAATAAAACAACAATGAAAAAGACATAAGCAGATAACTAAACACAAATGAAAAAAAATTGCGTAGCATAACAGTAAGTATAACATAGGAAAATTTGTAACACAGCCACAATACAATACAATTTCGTCATTGTACATTACATAATCAAGATACAAGCGTGTGACAGTGCTATGAAAAGGCGAACGTAATCGGATGGAAAAGCACCAACGCACAAGATTATCGCGATAAAAAACAAAATGATAAAGGAAACTAAGCGTAGTGGGTAGAGAAATGTTTGATCAACTGAATGCAAAAGGCGTCACGGTCTCTAAGCGAAGCAATGTTATCCGGTAGGCGGTTGCAGAGACGGATAGCGCGAGGTAAGGGTGAAAAATTAAATGATTGCGTCGCACCATATCGGAGGGCGTAGCTGAGTGTGTTGCGCAATCTTCGCGATGTGTAGACATATGGTGTTTCAAACGTAAGGTAGTGGCAATTCTTCAGAGTGAATTATCACTCTGAATTTCACGCGAATCACAATGGCGTCGGTATGCAATCCTGCGAAAAAAGCTAAGTGTATGGATGCTGCGAAGAATATCTTTGCCATATAATGCATTTCATTCGATTGAACGGACAAAACTGAAAAAAATTAGGAGGGGGGTTTGAAACCAACACGGACGTCGGCAGTGGGCGCAGAAGATGCACTTGCGCTCCTCCCACTTTTCCGCAGCGATACAACAGCTTTGTAACCCTAAAGACAAAATCCTGTCGACGACAATGGTATCCACACAACTCCTCCCCCCATCCCCCTTGCTATACGCCAATGCAGGCGAGATGGGAGGGGGGGGGGGGGGTCCTACCCCTCTGAATTTTGGAATGTAGAACCCCTCCACCTCAACCCCCCCTCCCTGTATTTACTGAACTGTAAAGGTCTCTGAATTTATATTGATGCCGTTACTTCAGATATCATATAAACAACGCTAACGGCATGCAAACGTCTACAACAGCGCGTCACTGAGCGCGGCGGCGATAACGCCAACATGAGGCACTGTGGCGTCACCACGCGATCAGGGGACGCGTTAAGGCGTGACCTCCGTGACTGCCGCTATTGCGGCCGTCTTGGAAGTCTTGCACCACCGACGTCAGCGTGTAGCCTCAGATGGCGCTGCGCGCAATGGGTGCGTTGCAAATACGCTGCTGTACATCCATTTCATTATTGTAATACCGCGCGTCTTGCGAAGCAGCGCACCCTTAGCGCACCTAAATTCCAATACGGATATGCTTGCTGATATTACGCTCGCCCGAGACGGCTCTCTTGTGCAAGGCGCTTGCCGCGGGCGACATAACAGCGGATAAAGTGCGACATATCCAATACCGTACATACTACACGAAGGCTTCTTTTTAGGCGCTATGTTTCGGCAAAGCATATCGTCTACGCATATAGTCAATATTGCTGTATTTTCAAAAGTGGTGAAAGGTTTCAGAATACCCACCTTTTTTTGGGAATACCAACCTTCGGGTTTTAAAATGCGTAAACATTTCTATGCCCACACAAAGACACTGCGTTTATTTCTGTCCGACCCTCTCTCACCTAAGATGAATCGCTATAAAGACATAAATGTCTAAGCAAAAACGTAACTTGTTCTTGGCGGTGCTGGGTTTCGTACCCAGCACCTTATACTTCGAAGGCCAGAGGAGTGGAACCACGCTTACAGAATCTGAATGTATCTGAACCACTGAATTCGTTGTAACGACGGCACAAATAGATGTATGCATATATATACGTACAGACTACCTGCAACTTTTCAAGTCACACACAGTGTTGCCAGATTGGACTATTTGTAGCCAAACTGGGCTACTTAAATTTTTGTTTGGCTGCATTTTATATCTATGTGGCTATTTTGGGATACTTTTTTTTGTGTGGATCAGGAACAGTAAAGAAGCGAACTTTGGAGGTGATATTACATGTGCGATGTGGTTTAAAAGAGCACTTTGGGTGTTGCAACGACTTCAAACCAAGCCTGTGGTTCTTGGATAAATTTATTAGTGCTTTTATGTACTGAACCAAATGTTGTTTTTGCTCATCTCTAATGAGTCAAGTGAACTCACTTAGTGAAAACTGAGTTATGTGAATTTTTAATGTACTTTTTGGTCTTATATATGTTTCCATAGGTGCTGATTGATGGGGTTTACGATCCCTAACATTGACACTGTGATATGAGACAGTGCATTGTAGAGCTTCGGGCAATATTATATCTCAGCCACTAGGAAACCGTGGCGAATGATTTGTATTAGACATTTTGTCTTCGTGTGCTTTACCATTTCTAGTCAATCCTTTTTCTTGGCGTATGCTTGACGCCTGTATATGTGATATTTTTTGTGTTGTTCTAGTCTATTCAAAAACGTGATATGACCATGTGTTTAATGTTCTGAGTTAGCGCCTTTACTCGCAAATAAAGAAAAAAACGTTACTGTTTTTTTTTTCATTTTACACTAGCTGAAATGATGGCCACAATTTGCGTATTCGCCTTTTCGGTCAGTTTCAAGATTGCGATAGCAGCAGCGCGTGTTGCACCCCAAGAAACTTCCGGTCACTTCAGTTATCACTCCTTAATGCCGAAGCAGAAAGCGTGTTTATTAAGTTGTGCCAGAATAAGGAAAAAATTGGGGGTCGCTTAAGCTTCGCCTTTAAGAGTTGAACGCAATAGCGATATCCTGCCCCCAGTTCTCACTTCGAACACTACGAGTGTTTAACAGAATGCGCGCACTAAGGTGTATGCTTATGCAATGGGTAGCATACTTTAAACCAGAAACTTTGTCGGGAAATTTGCGTGCCACCCCCTACGTGGACTTAAGGGAATA